>NW_020954751.1:9930417-10010748 GCF_900497805.2 Vombatus ursinus | reverse complement strand
GGGCAGTCCTGCTGTGCAGCTTTAAGAGATGACCCCATCGTGATGTGCTGACAGTGTCCTTATAGTCAGTATTGGTGAAGGAGGAAGTTGAGAACAAGGGGGCATTATCTGGGACAGGGAGATGACCAGTTGGTTCTGACAATGGAGTGGAGATCAACATTGCAGGATCTGACACCAGTATTTCCTGGTTACATCAGGGCAGGCACTGGGGCATTAATGTCTGTGTGACATTATTTCTCATCAGTCAAATAAACATCTATTAATCCCTTACTATGTGCAGGTACTGTGCTAAGCCCTAGATATGTAGTTAAAATGTGATACAGAGACAATACAAAGATATGTAGAAAAATATGTAGATAAAATGTGATACAGAGACAATACATAGATACATAGTTAAAAATGAAATAGTCCTTTGCCTCCAGGAGCTTATACTCTAATGCTGGGAACAACATACACATAACTAAGTGTAATGTGTGATGTACGATGTGTGATGTGTGTGTGTGTGTGTGTGTGTGTGTGTGTGTGTAAGGGGAGTGGCCACCTATACTGTAGTGCCTTAGTCCTCTTATGTAGGATATGTGAACACACTTTCTGGACTGTTTTGTCTTTGTATTGCCAAGGTCCAGCATAGTGTCTTGCACATAAACATTTAACATGTGTTTTTGTAATAGGATTATCAGCTCCTTGAATTCCTTGACCATTTCTTTCTTTCCTTCTTTCTTTCTTTCTTGCTTTCTTTTTTTTTTTTTGTATTCTTTGCAACACAACACTTGTTAATTAATACATGGTTTGGAATCAGTGACTCCTTAGGTTCTCAATTCTGTGAATCTCTGATCCTAAACTATAGTAGGAATTCTAAAAATACTTTTTAATTGATTGCAATTGAAGAACACATTCTGTCCTGCCCTGAATCCCATCTCTCCATCCCAACCCCATATTTTCAGATGTAGTAATTATTAGGAATTCTTTCCTTATGTCAAATCTAAATGTTCTGCCCTCTAGGGTCAAGCAGAACAAGTCCAACTTCCTTTTCTACAAGATAGTTCTTTAAATACTTGAAAACAGGAATTCTCTATCTCCTAAATCTTCTCCTCTCCAGATTAAAAAACCCAATTCCACCAACTAATTCTTATCTGGCATGCAATCAAGTATGGCTGTGTTGGAACCACTTGAAACAACTCACAAAAGCTGATTTTTTTTTGAAAAAAAAAAAGCTGATTGTTACATTTTCAGTGTAAACATTTATACCTCAGAAATTTTCAAATTTGCAAATCAGGGTTTGATTTATTGTTTTGTTGATTGTCTAGTCTTAAGAAGATGATGAAGAAAATGTTAATAATGTAGATTAAATGTAAAAGTATGTCAAGTGTATATCCTCCCCAATCCACCAGAACCAATAGTTAAAACATTTGCCAGTACATTGCTACCTAAAGTCCTTCATTATTCTGGTTGCCCTCTTCTTGACTTTCTAATTCATCAATATCATTTTTGAACTGTGGATCTCCAAACTGAACACAATACAGCTAATGTCCAACCAGTAGGGGGGGAAGATCACTTCCCTTTTCCTGGGCACAAGGCCTCTCTGACCACATTCACTTTCTTAGATGTTTTATCACGCTTTTGACTCATATTGAACTTGTAGACCATTAAAGCCCACACAACTCTGTGAAGTAGGTAGTGTGAATATCATTATCCCTATGTACAGATAAGGAAACAGAGTCAGAAGTAGAGTTCCTTGATCATCAGAGAGTTTACATCAGAGCCAGAACTGAGCCACTGTTTCTTGACTTAAGTACATTATTCAAATAAATAAATGGTATAAATGGCCTAGGGGTGCTGGGTATCATGATAGGTCTAGTACTTGCTCCTTTTCTTTGACTTGGCTACTCAGGGAAGAGAGAGGAAAGGAATAAGCATTTATTAAATGCTTACTATATGCCAGGCACTGGGCTCATTGCTTTTTACAAATATTATTTCACTTGAGCCTCACAACCCTATAAGACAAGTACTTTATTATCTCCATTTTTCAGTTGAGAAAATTAAGGCAAATAGAGATTAAGTGATTTGCCCAGGGTCACACAGATAGTAAGTGTCTGAGGCCAGATTTGAATTAAGGTCTTCCTGATTCCAGATGCAGTGCTCTATATGTTGTGCAACCAGCTGACTCTAGGGAAAAGGTGTGTGGGTGCAGGTGTGGGGGTGATGGTAGTGGGTGGGGGCAGAATCAAAAACTTCTATTGTTGATCTTGAATTTGATGGGTTGTTGCAAATTATAATGGGGGAGAATTAGGCTTCAATACACTAAATTTCATGTTTTTCCTTGTGGTAGATGTGTTGGATGTAATCACCATGGATCGTCAAACTGGAGATTGAGATATGGAATTATTTGGATGCTTGCTTCCAAAATGAACTCTCTTTCTTTTGCTGGCTGGTTTTGTATTTAAAATGTAACTGAGCTTGGCTTTATGACAGAGCCTCTCTCACATTTTTAATGAGTATCTAAACAGCAGAGTCAAAACTGCAGGAATTTCTATGAGGTTTCTATCTGTGAGTTTTGGCCTTGAGAGCTTGGCAATGGGGAGCCTTCCCCATCTGCCTAACAATCTAGTCTTGGAATCCTGTAGTGTGTGTTAAGGAAGAAAATTGAATAGATTCAGAATTAAAATAAAAATTAATGAGTCAGGGATGTAGTGGAAGGGAGTGCTGGTTGGAGGCTCAGAGGAGACCTTGGTTCATGTTCTGTGTCCAGCAGTTGTTAGCAATGTGATTCTAAGCATGTCACTTGACCTCTTGGGCCTTGGTTTCCTCAACCGTAGTTTGTAATGCCTACTTCACAGAGTCGTTACAAGGAATGAGTAAGATCATATAGGCAAAGTGCCTTAAAGAACCTACGTCATTGAGCATGGTTTGCTTCCCACTTCTCCTACTTAGAAGTCTATTTTTGTAATTGTTACCATCATCTGTAAGCCTGACTCAGTCCCCTGCTGACTGAGTCCACATAACAGCAGTCCTAAGACAAGGGGTAATGTCCACCCCACATGAGAACATTACTTAATATTGTAGAACTGGGGAGACTTCAAATGATTTTCGAGTTTAATTTCAAAGATGCTGGCATCCTTATGTAGATTTTGAGAAGGTAGCTGGTATCCTATTGGATCAGACACTTTGGGGAGTTAGAAAGCATATCAGATGTCTCATTTTAACTCTGAATACAACCTGAATGTAATGCCTTTCTCTCCAGTGCTAAACACACTGCCTGGCATAGAGTATAATTTAATAACAATAAGAGCTAGTATTTATACAGAACCTTAGGGTGTGTAAAAATACTTTAAGAGTATTAATTCATTTTAGCCTCATTATAACTCTGGGAGGTAAGTACTATTATTATCCACATTTTACAAGTGAGGAAACTGAGGCAAACAGAGATTAAATGACTTGTCCAGAGTCACACAGCTAATAAGTATCAGGCCAGATTTGAACTCAGATCTTCCTGACTCCAGAGTGTTGTGAGCGGAGCATGTCTAATGTTCAATCAGGTGGTTGAATAGGATCAGTGGGAAAAATTGGAATGTGGTCTGATGAACTGAGCCTGGAAAGATGACAAGGATTCCAAGAGGTAGATGTCAGGAGGGAGTATATCCTAGGCTTAGGAAATGGCTTGTGTGAGTGCACAGAATGTGGAGAGGGAATGCAGAATTCAGGGAACTCAGCAAGCTGGTTTGGTTATAATAGTCAGCAGCAGTTTTGAAAAATGTCTGCTGGTTTAAGTAGAGTACAATATGAATCAACAGTATGATATGGCACCCAAAAACCCCTGCTAATTGGATGCTGGACTATATTAAGAGACTTACAGCTTCTAGGAATAAGCAGGCAATAGTCCTGCTCTCCTCTGTTGTGGGGGATGACCTCAAGGCTACAGTGTTCAGTTCTGGGTGCCAAGGTTTGGCTGGGACATCATCTAGAGGAAAGACAATCAAAATGATAAAAGGCCTTGACTTCATATACTATATGAAAATGGTTTTAAAGAACTGTGAAGATTTAACCTGTAGAAAACAAGACCTGGGGGAGAAATGACAGCTGTCTTTAAGTATTTTAAAAACTGTCATGAGAAAAATGCATTAAACTTCTTTGTTGTGAACCGATAGAGGCAAAAGTAGGAGCAGGGTGTGGAAGTTGTCAGGTAGGCAAATTCAGGCTTGAGGTCAAGAAGAGCATTCTAACAAGTAGAGTTCCACCAAATGGAATGGGCTGCCTTGGGAGGGTGTGGGGTTTCCTTTATTGAAGATCCTCAAGCAGAGACTGGATGACCTCCTGTCAGACATTTTGTGCTGAGGATTATTTTTCAGGTATGTTTTGGGTTTGAAATTCCTTCTAATTGATGTGAAAACAAATTCTTTGTTATAAGGGATGGTTTTCTGGCAGGGGAGAGAAGACAGGAAATTTAGAGGATATAAAAACAAAATCTATTAATAAAAAAATTAAAAAAGAAAGACAAATGAGATAATTGCTGCTGTTAAAGATTTTAGTAGAGGCAGTACTCAGTTTATGAATCAGATTGGGGAGTAAAAGAATAGCCTTAACATTCAGATCAATATAATAGCTTTTCTTTGTAAAGCTTATTGGATCCTCATATCAACCTAATAAGGTAGACAAGGCTCAGTTATCATTTATATCAATTTTTACTGGGAAGGAAACTGAAGTACAATAAAAACATAGAGAAGACAGCATTTATTTCCATTTTTACTGTGAAAAAAACACTGAGGCACAATAATAAGGCAGATAGGGCCTTATTTATCTCCATTTTGACTAGAAGGAAACTGAGGCATAAAGAGGCTAAATGACTTTCCCAAAGTTACATTGCTCATAAACAGCAGAAGGAAGACTGAGGCCCAGCTCTTTGACTTTTCTTAGTCAAATGCCACTACTCCATCCTGATTCTCCATGACATCACACACAGCTGAATAAATAGGTGCTAAAAAAAAAAAAAGAAACCAGGACAGTGAGACCCTCTTTTGGCATATAACATACAATGCATATGTATAACTGATTTACTCTTACTTACACTAATTAGCAGATTGTAACACAAATTAGACTTAGATTTCTCAGAGCATGTAATCAGACTTCATTAATCAAAGTGGGCAAATAATATACTCTAGGAGGAAGCTATCACTCTATGTTTTAGAGGTTCTGATAGACTTCTTTCTTCCTGGATTCAACAAGACCATGTGGCTTCCTCAAGGTGGTCATCTGGCAAGTCTCCAAAGTCTCCATCAACCAATGAGCACTGACTGCTCTTGAGTTAACACAAACTTTCTTGAATCTCACATGTGAAGAGCACAGGAGCTGGCCATAGTTGAGCCCTAGGAACAGACTGAAGGCTTGGGACCTCAGAATGGCTTTTTATACTCTTAACCACAGATATTCCTAAATTATTTAACACAATTTTATGGGTAGTTTTCTTCAAAATTACTGACAAAGTTGTTAATAATATGTTTTCATTAGTATGTCAAATCAAAGGGTCCACATGTTTGTGAATTGTTTACGCATGTGTTGCTTACTACATCGTACCATACAAGTATTTATCTTATTTTTGAAAAACAACTTAAAGAAAACCAATGTCCTCAAAACAGATCAATTACAAAATGGAGGTTTTGAAGCAAAACAGAATCAGTTAAGCTAAGTTGACAAATTTATTCGTACTATGTTATTAAGGTACTACATTTAGGGCATTAAAGCGTGTTTGCTGCGGAGTAGACCTTGGATTCCTCCCCCGGTATTAATTCACTGCTCCAAGTCGCACTGGAAGGTAAGGATCATTTGCCCTCTCATGTCTGAGACTTTGGGCATTGGTGAAGCTCCAAATCCCTTTTTCATGGAAACTGGAACAGAATATATGTCCACATTGCCACCTGAAGCAATGCCTTTCTTGGTGCAGGCAGTAAATCAGGAGTGGCAGGAGCATTGATTACCATAGCCTCCCTAGATAGAAGCCAATTATTTGCTTCCAGTTCCGGCCTCAACAGAAATGGTTTGTTGGAGTCGATTACCTTTCAGGAAAATGAACAAATAAACAATGGGCGTATATGTGTAAGTACATGCACATGTCAATATTTGTCTCCAAGTGTACATGTGTACCTCTGCATGTATGTACAATCATGTGTATGTGTGTATACATTAGTGTATATGTGTACTTTCTGCCTTTATGTCTTTGTGTGTTTTCCTTTTTTCCACCTCTCTCTAAGCCTTATTTTCCACCTGGTGGTAGTGCAATGCTCAAGCCTGAGTTAGAAGACATGAGGTTAGGGACCTGTTCTATCATTTTTCCTCTCTATGTCTGAATTTCTGTACAATGGGGGAGAGGTTTTGAATCAAATGATCTTTACAATCTCTTTCATCTTTAAACAGCTTTTCAGACCACAGATATTTACTCTGCACCATTTAACAAGCAGTCTGCAGATGCTATCATAAAATGCTCTGGATGGCAAAAACTTAACAAAACGCTTTAGTACTGCAGGAAGTTAGACAGCAAAACCACCTGCAGATTGTCATCATTCACTGCAGGTTGCTCAACTCATTAGTAGAATATTTTTGAAACCTGGAAATGTGGTTCCAGGGGATAATAAAGCATAAATACATCAGTCAATCAATAAACATTGATTAAGTGCCTACTATGTGCCAGGCACTGAGCTAAGCTCTGGATATTTTCCCACATTAATGAGAATGGATAAAGCCACAATAATTTGCTCCCATCTCAATAATATTTTGTACTCTCCAGTGCCTGTGGAAGAATATTTTCTATTTGGATAGCACTGTGTAGTTTTCAAAATGCTTTTAGAGCTTTGTGCTCACCTATGTGCTGTTATCTTCATTTTTCAGGTGAGGAAACCAAGGTTCAGAGAAGTAACCCTTTTAACAACTGCTGGATAAACAAGTGTTAAAAATAAGGAAAACAAACTCACATTTGCACTGTTAATAGAAATAATTTATTTTTTAAAAAATAATATTTTATTTTCCCCAATTACATACTAAAACAATTTTTAACATTCTTTAAAATTTTTTTTTGAGTTCCAAGTTCTCTCCCTCCATACATCCCTTTTACCCTCCCTTAGATGGTAAACAATCTGATACAGGTTATACATGTGCAACCATGTAAAACATATTTCCATATTAGCCATTCTGTGGAAGAAAACTCAAACAAAAGAAAAAAAAAAGGAAAGTGAAAAACAGTATGCTTCATCTGCATTCAGACTCCATAAGTTCTTTCTCTGGAGGTGGATAGTATTTTTTATCATGAGTCCTTTGGGATTGTCTTGGATCATTGTATTGCTGAGAATAGCTAAGTCATTCACAATCATTCATTGTACAAAATTGCTGTTACTGCGTACAATGTTCTCCTGGTTTTGCTCACTTCACTCTCTATCAGTTATATAAGTCTTTCTGGTTTTTTCTGAAATCATCTTGCTCATCAACTGGAAGTAATTTCTGCATGGATCAATTATAGGAAATAACAAGAAATGGAATGTGACAACTTTCTGTTGTCTTCAGCTGTAGAAATTTTTTTTGGGGGAAAGCCAGACAAAAAGTAGAGAATTTAAGGGGAGAGACAATGGAATATGATCTTCGTCTTGAAGTTTTAAGTCTTTAAATTAACACCCTCTGCTCAGGAGAAAACAATAATCCAGAGATAAAAGGGCAAGGCAGGGGCACAGGGTACAGAGATATTCTCTCAATAAGCAGTTATTAAATAACTATTGTGTGCAAAACACTGTGCTGAATAGTAAAGCAGATAGAAACTTTATACAAGATATAGTCTCTGACCACTTGTTGCTTACAGTCTAGTTTGAAAATTAGACAATGACAAGAATTACTAGAATATAGTGATAATATAATTACTCTTTTAATTATATGTATGGGACATTATAACAATATAATGATTATATAATAATCACAACAATAATTGTGTATGGTGGTAAGGTAGGTGTTAGTCTTACTGACCTTTTATCTAGGAAGGTGTAGGAAGTTAGAGAACAAAACCAACTGAGGATTGTCATGATTTACCATAAGTTGTTGAGCTCAGTAGTAGAGTCTTTATGAAACCTGGAAATGTGACTCCAGGGCACAATAAATCATAAAACCATTAATCAATCAATAAACATTGACTAAGTGTCTACAGCCAGGCATTGTGCTAAGTGCTGGACATTTCCTACATAAACAAGAAAGGATAAAGCCAGGATAATTAGCTCCATCCCAGTAACAGGGAAATCAATGAAGTCTTCCTAGGGGAGGTAGCATTTGAACTGGGCTTTAAAGGATGGAAAGGAAGTCAATAGACCAAATTAGAAAGAAGGAGGGGCAGCTAGGCAGCTAAGTGGATAGAGCATCAGCCCTGGAGTCAGGAGGACCTGAGTTCAAATCTGAACTCAAACACTACTAGCTATGTGACCCTGGGCAAGTCAATTAACCCCACCTGTGTCTAAATACCCTCAGAAAACAAATTAGGAAGAAGGCTATTCCAGGTAGAGGGAACAAATACTGTGGTATGAAGAAGAAAGAGTACAGTACATATTTGGGGGCAGAAAGAGTTGCCAGAGAAAGCTTGAATGGAACATGGAAGACTATTGAAATGATTCATATAGATGGCAAAAGGGGACTGTACTGAGGTGTTGGTAAGTGGGAACAGAGAAAAGAGGATGAATACAAGAAGGGTGCAAGAAATGGAATCAATAGAACTTATTAAACAGTTCTATTTTAGAAATGAAGTAAAGGAACAAGTCAAATTCTCCAACAAATAGCTTCTACAATCATCCCTCCTCTCTCTAATTTTCAATCTCTCCCTCTCTACTGGCTCCTTCTCTATTGCCTATTAATATGTCAAAGTTTCTCCAGTTTTTAAAAAGTCCTCCCTAGACCCAACCATTTCCTCAACTATCATCTTATATTTCTCCTAAGCCAAATTTCTAGAAAAGCTTGTCTATATTTGTTGTTCCCACTTCCTCTCTTCTTGCTCCCTTTTCATTCCTTTGTAGTCTGGTTTCCAACCTAATCATTAAACTAAAATTATCCTCTCCAAAGTTATCAGTGATCTACAAACTGCTAAATGTGATGATCTTTTAAAAAATTCTCATCCTTCTTTACCTATTAGCATTTGATTCTGAGGCCACCATCTTTGGGTTTTCATGACTCCATTCTCATTTTCTTCTCTTCTTACCTGGCTTGCCACATCTTCTTCATCCCCTTTGCTAGATCATAGTCTGCCTCTTACTGGTGTGTATCCCTCTGGGCTTTCTTTTGGATCCTCTTCTCATTTCTCTTTGCAATCCCTCACTTGGAACTCTCATGGGTCAACTTTATTATCTCTATGAAGATGACTCCTAGACTTCTATGTCTAACTCTAGTTTCTCTCCTGAGCTCTAGTCCTACATTGTTAGAGGTGTCATGGTCCAGTGGGAACCTCACCAGCCCTTAAGGCAGAGGACCTGGGATTAAATCCCATCTCAGTCACTTACTCAGTCACTCAAACACTTAGCACCTGTATACTTTGGGCAAGTGATGTCACCTCTCTGGTTCTCAGTTTCCTCCTATCTAGAATGAGGGGATTGGGCTTGATCACTTTGAAGGTGCCTTCCATCTCTAAATCTTGGATACTACAATCAATTGCCTATTGGTCATTTCAAACTGGATGTCCCATAGGCACCTCAAACTTAACAGTCTAAAACAGATCTCATTATTCCCCTCCCCCCTACAACTAGTTTTGTAATCTTTTTTCTTTTGGAGGTACCACCATTCTTCCAGTCATCCAAGTTGGCAACTTCAATATCACCTGTGACTTTTCGCTCTTCTTTACCTCATATATCAAAGATAATGTCAAATCTTAATGATTCTACCCTGAAAATGTCTCTTGCATCCATGCTCTTTTCTCTACATCCACAGCTATTATTCTAGTTTAAACCTGCATATTGTAGTGAATAGAGTGCTGGATTTGGAGTCAGAAAGAACTGAGCTCAAATCTTGCCTCTGACATTTAAAAGTTATGTGATCCTGGGAAAGTCACTTAACCACTCAGCTCCAGTTTCCTTATCTGTGAAAAGGGAATTATAGTAGAATCTGCCTCAAGGATTATTTATACGGGTCCATGAGAAAATAAGTGAAAAAGTGTTTTGCAAACCTGAAAGTGCATACAATGGTAGCTATTATTTAAGGCAGCTAGGTTACATGATGGATTAAAGTGGTGGATTAGGAATCAGGAAAATCAGGGTTCAAATCCTGCCCCAGAAACTTATTAGCTATGTGACTTTGGGCAAATCATTTATATAACTTCTCTCAGAATCAGTTTCCTTGCAAGAGGAATAATAGTCGTACCTATCTGACAGGGTTGTTGTGAGAAGTAAATGAAATAACAAGTAAAAAAGTGATTCATAAACTCTAAAGAGCTATATAAATGCTAGTAATTATTATTACCTCTAACTTTTAGATTCCCTAGCTTCCTTTAAAGTTTCACTCAAGTATCATCTTTGTGAAGCTTTTTCTATTCATAGCTCCTAGCAACATCCCCATTTACCTTGTATTTATATACACATGTATTTACATATAACATATATTTATGTATATATACACTTGTCTGTGTATGTATACCTTACATACACACATATATCTATGTGCTTATGTTTTTGTATGTTGTGTCCTCTAATAAAATGTGAGGTCAGGAACTATTTCATTTTTGTCTTTGTAGTACCCAGCACCCAGCATCCATCATAGTGTCTAACATATAGTAGGCACTTAATAAATGCTTCTTAGTTGATTGATAACTCCAAAGCTTGTCAATATGGAATGTACAGTGAATTTTACTACAGAGAGAAATGATGATGTTAGAAGGAGGAATACATTAAAGGAGAAAGAAAACAAGCTTAGTTTCAGGTGCTGGTGGGACACTAGGTGGTGATGTTTTATTGGCAGTGGAATCTAGATCTCAAGAATAATATCAAGGCTGAAATTCCAAATTATGAGAGCCATCCCCAAATGGAATGGCCTGTCTTTATATGCAATGGGATCCTTTTTACTGCAGGTTTTCAAACAAAGAGTAGATGACCATTTTCTGGGGTATATGTTCCTGGGCATTTTTGCTCAGATATAGGCTGGATTAGATGGTCACCTCTGAAGTTCCTTTTAATTTGGAGATTTTGCATTTCTAAAGTTCATAGTCTCTCAGTCATCTATCTCAACTCCAGAAAACAGAGTTAGGACCCATGCATTGAAGTTTCATTGTGAACCATTCTTCAGAGATGAAATGCATGTGAGCTCCTTAAGGGCAGGGATTTTTTGGGGGCACCTTTCTTTGTATTCTCAGCACTTAGCTTAGTGCCTGGCACATAGTAGGTACTCAGTAAATGCTTTTTAATTGGCTGACTTGCCATGACAATTGTCATTTTATTAATAATGTTGCCCTATTTTTTTCATCATGTCGTACAATTTAGTCTCTGTATGTATGCACCCGTGACATAGCGGACAGAGGGCCTTGCAGTCAGGAAGGCCTGGGTTGAAGTATTGCTTCTGACACATAACAACTTAACTTCTCAGTTATAAGTTGTAGATGAGCTGCTTATTTGTATATATGGACAAAATTTCTACACCTGAATGAAATCACAGATTTGTACTAAAGTGCTGACTCTTGTACTAACCAATTTACATCTATTACTTGTGTTCTGATGGCAGTCTAAGCTCTTTAGCTATAGGACCTGTGCTTGATCCACATTTTTTTCCTATTATTTGATCTGTGCTTCTAGAAGATGCTCAACAAATAATCATTAATCATTTCATTTGAGGTAGAAAAGTATTGTAGATAAGAGCTTCTGAAATGTGAGTTGTTAGCTTTAGGGCATTAGATGGCACTGTAAGAGAGGTTTAAAGACATGAAGCTATGATTTCGTCCTCTACTCATGTACAAGGCAAACAGGTCTTTTAAATTTAGCATCTAACTCCTCTCCCTGCCTGCCCCCAAAGTGTTGTTGTGCTTATTTTATGGGATTTGGTGGAATTTGCTAATTTGAGTAATAGAATGGAGGAATATTTGAATAAATAAGTCACGGTAAAGCCTATGCATTTCTCAGAATTATCTTCTTGAGATTAAAATAAGCTTTACTATTTATTGAAATGCCAAGAGATCTTTCTGAAACCTTTCCAAGGGGAAAATAGGCAGGTCACTCTTATTAACTGTACAGGGAACACTTAATTACAGCATTTGGAAAGTTCCCCTAAATGATCCTATGATTCATGGGAACTATTGTTTAGTAGGAGAGAGGTCCACCTTCTTTCTGTCATCTGAGGATCAATAGAAGGAACTAGAAAGTGTTTAACCGAGAGAAGAAAAGACTGGAGGTGAGAGAACTACTGATTGCTATCTTCAAGTATCTGAAGGACTGCCGTGTTTGTTCTATTTGGACCCAGAGGGCAAAACCAGAAGTAACGGGTGGAAGACCCAAAGTGGCAAATTTAGTTTTGAAGTCAGGAAAAACTTACTAATGATTAGAATTGTCCAAAAAGGGAACATGCTGCCTCAGGAGGTGATGGGTTCTCTCTCATTGGAAGTTTTCACAGAGATTCTAGATGATCACTCATTGTTGGGTGGAGATTCTTTTCCTGGTATAGGTTGGACTATAATGATACTGAGGTCCCTTCTAGGTCTGAGATTCTATAATTCTGTGCCCAAGGCTCAAACATGGAGTCCACCAGCAAATCCTAGCCTCCTTCCTCATGGCTTCAGCCACTTTAGGAGAGTTGAAACTTTATCTTGGCAGGATCATAGAAGCCCCATATCTTGATAATTATTTTGCTGTTGGCCAATTCTCTGCCCACTTCCCTTTAGAGTATTGACTCTGGGGATGCCTAGTTTTAGCTTGTCTTTGTTGGATCCGGTCTTCTAACAATCTCAAATTCTGGTAACTAGCATCAGTCTTTCAAATGTTATGCTTGTTTTAGGCTCTGGTCCACTAACCTGTGTACTTGTCCAAGGACATGGGTCCTATCTACCATATTCCCATTAGAGAGGAGTTGCTGCTCTCTAAAGAGTGTGGGGTTCTACTGGTCTATATGATTTTGTGGGGATATGGATGAATCCCAGTGTCTTAGGAAATTAAGTGGAAAGAAATCCTAAAGGCCCAAAACAGGGAAATAAATTACTTGTCTAGGGATACATAGGCTTTGAGTAGAAGAACTGAGATTTAAACCTCAGCTTCTGACTCCAAAACAGTGTTCTTTCTTCCATATGTACAATGAGATGCAGATGGCAGCTCCTGAGATGTTCAAGATGCTAGAGTTGGAGGCCTTGATGAATATTGACCACAGGGCTTCTTAAACTGGGGTCCATGAACTCATTTTTATTGATGTATTTTGTTTTGTATATCACCATAGTTTGCCCCCATATCCTTCCCCCTATACCTCCCAGAGAGCCATCTCATATAGTATTTTTTAAAGATAAAAAAAATAAAAAAGAGGTAAAAATCAATACAACTGATCAATATATTGAAAAAGTCTGAAAATACATGAGATGTGTAACACCTGTGGACCTTTCACTTCCACGAAGGGATGTGTTGGGAGTGATCTCTCATATATTTTCTTTCAAGTCAAGCTTAGTCTTTATAATTTTGCTATATTCACTTCAGATGTGTGTGTGTGTGTGTGTATGTGTGTGGTTGTTTTCCACATTTACATTGTTGTCGTCATTGCATGTGTAGTTTTCTTGGCTCTGGTTTGCAACAGTTCGTGTAGGTCTTTCCATGCTTCTCTATATTTGTCACATTATCCATAAACTTGTTTTAAAAATGTTTTGATAATTGTATTTTAGTATAATTGTTTCCCTTAGAAATTCTGTGTTTTATTTTATGCATTCAAATACATTATTTTGTGAAGTCCGTAGGCTTCACCCTACTGAAAAGGGGTCTTCTACTTATCCAACTAACCCCTGCTCTTAAAGGTACTTACCTGAATCTCAAGATTCTGAGTTTTTTCTCCAAATTTACCAGGAGAAGAATCAATGCTGGGAAGTGAGGGGCCCTAAATTATTTATGACAGAATTTCATAATGCTATGAGGCTGACTATTTCCTTTATCCCTGTGTCTTTGTGTAAATGCCTTACAAACCACACTTTTATAAAAACCACCTTACCAGTTATTTGTATAAGAAGTATGAGTGTGCTGTCTTTTGTCTGTGGAGTATGTGTCCACATAGATTTGTCTAAATGTGGCTCTTAGCGGGGCATGAATAGATATCTCCAGAATCTCTTCCATCCACCTTTCTCCCTGAGAGACTTGGATTCCCTCCAGTAGAGGAACAGGAAATTGAGTCAGAGGTTGGTCACTCTTCTCTACACAGAGAGGGGGCACTGGGCAAGAGTCATATATATCTCCCCCCTTAATTTTCTTAGTCTAGGGAAAATAATTCTTAGGTTCATGCCCTATTTCCAATCACTATTTTTTAATGGAGAAGGACTACCCCAAGCTGCACATCCAAGACTTGACTCCTTTCCCATCAAAAGCCAGTTTCACAATGAACACATGTAGGAATAAAACATTTATCCAAGCTGATAGCGACAAAAATCAGAGAAGACATACAGGTGATAATACACAGCAGACAATCACAGAGTATTCTACACAGCTGTTCTATTGGGAGCAAAATATCTTAGCTCAACTAAAAGATATTATCTCAGATATCACTCGAGGGGAAATTTCCTGAAGTCTCTAGAGTGGTAAAGCTGGAGATAGAGACATGATTTAGGTGCCAACTCCTCTACATGTCAGCTTCTTCCCAGACTTTCTCTCTCTTCTAGGACCTAAAAAGAGTCTGGAATGATGTATCTTCTCTCTTAAAGCTGGTAACCAGAAAAGGAGCATCTCTATTCTCCCAAACTATTATCAACTCCGCCCACCCCTCACCCGGGCATGGAGTTTTGGGTTGATACTTCTACTCAGTAACTCTCTTATTTTCCCTAGGTTGTGTTGATCAAGCCTGCCCATATCGCCTGGGTGATATAATTTTTTTCTTAAGACATAGGAGAAAAATTACATCTGGAGTTCTCTTAATATGAGGAATCATTCTAACTCATAGTACAATTTGCTGTGGGTCCCACATTCTGTTAACTAGGGAACTATGTTTCAAACCTACTTTTGTTCCCTTATATTTGACCCTCCTTTCCACTGGCAACAGTAACGAAAGTACCACTGGGGCGCTAAAATCTTCTGTTCTTGACCAGAACCACACAGTCCCTAATAATATATCATCAATTTCCTATTAGGTATTTCAAATTGGATATCCCAGACACATCTTAAACTTAATATTTCTACAGCTTGACACCTTATTCCCCTCTCCCCTAACTCTTTCCTCTTTCAAATATCCCTAATTTTGTTGGAAGTACTATCATCCTTCCAGGGTCTAAAGTTCATAGCTTCAGTAGAATCCTTGACTTCCCATTCTCCCTCACTCCATATATCCAATTAGTTGCCAAATTTTGCTGTTTCTACCTTCGTAACATCTCTTTTATCTGACCCTTTCTCTCCACTCACACAGCTACTACCTTAGTTCATGTTCTCATCACCTCTTGCCTAGACTACTGTAGCAGCTTCCTAATTGATCCGACAGAAGTCTCTCACTGCTCAAGTCTGTCCTACCCACTGCTGCCAAAGTAATTTTCCTTAAGTGCAGATTTGACCTGTGATTCCCTTACTCAATCAACTCTAGTGGCTTCCTATTGTCCTTAGTTTATCTCTCAAAGTCCTAAGCAACCTGGCCCTACCCAACCTCTTCAGACTCTTCAGAAAGAGGAGATGGCATGTCATTAGGGATGGAGTAACTAACATTTTCCTTCCATGCTCTTCCATTCAGCTAACTGTCCTTCTTCCCCTTTGATCCTTCTTTCCCATAACACTCCATCTCCCACCATTTTGCCTTTGTGCTGACTATCTCTCACTCATGGAATGCATTTATTTATTATCTATACCTCATAGAGTCCCTCTCTTCTCTAAGATCCGATGCAAACACCACCTTCTGCATGAAGCATTTCTTGTTACCTCTTTTCCATAATACCATATTTTATTACTTTGTGTGTGTGTATTATATGGACACATTTATTAACTTCATACTTATGCTGCATATATTTATGTATGTGCTTTTTGTCTCTCCTAATGGAATGAAAGCTCATTGTAAGTAGGGATCATTTCATTGTACTTTAATCCCCAGTGTCTAGAATAATATCAGGCACATCATAGGTACTTCGTAAATACTTAATGATCGATTGATTCTGCCTGTATTTTTGCATTGGCTGGAATTCATTCCCTCCTCACCTTCATCTCTTAGGATCCTCAGGCTCCTTCAAAACTATTCCTAAGTGTCAGCTCCTACGTGAGGTCCTTTCTGATCTCTCATACTGTTAGAGCCTGCTTCACCTATCCAAATTACCTTGTATTTATTTAATAGAGAATTTGTATCTACATATAGGCACATATTGGTTACTGCAATTGACTATAAGCTTCTTGGGGGTAGAGAACCCTAGTATAGTTTGACTCCAGTACCTAGTACAGTATGACTGGCAAATAGTAAGCACTTATATATGCATGTTGATTTATTGATAAGTAACTTCTGGCAGTATCACCTCTCCCAATATAAATCACCAAGAGTAGGAAGAAGCTGTTAAGTTTGACAAGTCTTGAGAGGCTATCCATACCCCAGAACAAGACTAGAATTACACTTTAATTAGTGCAACTTAAGATCAAATTAGTTTTTGGCTTCAGTGTTATATTATTGTCTAATGTTGTTACATTGGCTTTGATGTTATAGCATTGGCTAATGTTGAATTTGCAGTTCATTAAAATGTTGAGGTTTTTTTTAACATAAATTTTTTTTAACAGATGCTGATTTCCATTATTATTTTCACTGATGCTGGGATCTGAGAAGCTGAATCCCTCTTCTTGTGACTTCATTACAGGCTGAAGGACCTCTTCAGTCACATTGGGTTATTTCCTTCTGAGTCTGATGATATAATGGCATTGGCAGCACCTTTGACAACACTTTGTGCCTTGGTGTGAAAAAGAACATCCAGATGCCATCACAATAAGTGTTTGTCCTTAAAAAGAAGATTGAATTAATAAAAATGCTTGAAGCAGAAAACATTATCTCTTAGGAGTGAGAGAAGAAACATCATGAGTTTATTGGAGCTTTGTCAAAATGACACTTGAACCATGATGTGGATTTTTATTTTTCCATTCCTGGTTTGTCAGAAGCCATATTTCAAACAAAAAGCAGGGATATCAGTAGACTCAACAACAATGAGGGAAATGAAAAGGAAACACTATAAGCCAAAGAGGATATGGAGAAGTGGTTAAAGAGACAATTTCATTTGTTGAACTCAGTGGTGGTTTTCAATGTTCTCAAGTCAAATAAAATTAGTGTGGCATTTTCCTACTACCTCTTCTTGTTTAGGGCCAACCATTTCTTCTAGATCTGAAAGTCATGCATTTGTGGAATGAATTTTGGATGAAACTTTAGTTTTCAGAGTTTTGGAAGTTGGAGTCAAGTCCTTTTATTTCTATAGCTAAAATGTTGCTTGAATTCATGTCTACCTTCCTATTCTCATTGACATCACTAGTTTAGGCCCTTATTCCTTTTGCATGGATTACTGCAATAGCACCCTAACTGATCTCCTTCACTCTTCTCATTTCATTCTGTAGAGTACCAGACTAATTTTCCTAAAGCAAAACTCTGATCATCTCACTCCCTTGTTTAAAAATCATTAATGTCTCCCTATTGTATACTAAATAAAGCCCAAATTTCTTTACCTTGTGTATCAAGGTTGAATTGGCTTATGGGAGCCATTCCATGGAAACTTCTCAGAGCTTCTAGTTTCAGTCTGATTAACTGCATGGGTCTGTTTCTAGCCATTAGTAACCCTGGGCTGAAAGGAGTTGGCAAAACATGGTAGACCCTGAGGGATCCCCTCCTTGATCTCATGGCAGCAGGAGGAGGGGAATGGTGCTATGTCACTTAAAATAACAGACCGCTTCTGGCTTGCTCTCTTGGCTTCAATTCTCTCATGGGACAAGCAATATCTTTTTAGCTTTGACTCTCCAGTGTAAGGGGGTGGGGAGTGGTTGGAGAAGAAGCAGTGCTTTTTTCCCTATCCCAAGTCTGCTCCCAACTGGAACATAGACTTGACTAGGACAGTTTACCCTTGGAGTCCTATTAGCCTTTTCTGCTTTGTGTTTCCTTTCCTGAGCAGATGACTAACCATCATTCTCAAGGTTTACTTGTCCAAGTTTGAAGGTGATCTTATGAGTTTGAGAGGTCCAGAGGTCCTAGGTCCAGTGACAAGAGGGTCCAATAGGAAGAGCAGTCGGTTGTGGCAGGGACAAGAATGGAAAGACTTTCTGTATCAGAGAGGATGGCCACTAATCATAGGATTGCCCAAGCTTGTCTCTTTTACCTAAAGTCAGGACCTGGAGTTGTTTAGACAGTGCTGATTTCAGATGAAATGAAGACAATCAAGTTAGCAATCCTACAAACTATTTTATGTTCTGATGAAGTTTAAGTTTTAAGCTCCAAATGGATAGGTGACCTAGAAATCATATAAGATCATTGCTTGTCCAAATAATTCACATACCACTGTAGAAAGTATTGTTAAAGGGATGATTTGAGAGTACTTAGAAAAGTAAACAAATAATTATTAAAAGCTAATATGGCTTCATCAAGAACAGATGATGGCAGACCAACCTTACTCTCTCTTTGTGTATCTACAGCATCAGGCAAATGCCAGAGAAATGAATCTGAGGAAAGTATTTGACAAAAAGCCTCATGTTATCCTTGTGTATACAATGTTAAGATATGGACTAGATAATATCACAGCTAAGTGGATTTAGAAGTGGCTAAATGACTGAACCCAAAGATTAGTTACTTGTGGGTCTATGTCAGCTTAGAGTGAAGGCTGTAGTGGAGTCCCCCAAAGAGCTATCCTTGGCCTGAAGATATTAGAGTTGTAGATGTCGAACTGGAGGGAATCTTGGAGGTGATTTTGTTAGTCCTCTAATTTTACTGATGAGAGATCTGATGCCATGGGATATTAAGTGACTTGACCAAGAATACATAAGTAGCATTCTCTCACCTAGCCAAATCTGCATCTCTGGAATTTCTAGCTTTTTTTTTTTTTTAAAGTTTTGCCTCCTGACCTGAGGTGAGGTAAATTAAATCTAATTCTCCTCTTTTTTTGACAGACCCTCAGATACCTAAAGGTAGTTGTTTTGTTCCTTGGGAGTCTTTTGCAGGATAAACACCCCCAACTCCATCCTCCTGTCCTTTTATGGCATGGTTTTCAATTCCTTTAGCAATCTGGTTGCCTTCCTTTAAGCATTCTGGTTGTTTGGTTGATGCCTTTCCTAAAATGTGGCATCCAGAACTAACTGAACACAGTTCACCATATGTGGCCTAATCAGACTATAACCTTCCTGTTCCTGAGCATTAAGCCTCTCTTAATGTGATCTAAGGTTACCTTAGTTCTCTTGGATGCCATGTAACAATGAGCATGAACTGCTGTCTGAAAATGGCTCTTTTGGCCAACATATATAAAGTTGATTTTTAAGCCTAGGTGTAGGATTTTACATTAATTCCCATTAAATTTCACTCCATCAAATTTGATCCAGAATGCTATCCAGGATCTTTTTGGATTCAGATGTTGTAGTAAGAGATGTTAAATATCCCTTCCAGTTCTGTGGTATGTGCAACTATCAAAAATGGGTCAATTATATCTTCATGTAAATTATTGATGGATCCTGACTCTAGAATGAGACAACTTTGTATTCATATCCCACCTCTGATAATAATTGTGTTGATAATACAAGTTGAATTGAATCGAATGTGTCATTACTGGAAGAACTATGTTTTCATTACTACCAGAAAGAAGCTGTAATTTCAAGAGTGGAATATCTAATAGCAATAAATTGTCCTCAATTCCATTTTTCATGTCTTTGGAAGCAGGGTTGGAAACAGCTGCCATTTTCCAACATGTTTTGGAAAGGAGCTGTTTCTTTTTATTATTTTCTAAAGTAGCTTCTGTTCTTTATAAAAATTGTTTTCACTTAAAGCTGGAGGGTAGAAAAGACTTCCTGAAATTGCTTACTTGAGGTCTATTTCCTGTTCAATGGCTGCTTTAAGTTACATCAAAGGCCTTTAATTTGCAAAGCATATGTGAAAAGCAATAGAAGTTGATTTTTTGGGATAAAGATCAAAGGATTCACCCTACTGAAATAATGAATGAAAGAGCTGGTTTTCTTTTTTCATTTATTTCTTCTGCATACATCAATTTTTCCTACACTTAAGCCTGGCACAATTTTGTATGCTTTAACTGATAATATTGTTTTAAGCAGATTCTGATTAAATTTCCCCAAACAACTTCGTTCTGGAAAAAAATTCTGAGATAATCATGAACATCATGTTTAATTGATATATAGTTCTTTACAAAGTACTTTCTCCACTAGCATCATCTCTTTTCTCTTTCACTGCAGTCTTTGTCAACACTGAAGCCTCTACTTGTACCCTTGTTCTCATTTCCTAGCTGGGAAAGGTATTATTTCCATCTTAAAGATAAGGAAGCAAGTTCAGATAGATGAGGTCACTTGTCCAAGGTTGCACAGTTAGTTATTGGCCAGCCTAAGAATGGAAGTTAGGTCTCCTAAACTTCTTAGACTGTAGCATTTTCATAGACTCACATAATTGTAGCTGGAAGGGACCTTTGAAATCATCAGTTTCAATCCCCTATTTTTACAAATGAATAAAGGAAAGCCCGTGACTAAACATCAAAATTTGTATGTTATACCATTGAATACATAATCATAGTAACTGACATACATAGTTGTGTACAGTGTATTTTTCAGGTTAAAAGGTTTGAAAATACAAGATATATACAATGCATTACATTCACAGAATTATTCTACTGTAATAAACATAAATATGCAAGGCCCCTTTTATAAGGGAAGAATCATTCTACTCTCATTAAAGACTAAGAAAAACATTCAAAAGGACATACATTCAGGGAGTCAAGATGGAGTACAGGCAGTAACCCAGGCAAATTCTCCCAACATTCCCTTTCAAACAACTTTAAAATGATTCTTTATATGGAATTCTGGAGTGGCAGAGCCAAAAAAAAAGGTCAAAGTAGAACATTTTTCCAACTAAGGCAATTAGGTGGTCAGTAGGAGAGGTTTGTGATACTAGCTTGAGGGTCAGTCTGGAGCACATGCAGCAGCAACACCAGCAGTGGACTTTGAACATGCTGTACCAGTGGCAACAACAGCTTCAGGAGTTCTCAGCCCACAGATAGTAAAAGAGTCAGATAACTGGTCACAAAGAGATCACAAGGGATATTTTGCTGGCACTGGGTGTAGGGCTTGGTGCTGTTTGGCAACTCTATTGCCCACATGAAATTCTGAGTTGCAGTACTGGGTCACAGTTATGGGGTGGAAAGGAGTGCTGGTGCTTGTGGTTGCAGGGGAACAGAGGTCCTTCCTGGGTAAAGACCAGAGCACAGACCAGGAGAGTAGTGACCGCACCTCTCCCTGGATCACACCACCTTAAAACAACCAAAAAACTTGCAGACTCCCAGGACTAGCTCTAAAAACAGCATCACAATTACGCCTGAAACTTAAGACAGTGCTTTTCCATCCCAAGATGACCAGAGCCCAACTTTAACATAAAGTTCAAAGTCAAAAAATAAGCTGGAAAAATGAACAAACAACAACAACAAAAAGAACTTGACTATAAAAAGCTACTTGTGACAGAGAAGACCAAGACTCAGAAGACGACAATATAAAAACAGCTACAAAGAAAAAGTGCTAATTGGACACAAGTCCAACAAGAATTCCTGGAAGAGTTAAAGAAAGAGACAAAAGTGGTAGAGGAAAAATTGGGAAAAGAAATGAGAGTAAAGCAAGAAAATTATGAAACAAAAATTAACTGCTAGTTAAGAGGCAAAAAATATACTGAAGAAAATACTACCTTAAAAACAGAACTAACCTAATGTTAAAAGATGCACAAAAATTCACTGAAGAAAAGAATTCCTTAAAAAGCAGAATTGGCCAAATGGGAAAGGAGATACAAAACTTCATTGAAAAAAATAATTTCTTAAAAATTAGAATCAGGCAAGTAGAAGCTTGAGACATCAAGAAACAATCAAAGTCAAAAGAATGGAAAAAAAAATAGAAGAGAATGTGAAATTTCTCATCAGAAAAACAATTAATGTGGAAAATAGATTGAGGAAAAATAAGGTAAGAATTATTGGTCTGGATCAGAGGTTCCCAAATATATCTGGCCTACTGTCTCCTTTTAAAAAATTACTCAGTGCCCCCCCAACTACTTTCTTTAATCCTTTAACAGTTTTTTTAAAAAAAATTACATCATTTCAAAAATAAAATATTTTTTTAAAATGATGTATCTTAAATTTAATAATTTATTGTAAATTTGTGGATTTTTATCCTGCATTGAAATTTTGATGACACAATATTGTGTCATGTAATCATATAGTATTGTATTGTAAACAAGTCATTACATGCACATATTCCTGCGATGCATGCTGGACTTCCCGACAATGCACGACATGCTAGCCTGCCAGCACTTGCTTGTTAAGACCTGCCAACAGACTTGATCATTGATTAGTTGTAACTTGCATTTTGTGTGTTTATTTGGAAAATAATGTAATCAGTATGACTTTAACTCTGTTATACAACAGGTAAAGTATTATGAACGGTTTTTCAAAATTTTCTTATCTTTTCTTCTTTCCTTATGTTTCCACCACTGCCTTATTTTTATTCAGAGTCCCCCAAATGCACCCAAGGCTACTACTATCCCTGTGGATAGTTCCAGCACCCACAGGGCATGGTATCACTCACTTTGGGAACCTATGGACTTTAATTGAAAGCCTTGATAAAAAATAGCCTGAACATCATATACAGGAAAACTGCCCCAATTTCTTAGGTCCAGAGGGCAAAATAGAAATTAAAAGAATTCACTGATATCCTCTTTATATTTATTTATTTATTTTTAGTTTTCAACATTCACTTTTGTAAGATTTTGAGTTTTAAATTTTCTCCCCTTTCTCCTCCCTCTCCCCAAGATGGCATGCAATCTGATATGGGCCACACATGTACAATCACATTAAACATATTTCCACATTAGTTGTGTTGTAAAAAAGAATTAGAACGAAAGGGAAAGACCATGAGAAAGAAAAAAACAAAACAAAACAAAAAAAGGAAAAATAGTATGGTTCAATCTGCATTCAGACTCCATAGTTCTTTCTCTGGATGTAGATAGCATTTTCCATCATGAGTCTTTTGGAATTGTCTTAGATCATTGCATTGCTGAGAAGAGCTAAATCTATCAAAATTGGTCATTGCAAAGTGTTGTTGTTACTGTGTACAATGTTTTCCTGGTTTTACTCACTTCACTCAGCACACTGACCACCTCATGAAAGAGATCCCAATATGAAAACTCACAGGAATATTATAGCCAAATACCAAAGCTCCTAGGATAAGGAGGAAATATTGTAAACAGCCAGAAACATGCAATTCAAATATGGAATCATAGGATCACACAAAATTTAGGAGCTTTCATGTTAAAGAAGCAGAGTGCTTAGAAAGGGAATTGGATTACAACCAACAATAGTTAGTCTGCAAAACTGAGTATACTAATTCAGGGGGAAAAATGGATTGTAAAGGAAATAGAGAACTTTCAAGCATTCCTGATGAAAAAGTCAGAACAGAATAGAAAATTTGACATTTAAACACATGACTCAAGAGAAGTATAAAAAGGTAACCATGAAAGAGAAATCATAAAGGACTAAATGAAGTTAAATTGTTTATATTCCCATGTGGGAGGGTGAAATTCCTAAGAACTTTATCATTATTCAGGCAGTTAGAAGGATTCTAAATAGAGAACATGGGTGTTATGTTACAGTACATAGTTACAATTATGTTGGGATGATCTAAAAAAAAATGAGAAAGAGAAATGTACTAGAGAGAGGAAGGGAAAAGGGAATGGGGAATGGGGAAAATTATCTTATCAATAAAAGGTACACAAGGAAGAGCTTTTACTAGGGAGGGGAAAATGGCAGGGGTGATGGGCAATGCTTGAACCTTATTCTCATTGAAATTGGTTCAAAGAGGGAAGAATACACATACATACACACACGTGTATACACTCAGTTGGGTATAGAAATCTGTCTCATCCAACAGGGAAATGGGAAAGGAGGGGTTAAAAGAAAGGGGGATGATAAAAAGGAGGGTGAATTAAGGAAGGCAGTGGTCAGAAGCAAAAATTATTTTTTTTTAAGAAAAGACAGGGTAAAATGAGAGAAAAAATAAACAGAAGAAAATAGAATGGAAGGAAATACACAGTAATCATAACTGTGAATGTGAATGTGATGAACTCGGCCATAAAATGGAAATGTATAGCAGAATGGATTAGAAACCAGAATCCAAAAATATGTTGTTTATAAGAGACACACTTGAAACAGAAAGACCCACACAGAGAGTTAAAATAAGGGGCTGGAGCAGACTCTGTTATGCTTTAGCTAAAGTAAAAAAAAAAAAAGGCAGGGGTAGCAATCATGATCTCAGACAAAATAAAAGCAAAAATAGGCCCAAGTAATAGAGATAATCAAGAAAACTACATTTTGCTAAAAGGTACAATAGACAATAAAGTAATAACAAAACATTTTACAGCAAATTTCTCCGATAAAGACCTCGTTTTTCATATATGTAGGGAACTGAGTAAAATTTATAAAAAATAAAAGTCATTCCCAATTGATAGTCATGGGATATGAATAGGCAGTTTTCAGAGGAAGAAATCAAAGCTATCAATAGTCATATGAAAAAGTGCTCTAAGTCACTATTGATTAGAGAAATGCAAACTAAAACAACTCTAAGGTATTATTCATACCTATCAGCAGCTGACTAGGAAAATAGGTTTGCTAATGATCTATTGGAGTCCTGAACTGGTCCAACCATTCTGGAGAACAATTTAGAACTATTCCCAAAGGTCTATGAAATGGTGCATATCCTTTGACAAGGCAATACTGCTCCAAGGTCTATACTCCAAACAGATCAAAGAAAAAGGAAAAGGACCTATATATACAAAATATTTATAGCAGCTCATTTTGTATTGGCAGAGCATTGGAAATTGAAAGGATGCTTATTGAATGGGAAATGGCTAAATAAGATGCAGCACATGATTGTGATGGAACATTATTATGCTATAAGAAATGATGAGAAGGATGGCTTCTCAAAAACCTGGGAAGATATATATGAACTGATGCAAAGTTAAGTGAACAAAACCAGGAGATCATTGTGCAAAATAACAGCAATATTATAGTAATGATTGAATGTAAAAGAATTAGCTACTCTGATCAATACAATGATCGAAGACAATTTGGAAAGACTTATAATGAAAATTGCTGTCTACCTCTGAATAAATTACTGATTAACTCTGAGTGCAGATTGAATTACAATTTTTTTACTTTTTAATTTTTCTTCTTTTCTGTGACTTGACTAATACAGAAATGTTTTGCATGATTTCACATGTATAATAATTATAATATTGCTTGTTTTCTCAGGGGGTAGGGTAGGGACTGGTGGGAGGGAGAGAATTTGGATCTGAAAATTAAAAAAACTGTCAAAAATAAATAAATAATATTTTTTTTATTTACAACAACAACAAATAAAATTTTTATTAACAACAACAACAACAACAACAACAACAACAACAAAACAAACAAAAGGACTAGGCATGATTAGAACCCTTGGCAGAAGTAAGGAAGGCCTGAGTTGAAAACTGGCTTCAGGCACTCACCATCTGTGTGACCTTGGGCAAGTCTCTTAACCACTGTCTGCCTCAGTTTCCTCATCTTTAAAATGAGGAAAATAATAGTTCCTACCTCTTAGGGTTGTTGGGAGGAAAAAAAATGAGATGGTATTTGTAAAGCATTTTGAAAATTTTAAAGCACTATGTAAATGCTAGCTATTTTTATTGTTATTATGTATATGCCTACATGTGCATATGTATATATATGCATATACATATATATATATAGAGAGAGAGAGAGAGAGTTATATATCTACTATTTCATTTGATCCTTACAACAACTCTATGAGGTAAATACTGAGGGTACAGTATGGTACAGTAGAAAGAATACAGGACCTAAACTCAGGATTCCAGAATTCATTTGACAAAATTTCTCATGTTGTCTTCACAGACAAGATAGAAAGGTGTGGGGTAGATGATAGCACAAATAGGTGAATTTAGAACTAGCTTAATGACTAGACCTATAGAGATGGCACTAATGGCTTGAGATCAGCTTAGGAGGATGTCTCTAAGGGAATACCACAGACTCTCATCCTCCTCCCTATGCTGTTTAATGTTCTCATCAGTGAATTAGATGATATCATTGAAGACATGCTTATCGTATTTGTAGGTGACAGGGAGTTAGAAGGAACAATTAATATGATATGAGGATGTTGGTGGTGGAAAGAGGACTTTTGGCCCAATATTACCTTTGATGCTTATTACCTCTGGGACTTTGGGATGGGGAAGGGGGGTCACTCGGCCATCCAGGCCCTCAGTTTTTTCATTTGCAAAATTAAAATGGTTGGACTAGGTAATCTCTGAGTTTCCTTCCAGCTCTAAATCTAAGATGTTGTGCTCCTATAGAATGACAAAATCAGGACACAACTTGATCTTAGAGCATTGGACTGAATCAAATAAGATAAAATTTAATATACAAATGTAAAGTTCAACATGTGACTTGAGGAAATCAACTTCACGAGTACAAAATGTAGAAAAATGGATAAGCAAATCTTCTACTGGAAAATAAAAAACTGTAGGTTTAAGAAGATTACATCTCAGTTGAAGTCAATAGGGTGCTTGGAAGCCAAAATGTATAACATGATCTTAGACTGCAATAAAAGAAGCAGAATGTCCAAAATGAGTCAGATAATGGTTCTGTAATGCTCTTTCAGCTCAGACTACATCTGGAGTATTATGTTTACTTTTGGACATCAAGTTTTAGGAAGGAAATAGATATGCTGGAATGGGTTCAAAGGGCAACCACTAGGGTGAATGAATTGGAGAATATAGATATATGAGAATCATGGAAAGGAGGTGAGGATGTTTAACCTGGAGAAGACTCTGGGGGCCATAAAAGCTACCTACAAGTAATTTAAAAGTTACCACCTAGAAGAGTGTCTAGGATTGTTCTGATTTGCCCCAGAGGGTAGAATCAGGAACAATGAGTAAAAATTGCAGAGAGAAAGATTTAGGCTTGATGTCAGGAAAAACTTTCTACAAACTTGCTACCTATGGGAACTACCCCTAATGGAATATTGGCAAGTATTGGGTTTCCCCTTTGCTGAAGGGTTGGAAGCAAATTTTGATGACCATTTGTTGACTGTGTTATAGAGGGGATTTTTGTTTGATATAGGTAGACTAAATATCCCTGAGGTTCCTTTTTACCTTTGAAGTTATATGATTTTGAGAAATTTGGGCTCTGATATTAGCTATGTGGTCTTAGAAAAGTCACATTTTGTCTCTGGTTCTCAGTTTTCTATAAAAGGAGGATGCAGCCTACAGCCAAGAACCAAGATCTGGATTTATATAGACCAGTTTTAATTTTGCTGAGGCTTTCCACAAATCACTCTTTGGTTCATGTCTCCACCAAATGTGTATCTTGATAAAAGAGACCAAGCCAGATGATAGATTAATTAAAAACAAAAGGAATTTAATGAAATGGAATAGCATGCCAATAACAGAGAAGTGAATCAGGTAATTAACATCCTTGGCATTCATTTCTAAATGACCTCTATCCTCTCCAGCACCCCCCACCCCCAGTCTCCTGGAAATACTAGTCTCAGCTCTGAATTAACTTTGCTATTTCTCCAATACAATAGTGACACATATAAATTCACTCATGGAAAACTGTTAAGGAAACCACCTAGTTCAAGTATGGGTGAGACTAGGGGTTCTTCAACTTTTTGTTTCTGTTTGTTTTTGCTTTGCATTTTGGAGCCCTTTGGAAGTCTTGTGAAAAGAGTGGACTCCTTAGAACAGCGTTTTTAAAAGCATAAAATAAATCACATAGGATCATAAGGGAAGTCAATTATATTGAAATACAACTATCAAAATATTAAAAACAAAAATAAGTTCACAGACCCTGAGTTATGGAATTTTGCCTAAGTCCATATGGCCACTGAGACCTCTTACAACTTTGAGATTCTGTGATTATTTGAAATGTGCTGTAGATCTGCAAAGTTTATGCTTCTTATTCCGGCTCAGATATCTCCCTTTTTCAATTGATTTTTTCACACAGCTGCCAAATTATTTGGCCTGAGGAAGAAGTCTGAAAAGGATATTTTTTTCTGAGTTGTTTTTCAGTTGTGTCTGACTCTTTGTGACCCCATTTTGGATTTTCTTGGCAAAGATACTGGAGTACTTTGCCATTTCCTGCTCCTTCACAGATGAGGAAACTGAGGCAAACAGGGTTAAGTGATTTGCCCAGGATGATACAGCTAGTAAGTATCTGAGGCCAGGTTTGGACTCAGGAAGATGAGACTTCCTGATTCCAGGCCAGTGCTTTATCCACTGTGCCACCTGGTTGTCCTGACTGTGACATTCCTTTATACAAAAGCCCACAGGGCACAATGAGGAATGAGTGCAAGAATTTTGGAAAGAGGCAGATTTTGGCTTAAGGTAAAGAAAAACCTCTTACTAGTTAGAGCTGCCCCAAAGTAGAAGCGTCTGTTCAGGGAAGTAGTTAATTAGCCCTCACTGTATATCTTTAAGTAGAGGATATACTGTGTCAGGCTACTAAAGAGGTTTAAGTGTTCTAGAATGGTCTCTGAATTCTCTTCCAACACTGGCCTTTTTCATTGTTATAGTTTTAGATTTGTAGTGGAAAAAAAAAGGTGGTACATGGAGCCAAGAATTCTGAATCCAGTTCTACGACTAGCTTTGTAACGATGGGCAAATCAATCCACTCTTGTGTCTGAAGCCTCAGTATCCCCATCTGTAAAATGAGGAGAGTTGGACCAATAATCTTTAAGATCTTTCTAAGCTTTATGATTCTATATGTAGTTTTAAAAGCCATTCGTGTTGTTTACTTTCACATAAAATATTTAAGAGCCTGAGAAAAAGTACTTTGTGATTTTTATGGCTCTAAACAAAAAGAATAAAAAACAAACTTCTCAAACTATGGCCAGGGAATGAAGTAACAAACATGAAAAATATGGAATTAGCTCAGAAAGCTAGGGAATTTTGTAAGAACCTGATGTAATGAGCTCAAATGACTGACTTCATCTCATAGTATTTCCCCCAAGATGCTAATGCTTTAGATCTCTCTGTAAATGTTATGAGTGGCTCTGTCACTAGCTGGATATTTGTGTTCAGATGATATACCAATATATGTTTCCTCCCAAATTTAATGTGATTCTATTTTAGTCACGCTCTCCTTTGAGACAGGTATTGCCAAATATTCACAGGAATATGACATCTTGTTATGTAGGAAAAATAGTCAACCCATCACAAGTATAGAAGAAGAAAAACAGTTTAGGGCCATTTCTCAGACTACGGCATTCATTAGGAATATTCTGAGTCTAGTAGCTAGGGAATTATGCCTCTGAAGAACTTGAGAAAAGGCAAGACTATTTAATGTTGTTTCCACCTTTGTCATTACCAGAAAGGTGGGAAATGAGCTCCAGTAACTCCTGGGACATACAGCACCTGAAATAGGTGAACAAGAAATTGCAGCATAATATAGAAGGATTCCGACATTGTTTGGAGAAACCAGATGTGTTCCAGTCTGCTGGGTCTTTAAGGAACTTTGGGAATAGGGTAGAATCCTCATGGAGTCCATAGTGATGATCTTAGACCATTTACAGAAGGCTGAGCAGGTATCCCAAGTTTAGAAAAGGGCAAATTTCATGTGTATTCTTATGAAAGGGAAAGAAAGGATAAGCTTGTTTCCCAGAGAGACTTCAGATTTCAGTCATATCACGGAAGAAAGGAACAGATCATATCAACAAGAATCAATTTGCAAGTACTTAGGAGATCATAGGATATTGGGTGAAAACAAATGGTTTTAAGAGGAATCAATAACATCAGAGAAAGTTATTTTCCATCTTTGACAGGCCAGGGGTAGAAATAGAAGACATACTGCAAATTATATATATATTTTTAAAAATTGATTTATTTTATTTTTAATTGATGGAATAATACAAGCATTTCTATAACATAATGTAATAAAAATATGATTGCAATTCAATTTGGGCTCTGGTGAGTTTTTGATTCTTTTTTATTCAAGTTCTTCAAATATACACCTGTATGTATGTATATATGCAAAATATAATTTACACATATGTGACTCATTCACAAATATTTTACCTATATTATCTATTTTGAGGTTCACAATATGCTTTGTGAAGTAGCTGCTATAAGTATCATTATTTCCATTTTATAAATGAGGAAATTGAGGTGCTGAGAGGAAAAGAGACTTTTCCAAGTTCATATAGCTAATAAGTAGCTGAGTTAGGATTGAAATTTTAGTCTTTTGATTCTAAATCTGGGGCTGTTTCTACTACATTAAATTACATCTCCTTCTAGACTTCCATGCTGCCTGAATTGTCTGACTATGGTGCCCCTCTTATGTGTTTTCTGATTCTCCCTTATTTCTGTATCTTGTGTTCAATTTGTTCAAGTCTCCCTGCTAGGTGTGAAAATTTAGTATGATGAACTCATTTATGGTAGGGCTTTAGTAGCTGGTATTGACTTAGTAAAGACATTGGAAAAGATGGATCAAGAAAAGGAATGAGAAAAGTCAAAGACTGGTGGACCACACAGAGGCTCACACTGATATATTATGAGTACTTTCTTTGAGAAAAGAATCATCAGTAGGAGTTGAACATCGTAAGTTCCAAATACACCACAAAAGATAAAATTATATTCTAATGGACAGAAAATAATTCTTTACCAATATGGGAATCACTCCTAAGTCATTGTATTATTAGACCACCAGCTTGTTAGAGCAAAGATCTAAATTTTTACAAAACTAGAGGAAAAGATAAAACAATGAGAAGATAAGACATATAATTTGAAACAACTCAATCCTGATCTATTCAAACAAGCTGTTGATAATGAAAAATGGCAATGGGAAGAAGAAAAGATATAGACAAGGATTTTAGTGTTTTCATATAGAAGTTCAAGTGGTATAAATCAATTACCATAATGACTAAATAAGCCTAAAAATTTCCTAGCCAACAAACACCTGATTTACTTGACCAGAAAGGAGAAATGAAAACCGAAGGCAATATTGGGTTAGCATATAAATTTGTTAGTTAAATCTTATGGAGAAATATGATGATTTTTTTTTTCTCAAAACAGAGTAACAGAAGAAGGTAAAAACAGTTTATAGAAAGTTTTGTGAGTGATCCAAAGCAGAAAAGACATCCTGAGGACATTTATGGATGAAAATAAAAGAACATATCAGAAGAAAAAAAGGAAAATATCTACAAATATTTTTTTTAACATGCCTTTCCATCCACCACCATAGATAATAGAGCCACTGTACTTGGTTGGATTTTAACTTCACAGTCTTAGATGTACTTACAAAGAAGGCAGAAATACTACTAAAAGAATGTTTAAGGAAAACAGTCAAATTAGACCATGTGTATATAAAGTACATCTAGGCTGGAGGTGACACAATTGTGAGGATCTTGAGCAGGGGTGGGAAATCTGTGGCCTCTAGGCCACATGTGGCTTTCTAGGTCCTTGGGCGAGACCTTTTGACTGAGTCCAAGTTTTACTGAACAAATTCTTTTATTAAGGGGATTTGTTTTGTGAAGTTTGGATTCAGTCAAAGGGCCACACTTGAGGACCTAGAGGACCAAAGGTGGCTTTGAGGCTGAAGGTTCTCCACCCCTGGCTCTTGAGTGATCAATTCACAAGATCTGAGATAGAGGAAGTTACCAAAGGTGTGGGAACTATAACACCAACAATAACAACAAAAAGACTTAGACCTCATTACTATACCAAAAAGGTGATGTAGAGAACATCAAGTACTGACCTACATATTTTCTTTCCCATTTATGCAAATTTTATGATGAAAATCATCTATATGTATAACGGGCATTGCATCTTCAACTAAGGTATAGGTGGGGAACAGGTAGATTTTTGTTAGTGAAATTCTACAGTGGATCACATATTTACTATCTTACAATTAAGTGCATGATGTACTTATTTTTTGTTGATTATTAAAAGAAAACATTTGATTTGGTAATGTGAAATGCTTAAAGGCTCTCATCCAACAAGATGTCTCTCATCTATAAATCAAAATTAGAGTCCTTGAGAGATATAATGGAGGTGATAGGGAGTCAAAGGAGTTTTTTGCTAGCATTCTCCCATGCCTGGAATTCTCTCCCTCTTCATCTCTATTTCCTGGTCTTTCTGGCTTCCTTCATTTCCCAGCTAAACTCCTACCTTCTATAAGGAAACTTTGTAGATCCTCCTTAACACTAGTGCTTTCCCTTTGTTGATTATTTTCAATTAATCTTATCTATATCTTGTTTGTGCATAGGTGTTTGCATGTTTCATCCCCCATTAGACTGTGAGTACCTTGGGAGCAGGGATCATTTTTCGACTTTGAATCCTAATCATTAGGTACAGTGTCCAGCACATAGTAGGCTCTTAATAAATATTTGTTGACTGTCTGAGGTAAGGAGTAAGTCATGGGATTTAAGGAGGCTGAAGATTTAGGTGGTTAGGGAATTAAAGAGGATATTAATGTCAATATTGAAGTCCTTCAGTATAAGGGCAGGAAAAATTTTGATTAAATGGACTTCAAAGAAGGAGAGATTTCTCAGTGGTGTAAGTAAAGGCAGAGTGTGGAAGTGGCATTAGGGAGCAAGGAATATTCTGACTCCTGATCCATGATCAATGTGTTGAAGTATGTGAAAGAAGGGATACAGCCAGGGCTAGAGGGCATGGTCAGGGGTGCAGTGTCATTGGGTGGGGGGAGCTAAGCCTTTGTTTTGACAAGAATGGGAGATTGGGGTTGGGAATACTATTCTACCTGGTTGGTAATGGGTAATCCCTGTATTAACAGGGATAGGGAGAGAAATAGGAGGGGAGAGATTCCTAGCCATATGGGCAATAGTAGGTGACAGATTCATAGTGAAACTCACAGTCTTTAAGTGAGTTTTTGGCTCTGCCCTTGCCTGGATTGCCTCTCCTCTCCCTGCCTAGCTGCTTTTCCAAGATGGCTAATTTAGGCTGGAGAGTGGTTTGGAGTGGTTGCTTTAATAATTGCTTAAATTTCTATTTGCACTTTATATCCCCCCCAATTGCTATGTATTTATTTTTATATATAAGATATTGTGTTTGTGTGTGTACGTTTTGACCATGTCAATTATATACATATCCACACGGGTCAGTCCCTTAATAGGGAAGAATTGTACCAAGCTATATGTCCAAAGTCTTGACCCTCTTCTCACCAAATGCCATACAAAAAGACCATACATAACAACTGGGAAACAAATCCATTTATCCGAGCCCATAGCAAACAGAAATTAGAGAACTTACACAGATGGGAACATAACAAACACTACACAGAGTGAATGAAATCTCCTTCTAGGAACAAGATATCTCAGTTCATCCCAAGGAAAATTGTCCCACATCTCACTCAAGTAGATATTCTCCAAAGTTTCTAGTGTGGTAAGTTGGGGATAGGTACATGATTAAGGCATTAGTTCCTCTACATGGCAACTTTTTCTCGCAGAATCTCTCTCTTTCCCTTCAGAGACCTCTCCCTGAAGAGAATCTGGAACCATATGTTTTCTTTCTCCAAGCTGGAAGCTGGAAGACCAGGATCTCTTTTCTTCCAATCTCTTGTCAACTCCACCTCTAATGCAGGCATGAACACTGAACACTGACCACTCCACCAACGAGGAGAGTTTTATTGAAGTAAGACTGAATGCCTGGTTACACATTGTCTCCCTTGAAAGTATGTAAGCCCTTTGAAGGCAGGAACAACTTCATTTTTGTCTTTGTAACCTTGGTGCCTAAAACAGTGTCTGACACATATTAGGGGTTAAATTATGTTTGTTTGATTGATTGGCTTCTTTATATGTTTTATGTCATTTAGTGCTTAAAACAACTTTGTGAAGTAGGTGGTATAGGTGTAACTATCCCCATGTTATAGGTGAGCAAACTGAATCTCTGAGAGGTCAAGAGACTTAACCAAAGTCCCTCATCTAGGAAGTGGCAGAGCCAAGGCTTGAGTCCACCGTCAGTTTGGTGTTCTCACTCTCGTTCCAATTCAGCTTAGCATAGTGCCTGATACATAGTAGGTGCTTAATACATATTTATTGAATTGAACTAAAATGATTCATCCATTACACTGGAGGTGTCAAATACTCCCAACTGCCCCTCTTAACCAGAGTAAAATATGATTAGGAAATATTTAACAAAATAAACAAAAATATAATAGAACATAGATAATATTATTAATATGTCTTTTTCTAAGTCAATATGTGTCCTGCATGGATCAATATGTATGGGTTAGTGGATGTCCTTTCTATTTGAGTTTGATACTACTGCACTACACCGTATCACCTCAAGAATTATCCACCAAAATTGACTATTTTACTGAATACACCACTAAGGGACACCATAGTTTTTAAAGATTTTAAAGAAAGCATCAGATTGCTGTTTTCCTGTGGTATGGCTTGAATTCAAGAGGGTGGAAGATCTTTAGTTTTTACATCCTTAGTACTCTGATTGGTCAAGTCAAATATAGCTCATTTAAACCAGTTGTTCAGGAGGTGACTCCTTAATAAAGACTTAGGTTTAGTAAAGTAAAGTTATTGCAGGGACACATTGGAGCAGGCATCAATGAGCAACCAGGACATACCCTGGAGTGGTAACCCAAATAGCAAAGCATTGGCCCTGGCCCTAGATCCCCAATTACCAGGGGATAAGGTAGACCCTATGAATAATCAATCATAAGTGTGTGATAGCAGTTTTGGTTAGTATTCCAGTTCTGAGTGACTGAATTTCCTGCTTCCTACCCCCCACCCCCACCTCCACTGAAAGGTTTTTATACTCTCAGATGATGGATTAAAAGGTATTGACATGGACGGGATTTTTCAGTTAGGTTGGCTCCCATAGGAAGGAAGAATATAGTTGAGTTTTGGACCTTGGATTTGGGATTTAATCATTATTTCAAGATGAAATCTTCTCTTTCTTGGCTCACAAAAAGACATTCACAAAATCGGGAGGGATGATCCACTCCTTTCACTAGATAGATGGGGCACTTTAGGTGTGAAATGTTGTATGGCTGATCTGCTTTTTTATTTTCCTTTTTGGTTATAGGGGAGGACTCACTGGGAGATGGGGCTAGGAGAAGGGTACAGTCAAGAATGACTATGATATTAAAACCAGAGGAATAAATAAAAAAAATTTAAAAAAGATAAACGAGTGCAGGCATTAGCCGAGGGGAACTATGTATAAAATAACATCTATCTCTACTTAAGAAAGTCATTTCCTAAGAGAAGCCAATTCTTAGCATACCAAGTATATTCTCTGGGCTGATTATCTTAGATTCAAGCTCCTATATCTCCCTCTCAGAGTTAGAGGGTCTCTTCTCTAATGTCATCAGCTCAAGCACCCCATTCTAAGTGTGCCCCTCCACCGTTAGCCACCTGTGACTAGTACCTCAGTTCAATTTAACCACTTACTATTAATTAGCTTTCTCTACTTCAAAAATACAGTGAGAACAAAAACACTAGTGTTCTCTAATACCTTGGGGATACACTCTCCTCTCTACTACTTTGGTCTCTGGGGAAATATGAACTTACATTTAGTGGTCCCGCCATTAGCACTGGTACCACCAAATTCATGTCCAGATTCAACATAGCTACTGAATGAGTCTCAATTACCAGCAGAACTGATGTAGGTCATTAAGGTCACTGCTTATTCCTTAGGTCATCAGTGTTGGACTGGCTGCAAAGTCCAATGTGGACTCAACTCCTGAACTCCTGGACTCCCAGACTCCTAGACCTAAAGTTACTTGCTCTCCTATCTTTAAAAATTCACAAGGTTGTAGTCTCCAATCCCTTCACCTAAAACAAAAGAATAGACATGGACTTAGGCAAAGAACTGATGACGCATTTTGGTCTTGGATAGGGAAGAGGCCCAAGACCTTTAAAACTTGTTTCTCATTGGACATTTTATATTAGGAAGAAATCACATGAAATGATGAATTTAAATCAAAAGAAGAAGCTGATGCTAAGACCGTTTGAGGGCATCCCCAGGTCTGGTTATATGACTGTAGTCAATCAAAGAGATTGCCATTCACCATGTGGTTAGCAGAACAGAGCTAGGTATAGAATGTCTATGCATAAATCAAAGTCTCCCTAAGGCAATTCCATTATATGACATAACTTTCCCAGAAGCAGGCTCTCCAGCCTTTTTGTAACATGGAGAATTGAATCAACCATCATGACGATATCCTGTGTGCAGGCTCATGAGGACTGGGTTTATTGGCCAGCTTCCTGTTATGCTCAGAAATAAACTTTAAGCAGAAAAGGAAGAGTTAAGATTCCCACACAGAAGGCGAATAGATTCAGTATAGGATTTGGACTCTTCAAACAGCTTCAAGAACCAAATAATATAATTGCTGTCTACCACAACAATTCCAGCCAACTCTCAGGAAAATAAGATATAATTTTAGACTATTGCTTTAATAAGTCATATGTTCTTCTTTTTTGTTAAATGTGTTAGCATATCAATATATATGTGTGTGTATTGAAAAAATTAGATTACAGTTTTATTTTGGATTTATTACTTATTCTTTAAATATAATTTTTATAGATTTTTTGATCTACAATGTGTAATAGAGTGCTGTTTTCTGTTTTTCTTAAGTAAGCTTTGGAATTTAAGAAAGTAATAACCTTTCCCTACTCTCTTGCTGAGAATTTTTTCTCCCTACTTGATGCCTAACAGATGTCATTGAGGAGGGCAATACGAATCTAGAAAACTTTTTACCTTCATCTTTTTTTAGGGAGTGGGTGGAATTGATCTGTATTTACTGAGGACTTATTCTTGGAGCATTGATACCTTTACCCTTCTCTCACCTGGGGAGGGGATGGAAAAAAAAAACACAACAAAAGGTGTTTTAGTAGTGAAGTACCTATCTGCTTGGAGATAATGAGTTAGCTTATACAGTTTGCAGTCTAGAACAAGGATGCCGATTCCATGTGACTTTCCTTCCCTGAGAAGCTAAGAAACTTAAAAAAAAAACAAATTACACATAAAATTCATGAAATTCTCTGAGGCCTTAGACAATATTTTCACTGACAAGCCAAGAGGATGATCTCCCAGCCAATTAAATTTGAGATAATCAGTTATCCATAGTGTCTTCCTACTTACTCCATTCTTTAAAACAAAACCTCAATTTAGGAAATAGTTTATTAGATCTTATCTTTATAATAATAATAGCTATAATTTATATAGAGCTTTAATGTTTGCCAAATTCTTTACAAATATCTTATTTTATCCTCACAACCCTGGGAGGTAGTTACTAATATTATCACCTTCTTAGAGATGAGGAAACCGAGGCAGGCACAAGTTAAGTGACTTGCTTAGGAAAATAAAGGGCAGCTAGGTGGCACAGTGGATAGAGCACCAGGTCTGGAGTCAGAAAGATTCATCTTCCTGAATTCAAATCTGGCCGCACACACTTATCAGCTGTATGACCCTGGGCAAGTCACTTAACCCTATTTGCCTCAGTTTCCTTATTTGCAAAATGAGCTGAAGAAGGAAATGGCAAACTACTCCAGTATCTTTGTCCCCAAAAACCCAAATGCATTCCTGAAGAGTTGGATACAATTGAAACAACTCAACAACAGCAGAGAAACAAAAAGCCTCCATCTCTTACGAGGCTTAGAATTGTTCTCTTGGAAAGTATTCTCCATCTGCTCTTGCTGCTACTCTTTCTCACCATATCTCCCCCCCCCACCTTTTATTTTAGAAATATAGCTTTTATTTTATTTTACTTTTTTTCAATTGATAAACATTTATTTTCTCTCTCCTTCCCCCACTGAGAGAAAGAAAAAAAGACAAAGAATCCATATAACAAATATAGAGTTGAGCAAAACAACTTCCTTCATTGGCCATGTTCAAAAATATTATCTCTGATTCTGCCTGTTGAATTCATGACTATTCTGTTGGGAGGTGTGTGTTATGATTCATTGCTGGTGCTCTGGAACTGATTGGTCATTGCACTGATGAGCATTCCTAAGTTTTTCAAAGTTTTTTTGTCTTTATAATATCACTTTATGCATTTTTCTTCTAGTTCTGCTCACTTCACTCTTCATTAGTCCATGTAGATTTCCCTGAAATCATCTCTTTTGTTATTTCTTATGACATAATAATATTCCCTTATTCATCTACAAGGATTTGTTCAACCATCCTCTAGTTGATGGATACTCTCTTAGTTTCCAGTTCTTTGTCACTGGAAAAATGTCTTCAGCTTTCTCAACTCTACAAAAAGATTTTTATAAACTGTCACTTGGAAAACTCTTCCTTACTGTTCTCATCCCTTAATAGACACATCCTTTCCAGAGTCATGAAGTTCATTCCCCACTGTCGTTAATGACATAGTATGTCTTTGAAGGGGACTTCAGGAAGTACTTTGATCCCTCACCCTCACCCCTGGGGTGTGACCTTCAATCATGAAGGTGATCTTCTGGTAACAACCCCCAGCTGGTCATCTACCAAGACTGCCAGTCTGAAAGCTTCCTGGGGTCAGAGGGCACAAGCAATGGTCCATTCTTGCACCCTCAGTGGGTCACAGTGGATCCAGAAGGACACATCATAGTTGCTGACTAGAGGAACTATTGGGTGCAGATATTTGAATCTAATGGCAGTTTCATTTGCGAATTTAGTGTTCAAGAAAGTGGCTTGGGCCAAATGGACTGCCCCTTGGGCATTACTGTCACTGCAGATGGCATGATTGTTATGGGTGATTTCTGAAACAATGGAATCTTTTAACAGAAAGTATTGGCTTTGTTGCATTTCTTGCAGTTGTTTTTTCTTTGGGCAGGGCGTGTTTTTGTCCATTTTGAATTTCAAAGAAGAAACTGTCTTGGAAATTTTCTTTTCCTTATTAGCAGAATAAGGCAGCCAGTTTAAGCTTCTCTGGAATGACTCTCAAACTGTTGTTTTAAAAAACCCACCTCCACTAAATAGAGCTACCCATTCCAGAACTCTTTCCATGGTCATATTTGCTTCAATGATTTTTTATTTCGATGGTATAGGTACTTACAACGTTGGTTAGTAGTTAGAACAAGTATTATTCTCAATTTAGGAAACTGAAGCTCAGAGAGATTAGATCACTTGTTCAAGGTCATAGGAGGATAGTTTTAGAGCTAGGAGAGATCTTAAAATGACACCTCCTCCCTCTATACTATTTTTCTTGGTGACCTCATCATCTTTCATTGATTCAGTTATTGTCTCTGTGTGGGTGAATCTCAAATCTGTTTATACAGCCCTAATCTCTCTCCTGAAATCCAGTCATTCATCTCAAAATGCCTATTATATATCATGAATTGGATGTCTTACAGATATCTTCTTAAACTTAATCTGTCCAAAATTGAAATAATTATCTTCTCCCCAAAACCTCTTCCTAACTTCCTGTTACTGTTGAGGATGCTATTATCTTCCCAGTCACCTAGGCTTGAAATCTAGGTATCATTAATTTCCAAGTCCCATTGATTCTCCTTTTATAACATCTCTCAAAAATGCTCTCTTCTCTCCTTTGACATGGTCACCACCTTGACAGAGGCCTTCATCTCCTCACACTTAGATTATTGCAATAGCCATCTGTTTGTTTTCCCTGTCTCAACTCTTTTCCCACTCCAGTCCATTCACCACTTATTTGCCAAAAGTGATCTCCCTAAAATGTGAGTCTGGCTGTGTTATCTCACAGTTCACCTAGACAGCTAGATGGAAAAGTGGCCAGAGTGCTATACTTGGAATCAGGAAGACATGAGTTCAAACCCAGCCATAGACACTAGCTGTGGGACTTTACACAAGTCTCTTCATATCTCCGAGCCTTAGTTTTCTCATCTATAAAAGTGGGATAACAATAGAACCTACTTCCCAGATTTGTTGTAAGGATACAATGAGATAATATTTGTAAAGTTCTTTGCAAATCTTAAAGTGCTACATAAATCCTATTATTATTATTATTCACTGGCTCCCTATCACTTCCACTATTAAGTATAAAATTCTTTAAATGGCTTTTAAAGCCCTTTATAAGCTTTACTTTTCTGGTCTTGTACATCCCTCCTTTCCAAGTACTATACAATCCGGTGACACTGACCTCTTTGTCGTTCTTCACACAAGAACCTTCGTCTCCCAACTCCATGCATTTTCACTGGTTGCACCCCATGTCTGGAATGCTCTCCCTCCTTGTCTCTGCTTCCTGACTTCCTTGGATTCTCAGCTAAAATCTCACCTCCTGCAATAAGTCTTTTCTGATGCCCCTGAATTATAATTTCTTTCCTCTAAGGTTGTCTCCATTTTATCCTGTATATACCTTGTTTGTGCATAGTAGTTTGCTTGTTGCCTCCCCTATTCAGTGTAAGTTCCTTAAGGCCAGGGACTATTTTTGCCTTCTTTTGCATTCTCAGGACTTAGTACAGTGCCTGGCACATAATATAAGTACTTGTTGATTTGATTTTTTTTTTGTCTTTTTTTTTTAGGCAGTTGGGGTTAAGTGACTTGCCCAGGGTCACACAGCTAGTAAGTGTCAAGTGTTTGGTCTGAGGCCAAATTTGAACTCAGGTCCTCCTGACTCCAGGGACAGTGCTCTATCCACTGTACCACCTAGCTGCCCCTTGTTGATTTGATTTGGCTTGATCTAGTTCAGCTTCCTCAATTTACAAATATCTAACTTGGGATTCAAACTTCAGTTTGGGTGGGATGAGAATGCTGAAACCTTAACTTGAAATCCTGATAGTTGTCATCTTGGAGGGATGGCACTCCCTTTGAGTCCTTTGAGCTCTTGGACTCATGAAGTTAGACGTGGGAGGAGCAGGTGAGCAGACTTTGGTCATATCTAGGAGTTCAGATGAGCCACTCTTCTGTGATAGAGCAGTATGAAAGATGGAGCAGAGTGAGAGAAGTGTTAACTATGACTGAGTGATGGAGGTAGACTTCAGGTCCCTGCTGACATGCTGTGGTGTGGATTCCTGGAAAAGGGAATAAGCATAGTAGACTAGCTTCAGAAACTGAATGGAGTATAGTACTTGCATGGAACCTGATGGTTTCAACCACCCCTTTAAGAATTGCAGAAAAGGGGGCAGCTAGGTTGCACAGTGGATAGAGCACCAGCCCTGAAGTCAGGAGGACATGAGTTCAAATCCAGACTCAAACACATAACACTCACTAGCTGTGTGACTCTGGGCAAGTCACTTAACCCTAGTTGCCCTCACCAAAAAAAAGAATTGCAGAAAAGCTCTGAAGGGCTTTATTCCTTCCAACTCCCCTTCTCTGTCTGCGCCTATTTAGTAACATACACTTCTATGTGATTCCTGCCCCCCTTTTCCTTAAACAGTTTTTATTTCTTGATTTTATTTCATGTAAAAATTCATAATTGATCATGAATGCTTTGTGCTGCATATTTATATATTTATTCTCTGTTGGGTAAGTAAAATGGTAGGATACCAGGAGCTGGCTAAAAATATACAAAATTTAACCAGATCATGATCTGTCTAAAAACATGAAGGAATGTTCACTTTTACTTGGGATCCAATCCAGTGCTGTTATGTGTGAGATGTTCTTGTAGTGCTGAGAAAAGAGAAAGAAACTCATGTGTACTTGAACAAGTTCACCTCTGGGCCAAAGTGAGCCATTATTGTAACAAGATCAGTTGACTTGGATGCTAGATTTTCCTATAAGCCTCCTATTTCTGAGTGGGGGGAGGAGGATAGAGTAGAACCAATGGGAAGATTATGCTCTTAGCTGCCTAGTAGAAGGAGAAAGTATGGTCTGGAGGGAATCAGCTCTTTATCAAAGTTCCCTGGAAAGGAGTTAAAAAAATGTGCCTGGAGGCAGCTAGGTGGTGAAGTGGATAGTTGCCTTAGAGTCAGGAGGACCTGTGTTCAAATCTGACCTCAGGCACTTGACACTTAATAGCTGTGTGACTCTGGGCAAGTCACTTAACCCTGATTGCCTCACCAAAAAGCAAAAAAAAAAAAAAATATGCCCAGCCAAACTTTGCTCCAAAGAGATAGATAAGGAAACTGAGGCCCAGAGAGTTTACCACATAGGTAAGATGACAGAGACTGGATTTGTATCACTGTTCTCTGTTCCCAGATGTACCTCTTCTCCTACTGTATTATGCTTCTTCCTGATGCAACTAACAAGTAAGTAATCTAAACTTCTAACTCAGGTCTCTTCATCAATCAATCAGAATTTATTATGCTGTGTGATATCAAATTAGATTAATTTGGAGAAGAGTTTTGCAAACTTTAAAGTTCTATGTAGATATTAACAATATTATTGTTATTTTCAGTATCACAAAATTCAGTGTATTTCCATTTTATACCACACTGCTTTCACTAGTAATTACCTTAGCCTTGTGTTTTTTTCTGTATAAACTACTGTAAACCCTCCCCTCCCTCCTTTTTTTGTGGATTTATATTTGTTTGTTCAGGCTAGCCAGACATCTTTATTTTTTCCCTGTTATATGTTTCGGGCTCTCAGCTCTCACTTCCATTTGAAGATGAATAATGATGACTATTTAAGGATATGTGGTCTGAAAAGAACAAAAAGCCAGAGTTTCAGAGAAGAGTTGGCTGTCAGTACACTCAGGCTCCTTTTGAGACCTACATTTGCTCTGAAATATTAGTAATCCCTCCTATCTGGTTGACATGCATTTAATTCTAACATTTTCTGAAGGCTGCTGAATAAACTCCAGATAAGATCTAGGATCTAATCCTGACTTGGCTATTTACTAGCTGTGTAACCTTGGGCAAGTCACAACCTCTGGGCTTCATTTTCTTCAGTTCTTCATCAACCTGAGAGAAGTGGACAACATGGCCTCTCAGGTCCCTTTTAGTGCAGAGTTGATGTCCTATGATTCTCCAATCTTCTCTAAAAAGCTGATGCACAGCTGAGTTTTCTATTCCTGCCACCACCCTCCTGACTCCCCTATCGCCTGTATTTTACTTTCCTTTATACAGTCAAGAACAATTCTAAGGTTAAGCACGCTATTTATTTTTCAGCCAGAGACAAGGTGTATTAAAGATCCGCCATATTGGCCGGACTCTTAAGGAATATGAGCATCTGTGAGCTATTGGCCAGATTGTAAAAATCTGAGTTTTTGGCTAGACTGTTAAGAATCTGAACTTATTTTCTTTTCAAAATATGTTTCTCTTCCTTATCTTGTAACTTTGTGTTGGAGTCACTAAGGAGGCAGCCCCAACACCCAAAGCTTGCCTTGTGTGTTTAGTGCATTTGGTCTTTGATTTTAGATCTTAAAGAGTTAACTGGGTTAATAGGGTTTGAAGTAGCCTGGGCTTAAACAGAGGACAGAGACTCCAGGTCAGTCATTTAATCTTTCTAAGCCTCATTTTCTTTATTATTAAAAGAAGGGACTGGACCAAGAGTAGGGAATCTGTGGTTTAAGTTTGGATTCAGTCAAAAGGCCACACTTAAGGATTTAGGCCACATGTGGCCTTAAGGCCACAGGTTCCCTACTCCTAGACTGGACTCTACAGCTTATATGGTCTTTTTTCATACTCCAAACTTATGATCCTGCAATCTTAAGAAACACAAAAAAGGGCCTAAGAATCATTACTGCAAAAGGAAAATAATGTGGGTTGGTCTTGTGGGATAATAACTAAGGCCTATACTGAGTTCTGTATTGTTATACACACAATGTTAAGAAAACTGGAAGAAGGACCCTAGAAGGTGGGATGGACACCTGTTGAAGGTTTATGTAAGAACATAGACTAGAATTACACAAATTGAGAGGGCATTGCTGACTTGCTATTGCTGGAGGGAGTACCCATGTTGATGGGGCCATTGATTTCTCATGGCAGGGCATGGGGAAGGGAGGCAGCGTGATGGCCAGAGGAAAGCAGCAAAGCACTGGGGAAAGGGGAAAGGTAGGGAGCAGAGGGGGTAGGAGAGAAAAGCTAGAGAGTTGGAATGTAGGGTAAGGGGGGCCCCAAAACAGATGTCATCTGTTTTGTGATTTTGCTGAGGGCCTGATCATTCTGAAATCCAACTCACTATTGAGAGAAATGATAATAGTTACATTTTACCAAGTGATTTCTTTACCAAAACTTGGTAAAAAAAAAAAAAGTAAGGCTAGCCAGGTGGCACAGCAGATAGAACTTTGGGCCTGGAATCAGGAAGATCTGAGTTCAAATCCATCCTTAGATACTAGCAGTATGACCCTGGGCAACTTACCTCTGCCTCAATTTCCTCTCAAGTGCCTGGAACTTATATAGGTGCTATATAACTTATCATTTTTATCCTCATTTTGGAAAGGAGAAACATGAGATTCAGAGCAGGTAAGTGGCATATTTAGCATCACACAGCTAGTTAGATAGTGTAGCACAGTAGTATCAGACTCAAAGAAAAACGTGGGCCACTAAACCATATATAAAGATACCTGTGGGCCCCACATTGATATAGAAATCTATGTTCTGTTGTATTTAATTTATATTGTTAAATGTTTCCCAATTACATTTTAATCTAGTTCAGGGGCACTGGGAATGCTAGCTGCTGCAATGGCCATCAGTTTGATGCTGCTGGTAGAGTGGAGAGGCACTGTGAGTCAGGAAGACCTTGGGTTCAAATTCCACCCTAGAATATCCTAGCTGTGTGATGCTGAGCAAATCATTTAACTTCTCTGTGACTCAGTTTCCTCAGCTGCAAAATAAGAAATTGGACTTGATAGAATCTAAAATCTCTTCTAACTCTAAATGTATGCCACAAGAACACAAATAGTAAGTACTCTTTCTATCACACTATGTTTCTTCCCTTGTATAGGTTTTATAGTTGCCCAATGAACCCCTGGAAGACTTAGTGACTCCCCTACTGAGATCTTCTCTTCCTTCCCTGCATCCCATCATCAAAATTCATGGGATGGGTTCACTTGGGGGTCATGGACTGGAAGAAAGGTCTTGGAAAAAGTTAGTTATGGTTCTTGATATTCTGTTTTTAATTTATTTTTGCTTTCTTTTAGGCATGGACAACTAAAATTCAGTGTAGCTAGAGCCATTTGGTTATCAAACTGGGGTCCCCAGTGCATTTCACAACTTGAAAATTGAAGCCAAACTCACAGTCACCTAATCTACTACTGAGATGTAACTAACTGATTAATACAATACTGCAAAGCTTGCTGAAAATGCGATGAGATTGCCGCTCAGTGGTATGCCATTGCTCTGAATGGAATTAGGAACCAGAAAAGCAGAATTTACCCAGGTCTGACTGCCTCCATCTGAGTCTCTCTTTCCAAATATCCAAATCATGCTGCTACTGTTGTGGTTATTCCAGTCATAACCACAAGGACAAGCAAATAAATTATGGTCATTAAGACTGCTTAAAAATAAACCCAAACAAAAACAAACCACCAGATATATTTATAGGCACAAAACATGAATATTACATCTTTATAGATCTTTAAAAATGGCTCACTTTTTTTTTCCAGGTCTGTTGTCTCTTTTTCTCCTCAGGAGCCCTGTGAGATAATTGGGCTTCTTCTTCTTCTTCTTCTTTTTTTTTTTTGCTTTTTGGTGAGACAATCAAGGTTAAGTGACTTGACCAGAGTCACACAGCTAGTAAGTGTCATGTGTCTGAGGCTGGATTTGAACTCAGGTCCTCCCGACCCTAAGGTCAGAACTCTATCCACTGTGCCACCTAGCTGCTCCTGGGATGCTTTTGCTAGCTCTGTTTTACAGGCAGTAATTGGAAGCCCAGAGACTGATGGGACTTGCCCAAAGTCACAGATACAGTCGGTATCAAAACTGGACAAGAACTCAGGCCTTTTGACTTTTGGGCCAGAAGTGGAGGTAGCATTGTGTCAAAATAGAATAATTCTTCACTCCAGCTCTGTAACTAATCTGTTGTGGGACTATGGACAAGTTGCTTTACCTCTCTGGGCCTTAATCTTCATCTGTCAAATAAAGGGGGTTGACTAGATGATGCCTAGGACCCCTTCCAGTTCCAAAAGCTTATGTTATGCCAGATGATACAGTACCTAGAGTGTGCAACATACTCCGGAAGACCCAATTTTTGATCCTGACTCAGTCCTGAGTAGCTGTTTGACCCTGGGTAAGTCACTTTTTCAGCATCAGTTTCTCCTCATCTCTTCATCATACAGTGAAGGCTGTACCCCACATGTAGCTTGGGGGTATCATTGTATGTCTCAAAGGGAGGCAGAATAGACATTTCTAGACTCTTCTCTTCTCATCATCTTCCAAAGAAGACTTTAATTCCTGTCAGGAGGGAGAGGAAGGGGGTTGAGGACAGAAGCTTTGCAGCTCTGCTCTCCTCAGAGTTTATGTGCTCCCTTAAATCTATTAGTCTAGAGGTTTTCAGGTTCAAGCTAAACTTCTGATCGCTGTTCATTAATTGGGGGAAGCAGGACCCCAAGCTTTATATCAGAGGCTTTACTCCTTTTCCATCAAATACTAGTTCCACAATGAACAAACAGTAGGTAACAAAGAAACCTATTTATCCAATTCAGTAGTAAAACAGAAATCAGAGAAAGTATACATAAGAGAATATATACCAGACAATACAGAGTGAAGGAGCTCTGGGCCAGCTTCCATTGGGAGCAAGGTAACTTGGCTCATCTGAGAGAGAGTCCCAGAATTCACCCCAGGGGAAGTTCCCCAAAGTCTCTAGTGTAGCAAGCTGGGCTAGAGGCGCGATAGAGACTGCATTCTTTTTATGTTGGCTCAATATTGATCAGTAGCATGACATGGCAACCAAAATAAGCCATTATGTTTTTAGGATGAATTAATAGAAGTTTACTGTTCAGAATGAGGGGAGGGATCATTTTCCTGTACTCTGCCCTGATCTGACTACAACTGAAGTGTTGTTGTCAGTTCTGGACATATTTGTTTTGTTTTTGGAAGAAAATTACTCTAATCAGAAGTTATTTCTGAAACCAGGTAAAGGATTGCCAATTGATAAAATAAGTAAATTTTATAAAGCACAAGACTTAGGAGTCATTAAAGCTATATGGGGAGAGTGTGATTTAGTATTATAATTTTGGTTGACCTGCCTAAAGTTTTTAGTGCGTTCAATTTCATATCTTATATTTGATTCTTTCTCAATATGAAATCATCTATTAGAAAACTAGTCTAATTGGATCATTTATTAATGTAACAAGATAAGATCAAGAATCTATATTTGGAATAAGGTGAAGGTCGGAGGAAATTATGTGAATAATTGGTTATGTTTTCTCCTTTGCTCTAGAACCACTATCATAAATGTCTACCATTCCAGAAATTCAATGTAATGAGTCCATATTTTTATATATAGCAACTTACATTCAATTTATAGTTTTAGAAATTTTGGGTAAAAGTAAAACGAAAAAAACAATCACCAAATATTCCTGAGAGCTGCATACACATTTCTTTCCCTTTAAAACCCCTGATTTAACCTCCAGTTAAGAGATTGTTTTGCTTATGACTAACTCCTTACCTTCTTATTTCCACTTTCCCTCCTGCTTCTATGTCTGGCATACTGTATTTCTGCACCCAATTGTGTGTGTGTTGTTCCATCCTTTGACCAGTTTAGATGAAGCTGAGGTTCACATGTCACTCATTCCTTCTACCCTTTATTCCTTGTACAAACTTTATAGTTTTCTACTTGTATACTGATCATGTGAGAAAATTTTCTCCCACTCTTCCTCTCCTTTCCCCCTAAGTATATTACTCTTTCTCTCTCTCTCTCCTCTCTCTCTTTTCTCTCTCTCTCTCTCTCTCTCTCTCTTTCTCTCTCTCTCTCTCTCTCTCTGTCTCTCTCTCTGTCTCTCTCTCTCTTCTTTCTCCTTTTATGATGATAAAAAAATAACAAAACTACTCCCAGACCCACTGTCTGGACATATATTTTAGAAAGGACATTGACAAATTTGAGTGTATCCAGAAGAGAGTGATCAGGATGGTGAAGAAACCAGAAACTATGCCAGAAGAGGACAGGTTCAAGGAACTGGGGATACTCATCCCATATAAGAAAGACTTAGCTGTAGGGGGAGGGTGAATCCTTATGGTTTTCTTCAAGTATTTAAAAAGATATTATGGGAAGACGAACTGAACTTCTGCTTACTTCCAGAAGCCAGAACTCAGAACAATGGGTGGAAATTTCAGGAAGTCAGATTTTGGTTCAATACCAGGAAAACTTCCCAACAAGTCGAACTGCCCCATGATGGAATGGACTTCCTTGGGAAATACTGTGTTTCCCATTACAAAATAATCTTCAATCGAATGACCACTTGTAAAGACTGTTGTAAAAGGGATTCTTGTTTAGGCATGAGATGAACTAGATGACTTCTGACACCTCCCATTCCACTGAAGTAATTAATAAATTCCATGTCCTAACATTTTATATTGCAAAGGCCCTTCTAGTTTCAACATTGTACGCATTTTGTGAGATTATGTACAGAGTTTATGTAGCATAGTGGATAAAGAGTAGGCCATAGAGCAGGAAGTCTTAGGTTCAAGTCTCAACTCTGACACATTCTGGCTATGTGACCCTAGGTGAGTCATTTTATGTCCAAATGCCCTCGGTGACTCTATAACACTATGAGTTGGAGAGAAAGGGCTAACTTTCATTCAGAGAGGGAGTTTCCTTACCTGGTAGTTCCTTATATCAGTGAAATCAAAATTCTAGTCTTTAACCTTATATCTAGCCTTGTTGTAGTGGAAGGGGCCATGGTATTTGGAATAATGACATTGTCAGGAGTTGAGTTAGACATTCCTTCTGACAGTTCTGGTCTAGTCTCACTGCCTCCCATGTCACCCTAAACTAGAATAAGGGTGCTGAGGACTCTGACCCTGCACATCCAAATTGGATTGTAGTTTCTCTTCATTTGCCCGCAGATGTTACAAATGGTCTCTTTTGGATTCCCTTGGCACTCAATATGCACAGCCTGGGCTTTTAACATTTTCACAACCTGGTGATTTTTCTTTTTAAATTTAGGGTTGGCATTTCCCCAGTATGAAGTCTGAACTTTATAAGGTATTATTTTTAGGCCTCTAATTTTGGAGATGGAAGAACCACTCTTCTTTGTAGGTAAATTTCTCTCTCTCCTCCAATTCATCCTTCCCACTGTAGCCAAATTAATCTTCCTAATGTACTGCTGTAATTGCATCATTCTTTCACTTAAAAACTTCCACTGCCCACTGAGCAAGTTGAGGATCCTTAACCTGGCATTCGAGATGCCCATTCATTCATCCTGACTCCATTCTACCTTTACCAGTTTGTAAAGCTTTCTGTTCTTAGAGGCAGTTTGGCCTAATGGATAGCATGCTGGTCTTGTAGTCAGGAAGACTTGGTTTCAAATCTTGCCTCTGACTCTTACTAGCTATGAGATCATTAATTTATCTGAGCCCAAGTTTATCTGTAAAATGAGAATAATAATGCCTGTACACTGTGCCTCACAGGATTGTGGTAATGGTCAAACTAGGTTATATAAATCAAATTTTAAAGTGCCATATAAATGAGTTGTATTATATTGTTGTTTGGTCATTTTGAACTCTTTGTGACCACATTTAGGGTTTTCTTGGCAAAGATACTAGAGTGGTTTGCCATTTCTCTCTCCAGCTCATTTTACAGGTGAAGAAATTGAGGCAAACAGTGTTAAGTGATTTGCCCAGGGTCATATAGCTAGGAAGTGTCTGAGGTCAGATTTGAACTCAGGGAGATGAGTCTTCCTGTCTCCAAGGCCAGCACCCTCTCCACTGTGTCATCTAGCTTGTCCTAATTTGTAGAGAAACAATATGAAATAGTGAAAATCGAGTTAGCTTCAGAGCCAGAGGAAACAGGGTGCAGATTCTGGTCCTCATACATACTAGTTGTGTGACACAGGGCAAGTTTTAATCTCTCAGTGTCCTAGACCAGTGGTATCAAACTCAAATAGAAATAGAGACCACTAAAACATATATAGGAATCCCTGTGGGTTGTACATTGACTTAGAAAACCATACAATAATATTATGTTTTGTTGTATTTTTATTTATTTTGTTAAATATTTCCAAGTTATATTTTAATCTGTTTGGGCATGTTTCAGGCTATGATTTTTTGCATGTCTGACATCTATTCTAGACAACTCTGTAATTGTTTAATTTTTACTCTAAAATCTTTAAGGCTTTAAGCCCCTAAAGTTGCAGAGAAGTTGTTAACCTGCACTGGTAGTAGTGCATTTATCACCTGGGAGTTCCCTAGATTAGTGAAATCAAAGATCCCTCAGTTTTCCCTTACCTATTCTAAACTCTAGTCAAAGTGAAAAAAGACTAGTAAGATGTCCCAGCTTTTTTTTTATTTGCAGATCTTTACTCACATCTCCCTTGTGCATTTAATGTCCTTCCTCAATCTTTGACTTGCAATTTCACAAATCTTTGAAGGTCCAACTTAAATCAACTTCTCTGTGATATCTTTCATGATCTGCTCCCACTCCCACAGTGATCTTTCCCTCATCTGATCTCATAGCACCTTGCTATTCTTCTCTTATGTATTTATCCTGTAAATAGATTTAGATCATTAGAGGTCCAGTGATCTTAGAGAGCATCTCATCTAATTTCATTTTGGGGCAGCAAGGTGGTGCAATGGGCAGAGCACCAAGCCTGGAGTCAGGAAGATCTGAGTTCAATTCTGGCCTCAGCCACTTATTAACTATGAGACCCTGGGTAAGTCACTTAACTCCTATTTGCCTTGGTTCCTCATCTGTAAAATGGGGATACAATGAAGAAGGAAATGGCAAACCACTCCAGTATTGTTGCCAAGAAAACTTCATGGACAAAGTTAATGGAGTCATGTAGAGTTGGACATAATTGAACAACCATCTCTGTTTGCAGATGAGGAACATGAGACACACAAGGATGAAATGAGTTGCCAAAAGCCACAATCTGGTAAGTTGGAAAAATGAGTCCTCAAACCTATACCTTCCAATTCCAAGCTTAGTATTAGTTCCGCTATGATAATAATAGCAAGCATTTATATAACACTTAATGTGTCCTGTCTTATTTGATTCTCACAATAACTCTAGGAGGTAGGTACTACTATTATCCTCATTTTGCAGATGAGAAACTGAAGCAGAAAGAAGTTAAGTGACTTGCCCAAGGTTATACGGCTAGAAAGTGTCTGAGGCAGAATTTGAATTCAAATCTTCCTGACCAAAGTCCAGACCTCTATCCATGGTGCTGCCCACTGTGCCACCGAGTTGTCTTTGCTAGGCTATGTTGTTTCTCTAACTAGAAGCATTTTCTTTTCTTTTTTACACTCAGCCAAGTACGTACTTTTTAGTTGCATTAAGTGAACATTAATGGAACTCTTTTAAAAACCAGAATAAACCTTCCTCACCCTGGGTAAATGGAGAGGTGATAAAATTCTATTCCATTCAGTTTAATTCAACAAGCATTTATTAAGTGCCTTCTGTGGTTAAGGCACTGTGTTAGGTGATGGAATACCTAAATGCTACCAAAGCATTCCTCATTTGAGCTTCTCAGGGTATGTTGTACTATTTAAGTCCATATCCTATTAATACTTGAAAAGTCTTTAGAGATCATCTAGACCAGTGGTTCTTGAAATATGATCCTCAGAACTGTGGGGCTCCCCAATATTTGTTCAGGTGGTCCTGGAGGTCTAAACTATTTTCATAATAATAATAAGACATTTTAACTTCCAACATGGTAAATATCAAAAGTGATATAACACACATATAAAAATTCTTGTGAGAGGTGATTGATAATTCTTTTGAGCAAAAGGGTCCTGAGATCAAAAAGTCTGAGAACAACTGATCTAGTTTAAACCTCTCCTCAACTAATTATGATTACATTCATTTTCTCTCCCTGTTATATGTGATAGGTTTGTCCTTTGAGTAGTGGTGTCTTTACTAAAAATGTACCAACAGCTAACATTTATGTAGTATTTAGTGGTTACAAATTGCTTTCCATACATCACCTCATTTTATCCTCATAACAGTGCTTGAAGGAAGTACAAATATTAGTATTTCTATTTTACAGATGAGAATACTAAGACTCAGAGGTGTCAAGTGATTTTCCCAAGTCACACAACAAGTGGGAGATAGAGACAGGATAGGAACCCAGAATGCCTGACTCCAGGAACAATATTCATTTCCTTCATGACTCTACTTGGTTATATAAGTGCATTTGTTTTGAATAAAAATTTTTATTTTTGTATTCTCTGGTTTTATGGAATGTATTCCTGCCATGTGAGCTTTGTCCTGATTTCACCTCTATAGAAATGTGGTTATTTATCATAATGTTTTGGGCACAAATATCAGCAGTTAGATCTCCTGTTTGGAACAAACACTGGGGGAAAGGTTTTTTTTTTTTTTTTTTAATGGTGTTGCTATGTCAGGGCTGAAACAATTCCAGAGCCTTCTGTGAAATCTCACTTGGAAGCTAAATTCTCTGAACTGTCATATCCATCACTTTTCTCAGCTCTGTGAATTTTGCAACTGCCTTCGGTCAAAAGCAATAGAGTTCTGACATACACTTCCAATAACTGACTGCAAAAGAGGCCAAGATTCTTCTAGCCACCTTGGGTCAGGACCCTGTGTGTCTTGAGCTGAATTTTTAATGTTTCAACTCATCTTATTCTTTTGACTTCTTTCGGCCACCAGTTTTTTTATGTGTGAGAAACACTCAAAGAAACTTTGCTTCTGAAAGCTCATCCTACTAATAAACTAAGCATGATCTTGGTACAGTCCTGTCTTTGGTGAAAAGGGTAAGAATTAGGAAACTTACTAAGTGCAAGGCAGAGAAGCAGCACATTGTGGTGGAGAGAGAACTGACCTCAGAATCAGGATGACTTAGGTTCATGTCTCCCCTCTCATAAGTACTGGCTCTCTGACCATGACAAAGCCCATAAAAGCCTCTGAAACTCAGTTTCTTCATCACTAAAATGGTGATAATAATAGCATCTAATTCATGGAGTTGTGATGATCAGATGGGATAATATATGTAAAGTGCTTTTGCATATTTTCTTATTGTTTGGTTGTTGACTTGCTTCAGTCGTGTCTGATTTTTTATGACTCCATTTGGAGTTTTCTTGGCAGAGATACTTTAGTGGTTTGTAATTTCCTTCTCTAGCTACATCCAGTACAGATTAGGAAACTGAGGCAAAGAGGGTTAAGTGACTTGCTTAGGGGGACACAGCTAGTAAATGTGTGAGGCCAGATTTGAACTCATGAAGATGAGTCTTTCTGATTCCAAGCCCCTCTATCCACTGAACCACCTGGTTGACTTTTGGAACCTTAAAGCAATATAAATGCTAATTATTATTATTATTTCCTTCCCTGTGAGGTAGGTGCTATTATTAGTTTTATTTTTGTACATTGTGGAAACTGAGAAGTTTTCAGAGAAATTGAATGTCTTGACTGGAGCCTCATAACAAGCAGGTATCTGAGGACGGATTTGAAATCAAGGTTTCCTGCCTCCAGCTTGAATACTCTAATCCATCCTACTGTGCTGCTTCTCAAAACCACACTCAAACATAGGACATAGTCCTCGCCCTCAAAGAGATTATATTCTATTATAAAATAAGGACAAGAAGGTATATACAGAAAAGAATAATACCTATTCATAGAAACTGATGGGGACAATTAGTAAATGCAAGAAAAATGAGGCTCTAGGAAAATTTGAGATCATAAGAATGGGAGGTAGGAGTGGAGTGAGGTAGAGACACCCTAGGTCTCAGCTCCAGACAAAATTCTGAAGTGAATTGTTGCTGTCCTGCTGAGTTTGTTCAGAGTTTTGCATCATTGTGCTCCAGTGACCACATAGAGCAAGCCCCAGAATTGGAAGACTAAGTAGCGATGAATGCTGTGGTCAGAGTTATCCTCTAATCTAGAGGCTTCTCTAAATGATGTCAACTGAGTCTAGTATCTATTTCTCTTCTCCACAGAAAAGTACACAGCCAAGGTCATTGGAATGACATAGATTATGTACTTTTATCCTTTTAAACCCCTGACCCTTTCATACTGTTTTGATCTCTTGGTAAGCCTATTGCTCCTTTCCCACAAGCCTGACCTCAGACATCAAGTCCTGGGCCTGTGGAATACTGCACTGATTAGTCCTGTATGGCGGATTCAGAGTTAGAGGATCTGGGTTCAATTCTGTCACTACATCTTTCTGGGACTCAATTTCTTCATCTGTAAAATAAGAGGAGTTGGGCTAGATGACCTCTAAGTTTGATTCCACTCCAAATCTATGACCTTTAGGATTCTATGGTCTTTGGCCTGGTATTGTCCCTCTCCATTGCCTACTTTACAGTTCACTGGCACTCAGGAAGACCAAATAAGACAGAGCATGACCCCATTCTCCCAGACAGTAGATCCAAGATTAAGGAGTCAAATTTTCCAAGAGGTAAATTCAGAAAAAACTTCACAACAATTAGTGTTATCCAAAAATGCAATGTGCTGCCTTAGGAAATAATGGTTCCACATCATTCTAAACCTTAAAGCAAAGGATGGATGACCACTTGTTGGGCATACTGGAGAAAGAATTCCTTTTTCCCCTCCCATTTATGTATTGAAGAGTATAAAGGTTTCTTAACCTTTTTAAAATTTTGTGTTGTGGAAGTTCTGGTGGTCTGGTGAAACCTATGGACCCCCCCCCCCTTTTTTTAAAATGCTTTCAAATATTAAAGGAAATGTTAAATTTCAGTTATAGTGAAAATAAGGGTGTACTTGTTTTCTCATCCAGATTTATGGACCTACTGAAATCTCTCCCAGGATCCCTTGGACTAGACGATCACTAAGACCCTTTTCAACTTTGAAATTCTGTAATTCTATGATTGTATGTTCATATCTGGGCAAAGCATGATTCAGTGGAAAACTTACTGTACTTGGAGCCAAGACCTGAATTCTGATCCCAGCTCTGCCATTTTTATCTGTGTACCTGTGCCTCAGTTTCCTCATCTGTAAAATAAGGCAACTGGACTCTAGTTCTAAATCTATGGCCCTCTGAATAGTCAAAGACGTAATACTTCAATCTTGGTGCTCAATTAACAGAACCTCAATGGATAAGGTGTCCTCTTTCTTTTGGTGGCCTCCTTATGGTATTTGACCTTTCAGTTTTGCCTTCCTACTCATAATAGGATCATAGCCTGGTGGCAGGAATGTTGCATATGAAGTCAGGAGACCTAAATTTCATATCTGGTTCTGACACAAACTAGTTGTGTGACTCTGAGCAAGACGCTTTATTTATAATTAGTTTTCTTTGTAATAATATATATTTATTAAATGTGTTTAAAAATATTTTGAGAAGGAATCCATAGACTCATCAGATCAACAAAAGGGTCCATGACCCAAACAAGTCTAAGGTGATGAGGGCCTTCACTAGAGTGGTGACAGTATTAGAAGAGAGAAGGGGGAAGTAGTCAACATTTCAAGGGTGAAACTGACAGGCCTTGGCAACAGCTTGGATATTGAGGGTGAGAGATGGTGAAGCATCCAGGATGACTCTTAGGTTGTAAACCTGAAGGTCTGAGAGGAGGGTGTTGTTCTCTGCATTAATCAGGAAGGTAGTGATGGGGAGGGTTTCAGGGGAAAAGTAATGAGTTTTGTTTTAAACACATTAAATAAAATACATATTATTACAAAGGAAACTAATTATATTGATATATAGTCTATAGGCAGGAAGATGGGACAGCTTAGTGGATAGAACACTAGGCTTGGAATAAGAAAAATTCATCTTCATGAATTCAAATCCAGCCTCAGATACTTACAAGCTATGTGACCCTGGGCAAGTCACTTAACATTTACCTAAGTTTCTCATTTGTAAAATAAACTGGAGAAGGAATAGTACAACACTGCAGTATCTTCACCAAGAAAACCCCAAATAAGGTCACAAAGAATTGGACGTAACTGAAACAACTCAACAACAAGAAGACAGGAAAGACTAAAATCAACAACCTTTTCTAGTCTTTCACACAGTATAACCTGCCATATTCTCTACGATCCATTGACATGGTCTTCTTGCTATTTCTCAAATAAAACATTCTATCTGCCAATCCCAGGCATTTTTTCCCCTCATGCAAAGGATACTCTTCTTTCTTATCTCTGCCTTTTGGCTTCCTTTGCTTCCTTAAGTTACCGGCTAAAATCCTAACTTGTGCACAAAATCTTTCATGATCCCCCTTAATTATAGTGCCATCCCATGTTGGCTATTTCCATTTATCCTGTATGTAGTTGGTCAGTCAATAAACATCTATTAAGTGTTTACTATGTATCAGGTACCATGCTAAGCACTAGGTATACAAAAAAAAAGACACAAAAGACAATCCCTGTCTTTAGGAACTCACAATCTAATGGAAGAAGACAATGAATAAACAAATATGACCAGATGAGCTATATATAGGATAAATAGAAAATAATTAATGGAAGGAAGGAGCTAGAATTAAGGGGACAGCTAGGTGGCACAATGGATAGAGTACTGGGCTTAGAATCAGGAAGCTTGCTCTTCCTGAGCTCAAATCTGGCCTCAAATACTTACTAGTTGTGTGACCCCGGGCAAGTCACTTAACCCTGTTTGCCTTAGTTCTTTATCTGTAAAATGAGCTGGAGAAGGAAATGGCAAACCACTTCAGTATCTTTGCCGAGAAAACCCTAAAAAGGGTCACAAAGAGTTGGACACAACTGAAAAGACTGAATGAAAACAACAAGATTTAGAGAGATTATGGGTCTCTGAAGCCATTGAGCCTAACCCCACCACCACCACTAGAATTAAAAGAGATGAGAAAGACTTCCTGTAGAATATGTAATTTTAGTTGGGACTTAAAGGAAGCCAGAGAAACCAATAGGTGAAGATGAGGAGGGAGAGCATTTCAGGATAGCCAAAGAAAGTTCCTCAAATCAAGAGATGGAGCATCTTGTTCATTGAACAACAAAAAGGTCAGTGCCACTGGATTGAACAGTATGTGTTGAGTAATGTGTAAGAAAACTGGAAAGGAAGGGACTAGATTATAAAGGACTTTGAATGTTAAACAGAGGATTTTGTATTTGATCCTGGAGGCAATATGGAGCTTGTTTGCACATAGTTTTTTCCATGTTGTCTCTTGCATTAGAATGTAAGCTCCTTGAGAACAGGGATGGTCTTTTGTCTTTTTTTTTTGGGTCCCCAGCGTTTAGCATAGTGCCCAGCACAGAGTAGACTCTTGTTAAATTTTTATTGCCTGATTATATAAATTTCTATTGGTGACAAAGTTATAAATACTGCATAGGGTGTCTTTGTGTGGATCAAAGTGAGGTGAAATAAATCTCTAGCCTCTTCTCCCCCTCTCTCCCCTACTCTTCTCCAAGGAAGACTTTAATTCCCACCCAGAGGAGGGACAAGAGGTTGGGGCCAGTTGCTTGGTCACTCTGCTCTCCTCAGACAGACAGGGTACAGGCTAGAGTCTATTTGTTGCCTTAAATGCTATTAGTTTAGGAGATATGGTTTTCAGGTTCAAGATAATTTCTTATCCTTATTTGATAAATGGAGGGAAAAGGGGGCCACATACTTTATATCTAAGACAACTCCTTTCACACCAAATTCCAATTCAACAATGAACATATGTAACAATTATCAAAGAAATCCATTTATCCAATTCAACCACAAAATAGAAATCAGAAAAACTAAACATAGAAGAATATATATACATATACATACATATACATATATACATACATATATACACATACACACATACATATATACATATACATATACACATATACATATACATACATAGATATATCTATCTATCTATATGTATAGCAATAGATATCAATAGATATTGATATTGCTATCAACAGATAGCAATAGAGTCAAGGAGTCCTCCCATTGAGATGGAGATAACTCAGGTCAACAAGAGCTAACAAGAGGGAGTCCTAGAGTTCACCCAAAGAGAAATACCCTGATGTTTCTCATGTAACAAACTGGGTCATATCAATAGGCTTTGGGACTCATATTACAAATGTTTGACTGATGACAGTAATTTCATAGCAGCAATGAACATGAACAATATTTCAAGATATGTGGAACAAATGAAAGGTGATATGAAAATATCTCTAATTTCTATTGGTAACAAAGTCACAAGTACTGCTAATACTAATGTGGTTTTTTGTTTACATTTAAAATGGAAGGAAATGATAAATTTCAGTTATAGGTTAGTGAAAATAGAGATATAATTTCTCCCTTCCTTCTCAAATCCAAGTTCATAGACTTCATGAAATCTATTTCCAGACCCAAGTCGAGAATCCCTGATTTAAAGCATTGGAATGTTTATCACCTATGACATTTTAATAAGTATTAAAATCTCCAGGGTATAAAACTCTGGTAGTGGAGTTTTGATGTCATTATGGCCTTTCCAGATCTTCTACGCAGTTTATAGTTAAGGGATGAGTGGTAGAAGGGCCTATCTTCTTTTATCTCCTGCCAATATAGCTGTTCTAATGGGGGAGAGTTGTAGGAGACAATCTGTCGTCCACCTAGTTCCTGCCAGTATTGGAAAGCTCCTCAAAAAGTCATGGGACTGAGGGGAGAGCTTCTTAACATAGAGATGTAGAAGGATCCTCTTGATCCAGAATGAGGTTTCAAAAGAGTTGTATGACCTAGATCCTCCTTAATGCCTTCCTTCTGCTGATCATCTCTAATTTATGTTGTCTTGCTTGTACATAGTTGTTTGCATATTGTCTCCCCAATTAGACTATGAGCTCCTTGAGAGTAGGAACTAAGTTTTACCTTTCTTTGTAACCCCAAAGCTTAGCATAGTGTTTGTCATATAGTAGGCACTTAATAAATCCTTACTGACTGACTGACCTGCTGATAGAGGAGGTAGCTTTCCTCTACTTAATAGGGTCATGTTTCTCCTGGCAGAGTTCCTCTTTTCTTTCTAAACAATAACAGAAATTTTATAATTTATTAAGTAATTTATTAAGGTGTGAATGACTACAGGTGGCTGAAATTGACATACCTTCTGGTGGGATTTGCATTCAAAGGGCAGGCAAACCTTAAGCAAAAGGATTAAAATTCTCAAGCTTATGATTCCAGTCCTCAGTCAAGGAGTGAGGGAAGAGTCTCCTCATGGAATAAAGCCAGATCTTATTCATAGTTTTAAACAACTTAAGCTTGATTCTTCTCTCCTGGTTTTTCAGAGTTTGTGCCTTCATGAACCACAGTGCCCTTGAGAATCATGAAACTCAACATTCTGATAGTCGTGTCACTCCAAGGAAGATTTCCTTCTATTATCTTACAGCCAACCCAGCAATCAAATACTGAGTTAAAATGTGTTAAATCCAGGGAAAAAACAAAACAAAACAAAACAAAAACCAAAACCTCATGGTCACCTGGTCTAGCCCATTTATCTTATAGAAGAGACCTAAGGCAAAGAGAAGTGAGATGAGTGGTCTACAGTTACAAAAAATTTTGTCACAGATCTGGGATAGAAACTTAGTGTCCCAACTATCAGTTCACTATGCCACAGCTGCCCTGTTATTGTTGGATGAGTTTTCCACACAATCAGTTATTCTATTGACCACTGGTGTAGATCTTCGTTATATGACCATCCTGGGGAAAGTTTCTACATGGTCTGGTGTTAGGAGTACTATAGAATGGCTTCTTGCAGTGTGCAGAAAGTACCCTCTGAGGTCCTGTCCAGCTCTGGTTTCCATAAATATGTTGTTTACATCCTTTAAGACAATGGTTTTTCAGTTTTCATTTTCCTGCAGTAACAATCCTTTTGGTTATAAATAGCACTCATTCCTTCCTTCAGAGGTCAACATTCTCCTTTGCTGAGTTTAGTGCAGAGAAGTTGCTTTGGTTATGGCGTGCTCATGTTTGATAGTTCTTCCTTCATTTTCTGCCTCAGCTCCTGCAGGGTAATTATTCTCGTATAATACTGCTGCTCATAAAAATACATGTGACCAGTCAGTGTCTGGTGAGAAGAGATGCCTAGGCACCCCACTGTCAGGATTTACTTCTTACATATTGCAACCTAATAGGAGACAGTAGGAGAAATTTGGTTGGGAGTTATAATCATCGGAGAGAGGAAACTTCAAGGAGTGTGACCCCATGTAGCAGAGAGAAAGACTGGCTATGCACTTTACCAAGGTACTGACCCTTGGAGTGCATCAGATTTACAACAAAGGCAAACTTCATGAAGACTTTACAAATAGAAAAAATAGGACTTCCAGAAACTAAGAATTCTGAGTTACCCCTTTGCCTATACAGTCAGTCCTCAACATTCACACATTTAATTTTCACGACTTCAAGTGTTCCCATGATTTTATCAGTAACCTCATTTTCACTTTTGTGGTGGCAGCCTCACACATTTCTGGCACAATGCAAACAAGTATGTGGAATATCCTAGGAGGCACTTCATTGGTCTACTTCACCCTATCATTATAAAAAGCTCCCTGTGCATTTGTTGCATATTTTCATTCTTTGCCTTTAAAACTCAAGTTTTGTGTTGCAATTGTGCCCCCAAAGCATAGCGCAAGTCCTTTGGGCTCTAAGCATGCAAAGTCAGTGATTTGGCTCAGTGAGAAAACAAAGGTGTTAGATAAATTTTGTGCCAAAATGTCTGCAGTTGCTGTTAGCCTCTAGTTTGTTGTTAATGCCTTGATGATTCCGTATCCTTACACCTCCATCTAACCCAGTGGAAGGTAAGATTCAGGTTAAAAAAGTTTTAGTTTTGGGGCAGCTAGGTGGCGCAGTGGATAGAGCACTGGCCCTGAAGTCAGGAGGACCTGAGTTCAAATCTGGCCTCAGGCCAAACACTTGACATGTACTAGCTGTGTGACCTTGGGCAAGTCACTTAACCCCGATTGCCTCACTAAAAAAAAAAAAAAAAAAGGAATATTGTCTGAAATCATTGTGTTTTTTTAAATTGAGATGTTAGCACAAAAGGTCGCAGAATTCTAGGGAGTTACTTAAGAAAAAATGTTTTGCATATTACCAATTTTATTTTGTATACTGCATTTTACGGGTTATTCCATGGTTACTGTGTTAGGAAAAGTGAATATTGTCAGAATTAATGTTTTGTTATAAAAATTCTATGGAGAAAAGTATATTTTTGGCACTCTAGTGAAAGATTATAATTTTTGATGGTCACAAGAACCTAACCCCCTATTTCCCATAAGTTTCAATGAATCAATATTCACATTTTTTACTTTCCCACTATTTTTTAGGAACATTCCCCCTGTGAAAGTTGAGAATTGATCATCTGTGTTCTCTACAGTTGTGATTTAGTACCTTTGTACTCTAAATTCTTGCTCATTTTCCTTATGGACCCTCTGTTTGTATTTGTGGGATAGTGTAGCCCAGATTTTTTGAGAGGGATGTTTTTGTAAGTATTGTTACTGCCATACTATCTTGATAAATGTAACTTTGCTAAAAAGGTATATGGGGGCAGAGAGGATAGAGTTGCTAAAAAGATAATTAAACCTGGTTGATTGTTTCTAGGAAGCACAATGGTGGGAAGATTGTTAATAATAGTATTGGAAATCTAGTCCCTCAGAGTTATCTCTAGAACCATGACAGATGAGAGAGTAGAGAAAGAGTAGCAGCCACCCTTTCTTGACTTGGTCAGCCAATATGAGTGGAAGGTGGAGAAGTAACCCAAGAGGGGATGTTACACAGTCTCGTTACAAATTATTCCCCTTCCTGCACTCTACCATCCAAATAAACTTGCCTTCTTGCTTTTCCTCACACACAGTATTCTATCTCCCACCTCTGTGCTTTTGCAAAGGCTATGCCCCATGCCTGGAATGCCCTCCCTCCAATACTTCTATCTCTTAGAATTCCTTGTTTTCTTTAAAACTCAGCTCAAAGACCATCTTCTATGTGAAGTATTTCCCGATATCCTCCAATCGCTAATGCTAAACCTCTGAAATTACCTTGTATATTTATTTTGTATATTTTTTGCATATACTTTTATCTATGTCTATAGCAAGAAAATCAATTTGACCCACACTTCAAATCACTCTGTTAATTTGCTTTCCCCTCCAACTCTTCTATTTACCTTCCCTTGTCATGCCTACTACTTTTTCCTTATTAAGCCTTCCTCTTTGGGTTCTTTCCCCATAACATTTAATGCTTCTTAATCCTCCTTATTCCCTTTAAAGCCTCCTTAATTTCCCTTGATTTTGCTCCTTCCCTTCAACCTATCACAGCACCCCACCCAGATGAAAAACCTGGACAAGTATCTGAACGGAGATTACAAATTATCTTTCAAATTGTCCTCAATTTCTCCCAAATTTCTACATATTAAAGTTCAAATTCTGGCCTTCTGGAACTGTACAAACCCCTCCAAATAATCCATATATTTTCCTTTTCCTTCTTTTTTTTTGGTTCAGTTCCTTCTCTCTTTTCTCCAACTCCTCCCACAACCATTCATGGAAGTAAAAAATAGATTCCCTCTCCCACAACCTTCTCCCAGTATAGCTGCTAGTAGAATTTGCAGTCAGTTTTTAAGAAATAGTCTTCTCTTCCAACCTAGTCACTTTCATCTTCGTGTCCCAGAAATATTTGGAACATAGTAGACACTTTAAAAATGGTCCTTGAATTGAATTGAACATCATAGGCAACCTGACTCTTCCTTCTCCCGCAATATCCACTTAGTTGACAGATCTTTTTTATTCTGATTCCACATCTCTTGCCTTGCCTTTCCATCTACAAAGCCAATACACTAGTAGAAGTTATCATCACATCTTGCTTGAACTATTCCAATAACCTCCTAATTGGCCTCTTCACTTCCTATCTCTTTCCAATCCATTTTTTGTTTCTTTTTTAAAATTATTTCTTTTTCAGTTGTCAAGTATTTATTTTTTCCCCTCCTTTGGAAAAAAAAAACAAACAAAAGCCATATCACAACTGAGCATAATCAAACAAAACAGATTTTCATATTGGCCATGTCTAAAAAATGTATCTCATTCTGAATATTAGTCCATCACCTCTCTGTCAGAAGGTGGGCATCCTTCTTTATCAATGTTGCTCTGGAATTGATCATAACATTGCTGAAAATTCTTTTTAAGTCCTTCAAAATAGTTCGTTTTTACATTATTAATGATATGATATAAATTGTTGTTCTGGGTCTGTTCACTTCACTCTGTATCAGTTCACATGAATCTTCCAGGTTTATCTGAAACCATCTCATTATATCTTATAGCACAATAGTATTCTATTATATTCACATATCATAATTTGATGGGCATCCTCATAGCTTCCAGTTCTTTACCACTACAACAAGAGTCACTACAAATATTTTATAAAACCTTTCCTTTTTGATCTCTTTATGTGATCTTTTTTAAGTATAGGCTTAGTAATGGGATCCTTGAATCAAAGGATATAGATAGTTTAGAAGCATTTGGAGGAATAGCTCCACATCGCTTTCCAGAATGACTGGACCAATGTGTAGATCTACCAACAGTGTATCAATGGGTCCATTTTCCTACAATCTCTCTAACATTTGTCATTTTCCACTTTTTTGGATCAGTTTTGCCAATCTGATGAGTGTAAAGTAAAACTTCAGGGGTTTTTCAATGTGCATTTCTCTATTAGTTATTTGGAGCATTTTTTCCCACATCACTGTTGATAACTTGGATTTATTTCCTTGAAAATTATATTCTTTGATCATTTATCAGTTGGTGAACCAATTTATCAATGGTCAAATTAATTATTCTTATAAATTTAAATGGGCACCTTACATATCTAAGATAAACACCCTTATTAGAAAAACTTGCTACAAATACTTTTCCATAGTCAACTATTTATCTTCTAATCTTAGCTCTATTTAATTTGTTTGTGCAAGAACTTTAATTTTTTTATGTAATCAAAATTGTACATTTGATCTTTTGTGATCATTTCTATCTTGTTTGTTCATGAACTCTTTATACATATATTGGCATAGTTATTTTTTCCTTGTTTCTATCATTTGTTTATCATATGACTATTTATATTTAGGTCTTATTTCCATTTGGAGCCTGTACTGGTATATGATGTGAAGTGTTGGTCTAAACCTAATTTCTGTCAGATTGCTATCCGGTTTTCTAAGCAGTTTTTGTCATATAGTGAGTTCTTGTCTCAGTAGCTGAGATTGAATACTATGTTATTGTATTCATTTGAGTATTATATTACTGTATTAATTTGTTTCTACATCTTGTGTACCTAATGTATTCTACTGATGAATCTATTTTTCTGAAAAGTACTACCAAATTGTTTTGTTAAGTATGGCTTTGCAGTATATTTTAAGACCTTGTACTGCTAAGGCACATTACTTTGTATTTTTTTTTCCATTATTTACCTTGAGACTGTTGACCTTTTTTCTAATTCTTTAAAGTAATCCTCTGGAAAAATTAATTGTCATGAAACTGAATAATTAATTTAATTTAGGTAGTATTGCCATTGCAATGGATTGGCTTACTCAGAAGCAATTAATATTTCTTTAATTATTAATCTCTGTAAAGTGTTTTTAAGTTGTATTAGTTCCTGTGTATAGTAGTAGAGGTGACATTGGGCATACTTCCTTTGCCCTGGATTTTATTGGAAAAGATTCCAATTTATCTCCATTGCGTATAATGCTGATTCTTAGTTTTAGATACATACTATTCATTATGCCAAGAAATTGATCATTTATTCCTATGTTTTTTAGTGTTTTTTTAAAACAGAAATGGATATTGTATTTTCTCAAAAGCTTTTTGTGTTATCATTGATATAATTTTTTTTCTTGCTATTAACATGGTCAATTATTTTTATAATTTTTCAATATTAAAATTTTAATATTAAATCAGAATTTTTAATATAAGCCCAACCTATGATATTGTAAAGTTTTGTGATATGTTGCTATCATTTTATTGCTGTTTGATTTAAAATTTTTGCATCAATGTTCATCAGGGATGATCATCAGGGATATTTATCTGTAGTTTTCTTTTTCTGCTTTGGTTTTCACTGGTTTAAGTATCAAGATCATATTTGTATTGTAGAAGACATTTGGTTTATTATTTTAGCAAAAATGTTTTTACAATATTGAGATTAATTATTTTTTGAATGTTTGATAGAATTAACTTGTAAATATATCTGATGTATATTCTTTTGTAATTCATTTATGGATTGGTCAATTTCTTTTTGTGAGATTGAGTTATTTTAATTCTTTAATTTTTATTTATGAATCTAGATATTTTTATATTTATATAAATATACATTTCATTGAAGTTATTTATGTTGTCATATAGTTGGGCAAAGTAATTTCTAATTATATCCTTTATTTCTCCTTCATTTGTTGTTCTTTTTTTTTTCTTTTTCATCAAATTAGCTAGTGGTTTATCTTTTTTTTTAAATCTCCTAGTCTTATTTATTAGTTCTACATATATATTTTGCTTTTAATTTTGTTAATCTCTTCCTTGATTTATAAAATTTCTATTTTGGTGCCCTATTTGTTGATTGATTATTTCACTTTCATTGATGTAAGTGTTTAAAATATAAATTTCTCCTTAAGGACTGTTTTTGCTGCATTCCCAAAATTTTGGTAGGTTTTTTATTATAGGAGTTATCTTTAATGAAATTATTAATCCTTTCTGTGATTTGTTCTGTGACTCACCAATTCTTTAGGATTAAGTTATTTAGTCTCCAGTTAAATTTTCATCTTTTCTTTAAGTGTTCTTCATTGAAAATAGTTTTAAATGCATTTTGGCCTGTATAGGATGTGTTCAATATTATTGTTTTTTTTTCTGCATTTGTTTGTGAGGTTTTTATGCCCTAAGACATGGACAATTTTTATAAAGTAACTGTTCTAAGCTGAGAAACATATTATTTTCTATTCTCATGCAATTATTATCAGAGACCTATCATAACTTTAAAAAGTCCATTCAGGTCCTTCTTTTTTTTTCTTGTTTATTTTTGATTAGATATTTCCAGTACTGAAATGGATACATTGAGGTTCTCCTTTATTAGGGTTTTTACTATGTCTCAAAAATTGTGTATTTATTAGATGTATATTATTTGATGCACTTATGTGCACTATTAGAATTAATTCATTGTCTATGGTTCTTATAGATAAAATGTAGTTTCCCTGTTTTTTCTTTTAATTAAGTCTATTTCTGTTATTGTCTTGTCTGAGATCATGATTGCTAAACCAGCTTTTTTTCTTTTTAAAGTTCGGCTGAGGCATGGTAGATGTTTTCTTTCCAATCTCTTATTTTAACTGTGTTTGAATCTTTATGTTTAAAGTGTGTTTCTTGTAAACAGCATATTATTGAAATTTGATTTCTAATCTATCTACTATCATCTTCAATTTTATGGAAAGTTCATCTAATTCACATTTTCAGTTACAGTAGTTCATTATGCATTTTCCTCCACCTTCTTTAACACAGGTTCTCACACTTTATTTCCTCTTAAGCCCCTCTTTACCATCATCACCATTCAATTTAATATTCGTTTGAATCTATCCCCCACCTTATTGGCCCATTTCATTTCTTCCTGTTTACTCCTGTTTCTTTGTTGGGTTGAATGTATTTGTGTGTGTGTGTGTGTGTGTGTGTGTGTGTGTGTTTTGGGGTGGGGGTTGGGGTGAAAGATGTTGTGTCTGTGTTCTACTTTCCTTTGACCAGTTTGTGTCTATTATGTTTCAGGCATTGTGTTAAGCACTGAGAATACAAAAGGAGGCAGAGAACAGTCCCCCATCCTCAAGGAGCTCAAAATCTAATGGAGGAGAAATTCGAACAAATATATTTGAATATATGCACATAGGCTATATGCACAAAAAATAGGAAATTAAAGAGGACAGGCACTAGAATTATGAGGTATTGGGAAAGGCTTGCTATAGAAGATTTAATTTTAGTTGGGACTTGAAGGAAGCCAAGGAAGCTAAAAAGTGGAGAGGAGAAGGGAGATCACTCCAGTCATGGGCAACAGTCAGAGAAAATGCCAGGAGATGGAAGATGAGAGTCTTGTTTAAGGAATAGGAAGGAGGCCAGTATCAGTGGATCAAAGAGTACATGGCAAGGAATAAGGCATAGGAAGACAAGAAGAGTGGAGTGTTAAGTTGTGAAGTGCTTTTAACATCGAATAGAGGATTTTGTATTTGATTCTGGAGTTGATAGGGAGCCACTGGAGTTTATTATTGAGTATGGAGGTGACATGGCTGAACCTGACTTCAGGATAATCGCTTTGACTGCTTTGTGGAGGATGGATTAAAGTAGGGCAGCACTTGAAGCAGGAACCTGCGCACCCTGATTATGTTAGATAAGTTCCTTCTCACTTTTCCCCCACTTTTCCCCTTGTGCAACCTCTTCCCCCAGTCCTTTCTTTTCTTTTCTTTTCTTTTTTTAAATCAAAATAGAGCAAAGCCACTCTCAGGCCTTCTGTCTTGTTTGACTCCGTTGATGACCCCACATGGCATGGAGTTCTGAAAGGACACTTGTACCATTCCTTCTCCTGTTAAAATACAAACAGTTCACCCTTATAAAACTTTTTCTGATTGTTCTCTTGTATTTATCTTTTTATATTTCTCTCAACTCCTATGTTTGTATTTCAAAGTTTCTACTCAGCTTTGGTCTTTACATGAGGAATACTTTAAAGTTCTTTATTTCCTTGAAGGTACAGTTTTCCCCTGTAGGATTATACATACACACTTAGTTATGCTGGGCATGATATTCCATGGTTGTAAGCTCACATCTTTTGCCTTTTGGAATATTGCATCCTATTTCTTAGACTGGTTATTGTTTAATCTTCTGTGATCCTAACTTTGGAACTTGATACTCAAACTCTTGCTTTTTGGCCTTTCACAATATTTTTCTTTGATCTGAAGGACTATGATGTCCTGGTAGTTTTCATTTTGGGATTTTTTGGGGGGAGTTTCTTTCTAGTTTCACTTTATTCTCTTGTTTTAGAATGTCTGGGCAGTTTTTCTTTATGATTTCTTGAAATATATTACTCATTACTTCCAGATAGCCTAGTGATTCTTAAGTTATTGCTCCTTGATCTGTTTTCCAGGTCAGTTATCTTTTATGTTAAATACCTTATTTTTTTCCAATATTTTGACTTTTAAAAATATACATACATACATACATACTTACGTACACACACACACATGTACACACACATATGATTTTATAGACCCAACTTCTATTTGGTCTGTTTTAATTATTTTTTCAGCCAAAGACAAGGTTTATTAGAACATTCGTCATATTGGGCAGACTCTTAAGGATTCTGAGCTGTACCTAGATTTTAAGAATCTGAGCAGTGGCTAGATTTTAAGAATCTAAACCACTCTGTTTTAATTTTCAGGAAGTCTTTTACTTGGGTAAGATGTTGTATCTTCTGTTAATTAGTTATTTTTTTCAAAGTCTTTCTTTTATAGTTCTCATTTCTTTTCTACTTTTTTGCCTAGCCTTCTTATTTAATTTATAATATAATTTTTAACTCTTTAAAAAATAAAAAAAAATAACTCAAATAGTTTCTTCTAAGGAGTTCTAATTAATGTGGCCAATCTGTGTTCTTTGAAGATTTGCTTGCAGATATTTTGGCGTCATTTTCTTCTTTTGGGTTTATGTCTTGGACATCCCTGGGATCTTTACCTATTTTTATTTGTTTGTTTGTTTACTCATTCTTTTAGCCTTACTTTCTATATTAGGGCCTTGTGTTAGTGTTAGTCTCTGGGCACTTCTGGTGGCACTATGATGACCTTGTATGATTCTGGCTTGTCTCATATGGTATCTTATTGATGGTGCCAGAGTCACAATCCCCTCATCTGTTCCCAGGGGTTTGGCTCTGAGATCCACTTTCTTTGTTTAGAGTGAAAGATCTGTGGCCCTCTTCTATACATTCTCCTGGTTTCAAAAAATTGTATGAAGGCCCACTTTTGCTGGGCCATATTTGAGATGTCTTCTTCTGGTTTAGAGGACAGCATCATGGCCTTCTTTCCCTCCTGAGAAAACAGGCTCCCAACCATGCTCTACAGATGCTGTACTGGTTGTTTGCCTGCAGGTCAAATACATGATTTTGTGTTGAAAAGATCAGCCATTGTGGTTTCTCTTTTGATTCTGACTACCATTTAGGATAGTACTCAACTGAGATTGACCTTGGAGTGATTATTGTGAGGAGCTAGGCTGAACTACTCTGTCATCTTGTCAGTTCTGATAAATTATCTCATTTCCCAATCATTGTCTATTTATATATCAAATTAATATTCCTGTATCACAGATCTGACCAAATCATTACTCTACTCAGAAACTCTCAAAGGCTTCAAATTTTCAAAAATTTCTTTCCTCTCATATAAAAATATAAATTCTTCAACATGAAATTTAAATCTATCTACATTATGCTCCCACCTACTTTTCAGATATTTCATATTACTTATCTTCACAGCTTTTACATTCCACACAAATTGGCCTACTGAGTATTCCCTGAACTTGACATGCCATCTCTCATCACTGTTCCTTTTGAAAGACTTTTGCCTATAACAATAACTAATATTTATATAGCACTTAATATGTGCATTTTATCCTCACAACAACCCTGGGAGGTAGGAGGTATTATTATCCCTATTTTACAGATGAAGAAACTGAGGCAAACAGAGGTTATGTGATTTGCCCAGGGTCACACAACTAGTAAGTATCTAAGGCCAGATTTGAACTTAGGAAGATGAATCTTCCTGACTCTAGGCCCAGCATTCTATTCACTCTATCAGCAAGCTGCCCCAAATACCCATAAGCTACATTAACCATTTCTATGGCATTGTATATAAATGTCCTCATTCTGGTGCCTTTTTTTAAAAAAAAATAATCTCTGGCCACACTCATATTAGGAAAGATGTTTAAGGTATTTCCTGATATGCCACCCTAAATCACCAAGCATTTATTAAGTGTCTATTAAGCACCAAGGATGGTGCAAGGTTGAGGATACAAAGACAGAAACAAAAAAAAACCTTCCTTAAAGAGCTCATAATACTTATGCATGGTTTGACTGCAGAGCAGGCAAAGTACAGCAGGATCCTCACCTCTTTTCTCCGGGACATTATCTCTCTTTTAATGCAGCCAGAGAGTATATTAGCTTTTTTGGCTGCCAAATCACAGTATTGGATGTAGCTTTTTAAAAGCAATTATTCAGGGAGAATTGTGCCTCTTGCTAGATTGGATACACTCTGGAGGTCTTCTCCTTTGCAGTGGTGGACCAGCCCTGAAGAGCAATTCCTTATGCTGTCTGCTGGGACCTGAGAAAGAGCTATGATTGGAGATTGCTGCCTTTTGGGAGCCATGGCAAAGAACATCACTTGAAGCTACCTTCAGGGGAATGATATAGATCTGGAACTAATCTAGGGTCATAAGGCAAGTGCTACTAGATATGGCTTGTTGGAAGCTACTCAGAACTTCAGGAAGAGACACTTGGCTGTCAGGGAAGCATTACCTGGCCATGATTATACGTTACTGAGACTCTATACAAATCTTTGGCAAATGGCCATTCTCTGAGGGTATCTATTTTCAAAGATTATAGAATCATAGATTTAGAGCTAGAAGAGTCATTAGAGATTATCAAGTATAGTATCCATATTTTACAGAGGAAGAAACTGAGCCTCAGAGAGATTAAATGGCTTTCTGACAGCCATATAAGTAGTGAGCATTAGAGCAGAGATTTGATTTTAGGTCCTCTGAGTCAACATTGAGTTTCTTTTCTACTTTTACCATGTGGTTAGTTTTATTTTGTTTTAAAATTTTCTTTTTTTCTTTTGTTTTGAGTTAAATCATAAACTAATGCAAACATTTCAATAGTTGAAGGACAAAAGAAATTATTGTATATGAAGATGCAGACAGTTACGAAATTTTTTTTTCTAATTTGTTTCCCATAATTTTTCAATAAAACTTTATTCAATGGATTGTGTGCTTGTAAGTGGAGTTTCTCTTAATATGCCGAATATACTCAGTATGGGGGAATACCATGCTTACCTCCTATTGGTTATGCATTAAAATAAATTTTTTTCCTGCCTTCTTTATTATATCTCAGTCCTTTCTGGAAATGCACTCCTTTCCTCTCCTCCAAATTGAAGTCTTCCTTATATAGCACTCTTTCCAGAGACCAGAGAGAATGTTAAAGGTTTGGGAGATAGACAAATGAGGATGTTTAGTCCGGGCTGCCTTCCAGCCTGGATTGCCTTTGGGAGAGTGACAAAATTCCCCTCTAGGAGGGAGAGAAGATGAAAGCTTTGACCTTGAGAAGGGTGGAGAATGGCAAAGGATAAAACCAAGACATCATCTTAGCCTGGGTCCTTAAGCTAAACTTTTCCAGCATGGTTTGAACCATGAACCAAATGACCTATATCTGTCTGTGAGTAGGAGGCAAGGAAGAGACTGAGAGCTGGGGATGTTGCAGTACAGAACATAGATCGTGCAAAGTCTATACGTGTAGGAAAAGTTTGTTTTTGTGGGTGTGCGCGTGCGCGTGCGTGTGCGTGTGTGTGTGTGTGTGTGTGTGTGTGTGTGTGACTCTGACTTTAGAGATTCTCTTCTGTGCTCTTCTAGGAGCAGGCTCTCATCCTCTATTTACCTGATCCCATTTACTTTCTTCCTTCATGTCTCCCATTTGAAGGGGAAGAGAGCTATATTGTTTCTTCTCCCCGCCCCCCCTCCCCCCCCCGTTGCTGTGGGAGCATCCAGCCCCTTTAATATTGTTATTTCTTTATGCAATATTTCTTGGTGTTTTTGTTTGAACTATGTTAAAAACAAAAACAAAATAGCTATCTAATCTGTTCCAATGCTAATTACTTGAATGCATGTGGAAACATTGTAAATGAAGGAAGGAAGCCAAGGGGAGGGGAGATCTAAATTACTGAGATTTTGAAAATACACTTTCAATGTGCCAGTGCATCTGGTGGAGGGTTCAAGAGCCACACAGAGAGAAGAGTTTAGTATGTTGTCTGGGAAAATGGCCCTTGGTAAAAATGGAGCCAGTATAAACTACCAGGGTGAGTGTGGTGTAGGCAGCCACTCTGTACATTGGGTTTGAAAGGGAAGACAGAGCCATGAAGAGGAGAGAAGGGAAGCTGCATATATTCTACACAAGTGGATGGGGGAACTAGGTCTTTGGGGGATGCTCAGTGGACAACTTGGCCTCTGATTTTTGACAGTGACACCTGATGGTTAAACTCGTAACAAAGAAAAGCAATCAAGCAGAATCAACTTTGACCTTGTTGACAATATGTGTATATATATAGTATCCCACCCTAGTAATATAATACTCTACTTTGCATCTGCTACTCTGTCCAGTTTCAACTCTATGGAAAAAGATGCTCTGCTAGGATAAGCTGATCACTTATAATATATAATATATATATAATTCACCACCGTGCTACTAACCCAATGACTGACACCATTTCTCTTAGCCTCTCATCTTCCTAATTGGAGAGCTGGAGGGCAGACTACTCCTTCCAATGCCTTCCTTTGTAGAGGGCAGACACTGGACTCAGCTCACTCAGCTTTGCTTCTGTTGCTCTGCCTGGCTTCAACTTCATGGAACAAGATGCCTCAGGCCAGGCACCCCTCGTTATCTCATCCCCATCCTTCCTTATGTCTCCTCCTTTAGAGTGTAAGCTCCTTGATGGCATGAATTATCTTTTCTTTTTATTAATTGCATCCGCAGCACTTAGCATAGTGCCTGGCACATAGTAGACTCTTAATAAATGTTGATTGGATTGGATAATAACTATTTTATTTACATGTTTATTTTATATAGTTCTTTATGGTTTGCAAAGTATATGTATTATTTGATCATTATAACAACTCTCTGAGGTAGTCACTATTGTTATTCTTATTTTACAAATGAGGAAACTGAGGCAGATAAAGGAAGGTCAATTGATTTGCCCAGGGTCATATAGCTAGTAAGAGGCTGAGGCTGGATTTGAACTCAGGTTTTCCTGTCTTCAGACTCAGCATACTATACACTGAACCACCTATTTGTCTCTACATTAAGCATCCTTCCTGCAAAATTATAGTTTTCCCTTTGCAATAACCTCACTCAGTAGCAGATAAATCCTAAAGAACAATTTAAAAGGGAATTGCAATATGGCATGATAGAAAAGCAATTTTAGGTATCATCAAATGAAAATTTTCAAAATAACCCCATATGTTTTATGACCCCAGATAACTTTGCCTTTTTCCTGTCACCCTAGAGCCTTATTTCTGTAAGGACAGCAGGTAGTCAACTCACTTGATTCCTGTTCTAAATTACATTAATAGATAATTATTCTACAGAGTAAATACTCTGGCTTCTTGATTGCTATCTCAGAGTAGTGTGCTGTGGAAAGCAATGGTTCTTCATCTGTTAGATTTTAGATAATTAGGAAATCTTATGGTTAATTAGAATCTGAAATTGCAGCTTTATTATGCATCAAAATAACCTTCCTAAAATGAAGTTTTCAAGGTCTCAGAAGGATCAATCAGTCCCTTGATATATTCAACCCCAAACATTGTGTAAGTGTGTGTGTGTGTGTGTGTGTGTTGGGGAGGAGCTGTATCAAGCTCCAAGGATGCATAGAAAACTATCAGTAACTGTCCATAGTGCTTTGTGAGGTCAAGGGGTAATCTGGTCTTTTACAAATCTAGCAGAGGTAGTATCTGATACACTCTGGTACAACCTGCTGGGGAAGATGATGAATATAGATGGGGTGGTGTCGGACAATCATAAGGACAACAGTTAGTCAACAAGCATCTGTTAAATCTCTGTTATGTGCCAGGCACTATGATGAGTTCTGGAGATACAAAGAAAAGCAAAAGACAGTCCCTGCTCCCAAGGAACTTACACTCTTAAGGAAAAAGACAACATAAAAACAACTATGTCCAAACAAGATAAATACAGGCTAATAGTATCCAATGATACTGGGTGATTTTGCCCAGTGCAAGTAACATGGTGGGAAGTGAAATGTCAGATACAAGGGGGCAGACTATGGTGCTAGTCAAATAGTAGTCTCTATGGTATAGCAAAAAGGGCACTGTATCAGAAAGGGAGGAGATTGGATTTTAGTCCTATTGTAGCCACTGATAAGCCGTGTGATCTTCAGCAATTCAGGTCATCTTTCTGGGCCTCAGTTTCTTCAGCAATAATGTGTTCATGTTGTACTAGATTATGAGTTCCCAGAATTCGAAGGCATCTCAGAGGACATCTAATCTGACATCATACCTAAAATATCCCCTCTACAATATGAAATTATATAAGACCAAAGAGTTAGAAGGGATTTTACAGAAAATCTAGACTACACATACCTGAAAAGAAATCTCTTTTTGCAACATTCTTTGCATAATGAATTATTGTCTAGCCCATGTGTCTCCTATTCTACATGAAAATAGATAATTTTTTGAAGCAAAGTATATAGTATATACATATACATAAATATATACATTAAGTATACAAACTCAGTCCTATATATAGGATGTCCCCCAGATTCTTTCTCTTTCCTCTCTCTCTCTCTCTCTCTCTTTCTCTCTGTCTCTGTCTCTCAGCTCTTTATACATATACATATATATGTCTGTGTATGTGTATATGTATATATACATTTCAGCATATAGACATCATTTTAGTAACCATTCAATAAACTCCCAATTCACTCAATTGTACTGTCATTTAGCTCTTATTCTTTACCTAGTCCCTAGATTTTTACGAGAGACTTCGTCAGTTTGCTGAAATCTAGGTATAACATGACTGTGGCATTCCTTTCTTCATCCTGATATCTTCATTTGCAAAATGATCTCTGTTGGCCAAATGTGTTAAATCTCTGGAAGCTGGAGTTGTTTTTGGAGTAGTGCTGGGTCAACAGGAAAGAGAACTTGTGTTCTAGAAAACCAATAGAACGTAGCCTATAAGTTGAGTTAACTTTAGAAGTGTTTGGGGCTGGCTTCTCCCATAGGCACATTAGGTCTCTGCAATACCTAACTCTAACTGCAGTCCCTAACATTGATATCAACACTGAATATTTGTGCAAAGCTTTTCTGGGGGATGGGAAAGATGCCAGATTACTCTTTTTTTGAGATGTTCAGGAACTTACTTTAAAGTCCTCTGAAGGCAACACATTATAGAGAGGCATATTTGAGCTCATTTTAAGGGAGAACTTCTTATCAATCAAAGTTACATAAAAATGGAATTAAAAAATGGAATGAAATTTAAAAATTTGATTTAATTATTTAGATTTAATTGTTATTGAATTTTTGTCATTTATTTCTTAATATTTTATCTATCAAAATATGATTAATTATTAATGCTTTATTTATTTTATTTAATTTTTCTTTAATTCATCTAATTTTAAAATTCTATTCAAATTCAATTAATTAATTATAATTAATTGAAAATAATTTAAAAATTGATTTAATAAAAAATTTAAAAAATTAAATTAAATTGATAGGTAGTGAGTCCCTTATGATTAGGTGTGTTTGAGCAGAGGCTGGATGACCACTGGCTGGGGATACTGCAGACAAGATTCTTGCAATGGTGGTTGGTTGGATTGGTCATCTTTAGGGACCTCTTTCATCTTGGAGACTGTGATTTTATGAACTGAACATCTTAATTTGCTTAGCTGACTAAGGTCCTGCCTGAGCATGAGCAGGGTGGATGCCTGTTTTGGGGGTTTCATTTGTGGTTTGCTAAAAGATCCGATGTGCCACTAAATAGCTACCCCCAGAAGAACTTCATGGCTTGAAATTCCTAGCATTGGATTCATTCCTTTGTTCTCAAAAAATCCCTTTCAGAATTTGTTTTTGTTGCCCAGAAAGAATATTACATTGACTCAAATACCCACTTATGCTTAGCCTGTGCTAATTCTAGAACCTGTACCTTTTCTACTTTCTTGTCAGGAATCTTTTGAATCCTGACGAATTCCCTGTCCTGAGGGTCTGCTCTTTTGATTTGTGAGTCTTTAGGCTAGACTGTCATTTCAATAGGGGCCCGAAGCATGCTTACTTCACTCTGGGCTCAACTAACTCTCTAGACTTTATCTCCATCTCTTTGCCAGTGGCTTTGTTCCAACTTTATGTGTTGCCTTTCCGTTAGACCATAAGCCCCTTGAGGGTAAGGACTGTCTTGTTTGCTTGTATTTGTATCAATGTTTCACAGTGTCTGGAACACAGTAAGTGGTTAAAAATGCTCTTTGTTTATCTGTAATAGCTAATAATAATTAACATTTATATAGTACTTTATGGCTTACAAAGTGCTTTACAAATTACATCTCATTTTATACTTACAACAATACTGTGAGACAAGTGCTATTTATGACATGCTGTTGTTTGCTTATTTTTTTTTCTTTTTGGTGAGGCAATCAGGGTTAAGTGACTTGCCCCGGGTCACATAGCTAGTAAGTGTCAAGTGTTGGAGGTAGGATTTGAACTCAGGTCCTCCTGACTCCAAGGCCGGAGCTATATCTACTGCACCACCTGGCTGCCCCCATTTGCTCATTTTCAAAGACAACCAATGACATCATAGGTGATGTCTTGACCTGCTTGGGAACTGAATTTGAGTGAATCAGAGTTCTGCAAAGCTGTCAGCTTCATTCTCTCTTCCTGAGTCATTGAAGTGCAGTAGCAGAACAAAAGTGAAGATGACTAGTGATTGTTTGGATGACCTTGGTGTCTGATGCCTGACCAAGTTCTACGCATTCCACAGCATCTGCTTCAGCCGCTTTCATTGAAGTTATTGGTAAAAATGTTAAATAGCACTGGGCCAAAGACAGATCTACCAGAGATCTCCCTCCAAGTTTGCATTGCTTCATGAATTACTTCTTTTGGGGTCTAGTCTTTTAATTTACCTAACATCTAAACTATACCTCTCCACCTTTTCTGCAAGGATGGCATGGCAAACTTTGTCTAAGGCTTTGCTGAGATCTGGGTATTCTATAACTACAGTCTTCCCTAGATCTACCTGTCTAATTATACTAGTAAAAAAAAAAGCAGTTGAAGTTAGTTTGTCATGAACTTAGGTATCATCCAGTCTGTTTTTTTTTTCGGATGAGGCAATTGGGGTTCAGGGTCACACAGCTAGTAAGTGTCAAGTGTCTGAGGCTGGATTTGAACTCAGGTCTTTCTCCTGACCCCAAAGCCAGAGCTCTATCCATTGTGCCACCTAGCTGCCCCTATCCAGTCTGTCCTTGACAAAACTGTGCTGACCTGGTGATCATAACTCCCCTTCTAAATGTTTATAAACCATCCCTTTACTTATGTGTTCTATAATTTTCTGAGAATAAAAATCAAGCTCATTAGCCCATAGTCTGAAGACTCTACTCTTTCCTTTAAAAAACAAACAAGACCACATTCGTCCATCTCCAAATCCTGTAACTCCTCTCCAAATCTCCATGGTTTTTTCCTACTTAATAATATTTTATTTTTTCCAATTACATGTAAAGTAGTTTTCAACATTCACTTTTATAAGATTTTAAGTTCCAAATATTTTTTTCCTTCTTCCATCCCTTTCTCTTTCCCTTTCTCTTTCCCGCTCCCTAAGATAGAAAACAATTCAATATAGGTTATGAATGCACAATTAGATTGAACATATTTCCACATTAGTCATGTTGTGAAAGAAGAATCAGAACAAAAGGGAAAAAAACATGAGAAAGAAAAAAAGCAAAACAACAAAAAGTGAAAGTAGTATGCTTTGATCTGTATTCAGACTCCATAGCTGTTTCTCTGGATGTGAATAGCATTTTCCATCATGAGTCTTTTGGAGTTGTCTTAGATCATTGTATTTTTGAGAAGAATTGAGTCAATTATAGTTGATCATTGCATAATGTGACTGTTACTGTGTACCATGTTCTTCTGGTATCTCCACAGTTTTACAGAAATCAGAGAAAAGGGCTCAGCAAACGCACCTTCAGTTTCCCTTAGTATCCTAGGGTGTGGTTTTTGCCCAGGCTTGGGGACTTAAAAACATTGAGAGTAGTTAGGTGCTCTCTTATTATCTCCTTCTTTATCTTGGGGTTCAGTTCAATTCTTGGGTCAATTGACAACTGGCCACTTTTGTTCGGCAAAGAAAACAGAAAGAAAATAATGAATTCTGCTTTTCCTCTATCATCTGTTTTCTTTCCATCTGTCCTGAGCAGCAGTTTTATTTCTCTTCTGATTTTCCATTTTTCCAACACAACTAAAATGACCCTTTTTTGTGCTTAGCATTTATTATCAACCTCAGCTAATTCTACTTTTATTTAGTACTTCCGATACTATGCTTACTGGACCATGCCATCCCCTTGTATCTACCTTCTGTCATACATCTTTGCTTCCTTCTTTTGTATGTGACTTTAAAAAAAATCTAGGTTAGTTGGTGCATCCCTGTGCATCCACTTCAGTTTCTTTAGGCAGATTTCCATTTTCCTCTTCATTAGAGTTGTTCCATTTTGTGCCTTCAGAATTTCATTACTGAGAATTTTTTGTCCCTCTTTAGCTGACTGTCCTCGTAGCATTTTAGGACATGGGATACTATCTATTGTCCCTCTGTTTTCCCCAAGTCTATGGAGCATGCCAGACTATTCCTGGTCTTCTCCTTTATCACAAATTCATCTTTATCTTTGTAGCGGGGGAGATAGGGGAACCCCTTATTGATTTGGTGGATCTTCACCAAAAGGATGAGATGCTCCATCCAATGGACGAAATTACAGGGTGTGAACCTTTGTTATACTGGAGTACTTCCTATGGAGTTGAACATCATCCTTTGCTAAGGGATATGTGCCTTGTGGGGAAGACGACTCACAGGCCCTTCTAATTTGGGTCAAGTGAGTGGAACTGTCTCCTCTTGTTTGATTTAACGAGGCCCAGGAGAACAGTTTTTTTCAGAGCAAACGCCCCCTCTGTGACCTAGAGGAGCTCTTAGGAGAAATAGTTCCATCCAATCATTTTGGATTCTTCTCAAGCACCTTTTCTCCCTTGTGTTTCAAGACAGATATTATTTGAGCTGAGGCTTCCTTTAAGAACGGCTAGGATGTTAACAGATTTAGAAGGAGAGGCGTTCCTTATGGAATGTCATTTGTGTAGGTGCAGGAGTAGGAAATTTGAGATGTATTCAAGGGATAGCTTAACATATTCAACTTGTCTGAAACATAGAGTATGGGGAGGGTAGCCATGAGAAAGTTGGAAGTACAATGTAGCACTTTATTGTGGAGGGCCTTGGAAAAGATTAAGGGATTTAGACTATATTTGGTAAGCGTTGAGGAGCCATTGTATCTCCTACTGAAATTACTATGTCACAGAATAAGTCCTTAATAAATGGTTGCTGAATGGATACTTGCCATGGGGAAATATTTCCCAACCAGGAAGTGGAAATGGAAGAAAAGCTTATTATGAAATGATAAAACTGTTACAAACACCAGACACTTGTAGGCACCCTACTATAATTGGCCATGGATAGAGAATTTCAAGTTAACTCGAAATGGTGCTGATTACTAACTTAATCAGGCTACAGATTCTATAGCCTTGGATCTCTATCCCAGACCCTTCTCCTCAGCACAATACAGTCACACTTAAGCAAACCCTCTGTTTAGTATTTTGGGGGCTATATTTGCAATCCCCGCACCCTGGCTTTGCTCTAGGTGGAGGCTACACCGAGGGAAATGTTCTGGGTAGCCCAAGCAGTAAATTCAGCCCCTTTTCAGTACAGGTACCTGGCTCCATTAGGTCAGGGTCCTCACTATCCCCCTTCCTCTCTCTACACCTAATCCCCTATGCCTGGGAAACTATTCTCCAAATACCATGTAACAGGTCTGGGCAGAGGGGAGAAGAAATGAATGAATTTAGAGATAGGCGACTCTAAGCTGAGTCTGGACCTCAACTCCAGAATCACTCATTCCTTCCATTCTATGTGCAACTCAGGGCTGTAGAGAAGCACAGACCATGGCCCTAGACCCTCACCAATGTATCACTCTGTGCTCACTACAAGGAATTCAGAAGAGACAAAAGTCCAGAGCCTTCCAAATTACAGCTGCCTTTATCACACCTCTCTCTCTCTCTCTCTCTCTCTCTCTCTCTCTCTCTCTCTCTCTCTCTCTCTCTCTCTCTCTCTCTCTC
>NW_020954751.1:9907392-9930407 GCF_900497805.2 Vombatus ursinus | reverse complement strand
CTCTCTCTCTCTCTCTCTCTCTCTCTCTCTCTCTCTCTCTCTCTCTCCTTCTCTCTCTTATTTGTGACTTACCTCTATTACTTCCTATAGATATTTGGGAGTGCAAGTTAAAGTAAAGACTGAAACTTTCAAGGATATATTTAAGAAGAATTATTACTCTCTGTGACTTAGCTTAGTTATGAGAGGAAGGAGGGCTGAACACAGTCCAACTTAATTCCCCAGAAGTCATGCAGGAGTTATTATACCTTCTAGAGGCATGACACATACAAACATAATCTCATCTAATGCTTCTTTGCATCAGACTTCCTTCCTTCTCCTCCAAAGTCTGTGCTTGAAGATTCCCACCATGATATAGGGGCAATGCCCACCCACCTCCTTATTACACGTACCAAGCCTTAAGGTGACTATATTTTGAAGTTAGCACTGTCTCTCTTTGGATTCCATCTTCTTTTTTTCTTTTAGTAGCAGTTATAATTCTTCACTATTTCTTCTTTCCTCTCATTTCCAGTCTATAATAATTCTTAAGGATTTCTATATCCCTTGCAAGGTAAGGGTTGGAGAAGGAATGGACAAAAAGTCCTCAAGCCTCTTCTCAAACCTCTAGGTGCATTATCAGGATTTGTGTCCTTGAACCTGAGCCAGTTGTGTCCAGGATATCTTGTTCTTCTCAACCCTTAGACAATTTAACCCTTCAGTCACCATAATAGCTTGAAATAGTTTATTATACTTATTAGTTTGTTAGATTGGTTAGTCTCTAAGAACAAGCTTCCCCACCCTCCTTGTATCTTTAGCACCTAGCCTTGTGCCTGGAATATAGTAGGTGGTTAAAAATGTTGTCTGACTGGAAGGAATATGACGCAGGGAATGCAATTTTTGCAAATTTTGATGGGAAGGGTAATGAGAAAGATGTATAGTGAATCTCTGGTTCACTCTCCCAGATGTCCCATATAGATTTCTCTGGGCTCTAAGGCATTCTGAGGGGCCTGTGGAGTTTGTTTATTTGCTGTTGCTATCAGCTTGAGCCCCACACCAGCTCCATTCCTTTCAGTGTTATGGCCTGTGATTACCATCCCAGTTTCATTTAATTGTTATTCATAGCAATGGCACCTGCAGGAAGTAATGCCAACAGCAACTAGTCTGAGGGTGTGTGGGGTTGTGAGTAGTTATTTTACCCACGTAGGTCATAAGTCTTCACATGGCTCTGTCTAGATGTGCCTCACAGGGCCCCAAGAATAGATGCCCCTAAGATCTCCTCCTCTTACCTTTCTCCAAGGGAGACTTTTATTGCTGTTGGGAGGCAAAGTAGGAGGTTGGGACCAGAGGCTGGTTACTCTGTTTTTCTTGGAGAGAGATTGTACTAGGCTAGACTTATATCCATCTGCCTTTTAAAATATTGTTCGTATAGGGGAAAGAATTTTTAGGTTCAAGTTATACTGCTGATCTCTATCTCTTAATGGGAAAGGAGTTCTGTATCCAAGGCTTGAATCCCCTCCCACCAAATAACAGTTCCACAATGAACATACCTAACTAATAACAAACAAAGCCAATTATTTAAATTTTTTAAATTATTAATTAAATTAAATTAAATTATTTAAATCAATAGTATAACAGAAATTAGAGAAAGTTTACATGGGAGATTATATGCCAGACAACAAGCAGAGTGAAGGAGTTCTTCCTTGGGAATGAGGTAACTCAGCTGAACCAAGAAAGAGTCCCAGAGCTCACCAGAGGGGAAATTCCTTGAAGTCTCTGGGATAGGGACATGATGGAGATTGCCAGATCTTCTCATGTAAGTTTCTTCCTACTTTCAGGGACCTGAAAAGAGTCTAGAATGGCATTCTCTCTTGAATCTGGAAGCCAGAGAATCAGAATCTCTCTCTAGTTCTCATCTTCACTAATGAGGTGAGACCCATATCAATGGGCTTTGAAACTGGGACTACACTATTACCTATAGATACCAACATATATAACACAAGTGGATAGTACAGTGATAGAGTACTAGACCTGAAGTTGAGAAGACTTGAGTTCAAATCTAGCCTCAGACATTTAATGTATGACCTTGGGCAAGTCACTTAACCTTTGTCTATCTCAGTTTCCTCATCTGTAGATAGGGAATAACAATAATACTCACTTCTTATGTTTGTTCTGAGGATAAAATGAGATAATATAAAGCACATTGTAAATCCTAAAGCATCATATAAAGATTATTGTTATTATCAATCATGAATCCCTTTGGAAGTCTGGTAAAGACTTCTCAGAATGATGATTTTTAAATAGATAATATAAAATATTTAGGATTACAAAGGAAGCCAATAATATTGGAATAGTTATCAAATATATATACATATAAATACACATTCACATTTAAATATAAAGTATATATATTTATATAGCATATATACATATTTAAGTATATATATATGTATACCTACATACATGTTCCAGGTTATGGCCTCCTGGTCTATCTTTCCTAAAATGTGATGCTTATAACTGACTATCCTCCAAAAACAATCTGCGCTTAGCATAGTGGGACTATCATGTCCCTTGCTCTGGAATATGTACACAATACATATACATATATGTAAATACATGTACAAACATATTTTTGTATATACACACATGTGTGAACATATGTGTATATGCATACACATATATGTTGATCTTTTTATTTTAAAACAAACTTTGCCTAGTGTCAATCATAAGTCTGCTTACAATTTGGCATTCTGAACTCTTATAAAGGCTAGATCCATAAAGCTCTCCTGCTTTTTCAGAACAACCTCCCACTGTTCTCTGGTTATTCTAATAGCAGACATTTGATGTTTCTGTGTCCCAGGTGAAAGTGCTATTCAGTGTTCAGGACAGATTCAGAGAAGCCTCTGTGTTATGCATTCAATCTCATACAAACTAAGAAGAAGGTATGGCCTAGATGTTATGGAACAGAACCCTCCTTAAAATGCTCTTGTTCTGTCATTTGTTAGGATGATTCCTGATGTTCCAGGAACACACAGAATATGAGACAGTTTCAACACCAAGGTACAAGGGTATAGTATTAAAGATCAGGGCCTTAGACAAAACACAGTAAAGCATCTCTGTCCCAGTGTAGTCATTTCAGCCCGAGAAGAGATACCCCATTTTCTAAGCAGAAGGTAAGACTGAATGAACCAAATGAGAAGGTGTGAGCTTAATTTAGCTCATTAAGCCACAATCTGATTCTCTATGTGTGTGTGTGTGTATGTGTGTGTGTGTGTGAGTGTGTTGCATGTCCTTGTCACCAGTGCTTGCTTTGTTTTCAGATACCCACAAAATGTGATTCAGAAAAAAAAATCAACGCAAAATAACAAATGCAGAATTGTAGGACATTTCAAGTATAAAAATAACACTAATCTCTGATCCACTAGATTGGCTAATGTGAAGACATAAAAGCAAAGTCCTCCAATAGGCAGGGGATCAGTAGAGTTAGATCCAGGAGGAAGGAGAGGGAAGTAGGGAGTATCATTTTCTTTTATTATTCCTTCATTTGTCTAAATGCAATCCCAAGGAGGCTTCCATTCCTTCCTTCCCCACCAAATTTAATGTGCTTAACAATTATAAGTGGTTATGAATAAGCCTTTTTTTTCTTTCTGACATGGGAATGAGACTATTTTAGTAATGGCAAAGCAGCTCCCTCCTTCAAGTAGGCTTGAAATTTACTTAGGGATGATTTTCCCTAAAAAAATGCTATTCCTTCTACTATTTTAGTATTTTCACAAAAGTGATGCATGATGGTCATTATGACAGAAGATTATACATGCTGAGAGGTGCTACCAAACTAGAAAGGCCTTGAAGATGGCCTGGTGGTAGGTTGTGTGTCTGTCATCAAAGGACCAGTAAAGCTAAATACAGAAAACCTCAGACCGTCCATCATGTAGTTAATTCTTTGGCCCTTCTGACTTATGAAACAGTTTTCCCCTTTTAAATATGTAAAATGGGATTTACTAAATTTACATTATGGCCTCAAAAGAAAAAAAAAGGGAGCATGGACCTGGAATCAGGAAGAGCTGAGTTCAAATGTTCACATTTTGCTCTTAGAAGCTGTGTGATCACAAATTACTTAAACTCTCTGAGCCTTATAGCCTGGAGAACAGTAGGCACTCAGTAGTTGTTGGCTGATTGATTCATTAGGTCAGGTAGATGGTGCCAGGGCCTGGAGTCAGGAAGACCCAAGTTCAAACCCATCTCAGACATTTACTAGCTGTGTGATCCTGGGCAAGTCACTTAATCCTATTTGCCTCAGTTTCCTCATCTGTAAAATGAGCTGGAGAAGGAAATGGCAAACCACTCCAGTATCTTTGCCAAGAAAATCCCAAATGGTGTCATGGAGAGTTAGACATGACAGAAAAGACTGAACAACAAAGATTGGTTGATTACCTACAGAATTGTAATCTTCCTCATTGAAGGGAGTTCTTCCATTGAAGAAATTCTAGATCTTTGTCATATTGATTAACTACCACATAGGGTTGTAAGGAAAGTGCTTTGTAAAGAACTATGAATTTTTACTATTGATAATGATAATACAGATGATGAAAAGCAGCTCACTCAGTGGATGGAAGGTTAACCTTGGAGTCTGGAAGAACTGGATTTGAGTCCTTTCTCTAACCTTGAAATGCCCTAGACAACTGTATAAGGACCTAAGTCACAAATGAGTTGAAGGTCTGCATCAGCAGAACGAGTTTCCCCAATGGGAATTCCCTACACATATGAAATCAAATATTGCCAGTCTCAAAGTTCAAGTGGATTGCTTTGTGACATATATATGTATATATAATATGGAATGTATAACATAGATAATATACACACACATATACAATATATGGATATATTATATAGAAACATATTTATCATAACATATAGAAAACATGTATATATATAATACATAGAAATCATGTAATTATTACAGTTGTTCAATCATTTTAGTCATGTCTGACTCTTTGTGACCCCGTTTGGTGTTATACTGGCAAAGATACTGGAGTGGTCTGCCATTTTTTTTCTCCAGCTCATTTTCCAGATGAGGAAAGTAAGGCAAACACAGTTAAATGACTTGTCCAAGGTCACCCAGCTAGTATGGGTATGAAACCTGATTTGTACTCAGGTCTTCTTGACTCCAGACTCAGTGCTCTAGCCACTGTACCATCTAGCTGCCCATATACATACATACACAATACATATATACATATACATGTATATGTATATATACACATATGTGTATGTATATACATATGTGTGTATGTATGTATACATAGGGGCATAGGGTGCTCAGGGGAGGCTAGTACCTCTGGCTGCCAAGCCTTTTCTAGGGCTATTTTCCACCTTTGATGTCGACCTGATTCACCCACCTCTCCAAGAAGCTGTAGCACGTGCAGTGGTCACACCCCAGTAAATCATTTTGGCAGGCAGGCCAAACCAGATTGGGCATAATTGAGGCATCTCAAACTGTTCAGCGAGTTGGGGGGGGTGTACACCCCAAGCTTGTGAAAACTTCTCCTGGGAGAATGGGTGGATGAGAACAGTTTGTTCCAACAGCCATGAAGGTAGCTAAAGTAAGTGCTGTGGAATGCTAACAGCCTAGTTAGACAATGAAGACACTAAGGTCATGTACTGCATTTAGAGCCATTGCCAGTTGCCTTGACTTTTGTCTTACCACTGGACTAAATGACTCTGGAAGAGAGAGTGAGGCTGATGACTGCACACTCTGTCTCACTTAAATCCAATTTATGTGTGAATCAAAAGATGCTCTAAAAATTGTCTGCGTCATCGAATCCTGGCCTGCTTGCAGGCAGGTGGAAATCCTACCCTGAGGTTGAAACACACACAAAAAAATACAGAAACTTTTACAAAGATGATTCTACTCACCATCAGTACATGGAATATATGCACACTGGTGGACAACACAAAATCCAGTAGACCTGAAAGATGAACAGCTCTTGTTGTGAAAGAACTCAGCAGATGTTGTATCCAAATAGCAGCCCTAAGTGAAACAAGGTTGGCAAATAAAGGCCAGCTTATTGAAGTTGGAGCTAGATACATGTTTTTCTGGAGTGGCTGCAGTGATGAAGAGCACCGTGAAGCTGGCATAGGTTTTGCAATCAAAACTAATCTAGGGGGTGGAGCTAAGATGGCAGAGAGAAGCCAGGAAGTTGCCTCAGCTCTTCCCGGTTTCCCTTGGAAACAAAATTAAATCAAGCCTCTAAAAGAATTCTGGAGGGATAGAATCCATAAAAAGACAGAGTGAAACAATTTTCTAGCCCAAGATAACTTAGAAGGACTTCAGGAAAGGTGTGCCTCACTTGGGTAAAAGGGGAGTGGAACCCAGCAGAGGCAGGGTCCCGGCAAGCCAGGGGGAGACTCAGCCACAGCACAGATCAGCATCCAAGGCCCTGTGGTCCTGTCTCAGGAGGCCAGTGGTACAGCAGGCCAGTTGTGGGGCCTCCAGTACAGCAAGGAAACTGCCAGCCCTGGAATCCAGAGCACAACAGGCATGACTAGGTTGGGCCACCCTAGCATAGTGGACAAGCCTCCAGTCCCAGAGGCCCCTGTGCAAAAAGCAAGTGACCAGGGCCCTGGTCCCCAGTGCAAGAAGTTTAGGACAGTGCTACCTGTGCCCCAGGAGCAGAGTTCAACTTTAAAAAATTAGCAAAAACCAAAAAAAAGCTCTGACCATAGAAAGCTACTAGGCAGGGAAGATCCAAACACAAACTCAGAAGAGGACAACAATGTCAAAATGCCTACATGCAAAACCTCAAAGGGGAATATGAATTGGTCTCAAACTTAAAACATCCTCTTGGAAGAGCTCCAAAAGGATTTTAAAAATCAAGTAAGAGGTAGGAGAAAAATTGGGAAAAGAAATGAGAGTGATGTAAGAAAATTATGGGAAAAGAGTCAACAGCTTGGAAAAGAAAGCACAAAAATTGGCTGAAGAAAACAACTCTTTTAAAATTAGAATTGGCCAAATGAAAAAAGGAGGTACAAAAGCTAAACGGAAAAAAATAATTCCTTAAAAATTGGAATTGGGCAACTTGAAGCTAATGACTCTTTGAGATGTCAAAACTAATCTAGTCAACAAGCTTGTATGCCTTCCCAGAAGAGTGAATGACAGACTCATGACAATGCAATTGTCCCTTTCAGGAAAGTGCAACACTGCCATCATCAGTGCATATTCTCCCACCATGATGAATCCTGATGTGGTCAAAGAAAAAATTTATGAAGAACTGGAGACCTTCATCATCAATGTACTGAAAAAGGACAAGCTTATAATTCAGGATGATTTTAACACCAGCATAGGCACAGACTATTAGACATTGCAGGGAGTCATAGGAAGAATGGAGTAGGAAACAGCAACAGTGGTCACTTACTACTGAAGACTTGTGTCTCATGACCTTCTCATTACAAACATGGTCTTCCATTTCTCTAATTGCAATAAAACTTCATGGATGCACCCTTGAAGCAATATACATTTAGTAGACTATTTCATTTTAAGGAGAAGAGACAGAGAGGATGTGAGAGTGATGAAGGAGGTGTGTGGTGCAGAGTGTTGGACCAATCATAGACTTGTGCTCTCCAAGCTAAACATTTGCATTCAACAACAGCAGTAGTCCCAAGTCAAGATGACTACCGGAAGACTTAATGTCAACAGAGTAGAGTGCTTCTCTGAAGGTGAATAGTTCATTGCTAACTTGGGGGAAAAGCTGAGCTAACACAATTGGCAACAGTGGAGGAGAAAAGGAGTAGGCAGCTTTCAGAGATTTCATGTACAGCACTGCATTTACTTATCTGGGTCAGAACAATGGCAAACATCAAGATTGGTTTGAGGAAAATTATAAAGAAATTCAGAAGCTCTTAAATGAAAAACAAGAACTCCATAGGATTTACCAGCTGGCTAGTTTGTCTGTCTCTAAGAAGGCAGCATTTAACTCCATCAAAAGTGCAGCCAAGCTTAGAGAGATGTAGGATTCTTGGCTTAGTAAGAAGGCAGATGAAATTCAATTTTATGTTGATAGTAGCAATCCAAAGTGCTCTTATGATGCCCTGAAGGCTATTTATGGGACCCAAACCTATGATGCATCTTAATTACTCAGTGCTGATGGAACCACATTGATTAGAGATAAGGACACAATCCTGGAAAGATGGGCCAGACACTTCCATAATGTTCTCAACAGCCTATCATCAATCAATACTGAAGCCTTTGAACATATACCTCAAGTTGAAGTCAATTCCTCTCTAGCCAAACTTCCAATTGAAGAAGAGGTTTTGAATGCCATTAGGCTTCTTTCATGTGGCAAAGCACCTGGCACTGATTCTATTGCAACTGATGTTTACAAGGCAAGGGGCCCACTGCTTATAAAATTGATAACTAAAATTTTCCAGGTTATCTGGCAAGAGGAGGTTATTCCTCAGGAGTTCAAGGATTGCCTCCATTGTCCATCTCTATAAAGGAAAGGGAAATAGGTTGTCCTGTGACAATTACAAGGGAGGGGTCGCTCTCATAGTCATTGCTGGCAAGATTCTTGCCATGGTCCTTCTTAATAGGCTGATCCTTTACCTGAAAGATGGTTGTCTCCTTGAGAGCCAGTGTGACTTCAGAAAGGGCTGAAGAATGGTTAATATGGTGTTTGCTGCTTGACAATTCCAGGAGAAATGTCAGAAGCAGAATAGAGGTCTATACACAACATTTATCGATCTGACCAAGGCTTTTGATACTGTCAGTCATGAGGGCTTGTGGAAAATTATGGCAAAATTTAATTGCCTGGAGAAGTTCATTAATACTGTACATCAGTTTTGTGACAGCATTCTTGTCTGGGTTTGGATAATGTATGAAGCTCCTGTGCTTTCCCAGTCACCAGCAGAGTGAAGCTGGACTGGGTGCTTATTTCCATGCTTTTTAGCATGATGTTTTCTGTGAGGATGAAAATGGCATCAAGGTCAGCTAGGACACTGATAGTAAATTATTTAACTTGAAAAGGCTATAAGCCAAGACTAAAGTGGAGGTTTGAGTTGGCGTGCAACTTTTTGTTCTCAGATGACTATGCATTCAATGCAGCCTCTGAGGCTGACATGTGCCAAAGTATAGATCAATTCCTTACTGTTTGTGCTAATTTTTGCACAACAATTAACACCAAAAAAACACAGGCGCTTCACCAGCTAGCACCACACCATCCATATGTTGAACCATTGGTTATAGAAAATGGAGAAATGTTGAGTGCTGTGGTTATTCACTTACCTTGGCAGTATACTTTCCAGCGATGTCCACATAGATGATGAAGTTTATATACACATTGTTAGAGCCAGCTCAGTGTTTGGTGTGGGGGGTAAGAAGGAAAGTATGAGAGAGGAGAGGAATTAGACTGCCTACCAAACGGAAGGTCTACAGAGTTGTGCTGACCTGATTGTTGTATTTTTGTGAAACATAGACAGTAGACCAGTACCATGCCAGGAAACTGAATAGCTTCCATTTGAATTGTTTTAGGAAGATCCTGAAGATCACCTGGCAAGATAAGATACCAGATGTTGAGGTCTTTTTTCAAGCAGGACTGCCAAGCATTTAAACTCTACTGCAGAGAATGCAACTCCAATGGGCTGGCTAAGTCATCTGAATGCCAAACATATGTTTTCCTTAAAACACTATTTTATAGAGAACTCACATAAGGCAACCACTCACACAGAGGTCAGAAGAAGCAATATAGGGATACTCTCAAGGTCTCTATGAAGGACTTTTGAATCAATAGTGACTTATTGCCAGTCATCCTGACTTTTGTCCTAACACTGGACTTTGTTGACTCTGGAAGAAAGACTGAAACTGATGACTGTGCAGCTCTGTCTTACTTGAATCCAATTCACAATCAAGTCAGGACATCAACCTGTGATGTCTTTGGTGCTTTTCGAGAATGAAAGACAAACAACAACAACAACAGTTGTTTCTGCAAAAGCTAAATTTTGATTTTTCAATATGTATTTAAGCAACAGGGAAGCTCCCCTTGACATGTCAACTTTGCCCTACCTCTGAATAAAATACTGAACTCCATTAAAACTGAACTGACTCCTGTTCACAGAGTCTTCCAAACCTGACTCTCTGACTAAGAATAAGCATAAGAGAAGCCAATGTACTAATCTGGGCCTAATTCCCAGAAAATCTTTTTCTGTATTGACTGAAATGATGTTTCTGATGCTGTAGGTGTCTCTCTTGCCTCTAATACTTTCCCGGATGTAATCCTTTCCTGGGCTTAGCCTTTCTCATTCTGGAAGCCTTGATTCCTGAAATAACTTTGTTGCCAGGGATAAGTTGGGTCTCAAAATGCTTAAGATAGTTCTATAACACAGGACCTGAGACTGACATTATATTCTTAGACTATATGCTACATACTTCTGTACCATGGGGTACAAAAAATACCATAGGGCAAAAAGCACCCTGCTTTCAAACTGAATTTCTTGTTCAGAGAATTTCATATACAATAACAACAACAACAGTAATAATAATTCACTATAGGTGACCCCCAAAACTAGGGACACTGAGCAGCTTTAATATCCTCAATAGTAATAATTGCTCAAGTTTACATCGTTCTTCCAGGCTTACATAGTATTTTCATCACAACAACCTTACAAAGTAGGAAGGTAGCTAATGGAGAGGCTATCACTCCCATTCTGTAGATGAAGAAAATGAACCCCAGAGATATTAAATTATTTGTCCAATATTAAATACTAGATTAGATATTACATATCTAATAATATCTAATATAGATTAGATTAAGATAGCTAAATAATGTCTAAGATAGATTGGATGTTCAATAACTTGTTCAATTATTTGTCAATTTGTCATGTGATAAGCAAAGACTCAACTTAGGGCATGTGTGTCTGGGTTTCATTATTTCTCTGTGATACCTTGCTGCCTCTCATATACTTCTTTGACCTCCTATTACAGTACCTTCCCTATATCTATTTTGTACATGCATAGTTCTTTTTATATTGTCATCCCCCTTAAACTGAGGGCAGGGATTGTTCTTGCTTTTCTTTGTATCTTCAGTGCTTAGCATAGGACCTGGCATATGTTCAGTCACCTTTTTCAGTCACATATGACTCTTTGTGACACCATTTGGGATTTTCTTGCCAAAGATCCTGGACTGGTTTACCATTTCCTTCTGTAGCTCATTTTACAGATAAGCAACTGAGGTAATGGAGTTAAGCCCAGGATCACACTGCTAGTAAGTGCCTGAGGCCAGATTTGAACTCAGGAAGATGAGTCTTCCTGACTCTAGACCTGGCTCTAAACACTGTACCATCTGGCATTTAAGAGGCACTTAATATATTTTTGTTGAGTAGGGGTGACTGACTTCAAAAGTATAACCTAAATTTTCATAATTAAATATGCATTTTGAAAGCTTAAAGCTTTGTCCTTTGTTTAAAAACAAACACCTTTGGTTGACTGCTGCCTTGTGGATTCCTTGGAGATTAAGGAAAGTGGCAAAGTAATGGGAAATTTTCCAGATAAAGGCTGCTAGATGAGGCTAGAAGGCAAAACTTGCTAGTATCTATGAGACCCTTGTGTGTGTCAATCAATGAGTCGACTAATATTTATTAAGAATCTACTATGTGCCAGGCACTGTGCTAAGCACTAGACAAGAGTGTGACAAATTGAGACTATTCTTTGTCTAAGTTGGCCTGTCTTTTATTCGACAACACTGAGCCACTTCAAACAGATATTTGAGTCTTGTTTTCATTAGTCTCCAACACAGATTTATGACCCTGTCAGGGCACTTGTACTGCAGAGTGCAAATTATGGGCCTTTTTGTGACTTCTGCTTTTGATCTTGTCTCTGTCCTTGGTACTACCTCTCTCATCTGGTTCTTTCTCATTTGTGAATGAGGCATAGGTGAAGAGAACACTGGTTTTGATGGGAGGAAATATGTTAAAATTCCACTTCTGCAACCTGGGCAACCTTGGCTAAATCTCTTATTGTCTCCGGCTTGTTTCCTCATCTAAAAATTAGAGGATTAGATTAGGTGATTGATACTGTCACAGTATTGGGAGCTGAGTCTTTACATGATCCATTTATGAGGACAAATGTGCTCTGCACCCACTGCTAAAGAGTTGTTGTTGACTCTTTCAGTCGTGCCCGACTCTTCATAACCTGCTATTTGGGATTTTCTTGGCAGATATACTGAACTCGTTTGCCTTTTCCTTCTCCAGCTCATTTTACAGGTGAGGAAACTGAGGTAAATGGCGTTAAGTGACTTGCCCAAGGTCACATAGTTAGTAAGTGTCTGAGGCCAGAATTAAATTCAGAAATATGAGGAAATTGAGGCCTTCAGAGATTTAAGAGGCTTACTCAAGGTAATTTGATTTTCAGCCATTTTTCACTCTTGTCTGAGGGTTTTCTTGGCAAAGATACTGAAGTGGTTTGCCATTTCCTTCTCCAGCTCATTTTCAGACAAGGAAACAAAGGCAAACAGGGTGAAGTGACTTGCCCAAGGTCACATAGCTAGTAAGTGCCTGAGACCAGATCTGAACTCAGGAAGAGCAGTCTTCCTGACTCGAGGCCCAGGACTCTATCCACTGTACCAACTACCTTCCCAAAGAGTATGACTAACCAAAGGAAATAACTTGAACTAATGCTCAGTCCTATCATCCCTCTTATACTAAGATCTCTTCTAGCTATAAATTCAATGACTCATTACTTAGCTTCCTGCTTCTGGGTACTGGCTTAGCATACTAGGCTTATTCAACTCAAAATGGGCTGGAATGTCTCTCCTGCTCCCTAAGCAAGGGAGAATTTAATAGGCACCATGGTCCAAGCTCAGGTGAAATGCCCACCACCAAATATTAGGATACAATAGTGACTGCCTTGGCAAGTGAAACTTATACAATTTTTTTTTATAAATAACCTCTTTCCAACTTTTCTTGAGAAGTGAGGTAGACTGACTTGGGGATGAGTAGATGACTCTGAGAAGAATCTAGCTCGGGACATATATCTGGATGTAATGAATCTCAGAGGAGGAGGGATTGCTGAATGATGGAAGCAGATAAAGCATCTGGAAATATTAGTGAGGAGGAAGGTATATGATTATTCTTTTCTCTGCCCCAGTGTGTTGGAGAACATGAAAGAAGTCACATCCAAGACCTGGGACAGCATCCAGGGATGCAATATCTTCTGGGAAGAGCTTGGTTTCAGGGAGTGCCAGAAGATGGAAGAAGCTCAAGAGGAAAAGGTTTAAGAAGAAGAGAAGTTTGCTGATAGAATTAGGGAGTTTCAGAGGGCACAATGGAAGAGGAAGAGAAAGCTGCAGAGGGCCTTGGGAGGGGGAGTGACTGTAGAGATGAGGATGACAGAGAGGGGAATCAAAACTGATATTCAAACCATGCTATATTCAGTAGGGCTAGTCATTAGGTAGATTCAGAAACTGGGGAGCTATGACTTGACTTTGTGGTACAGATGAAAGATAATTGATTCTGGAGTCAGAAGACTTGAGTTCAGATTCTGCCTCTGACATTGACTTAATGACCCTGGGTAAGTCATTTCTCCTTGGTTTGCTCATCTGCAAAAAAGAGGGAGTTGGATTAGCTGACTTCTAAGGTCTTTTCCAACTCTACATCTATGATCCTATAATGATCCATATCCTCAGCACATTGGACATGGACTCTGGATTTGGGGCTTTTCAGTTCCATGCCCTGTCATTAGCAGAGATCTCCAATTGCATCTGGATATAGGTGATTCATCACTCATAGAACAGAAGGAATGGACTCAGTGGCAGGTAACAGAAAGGAGAAGCCTGCTGTTGCAATTCTGTCCAGGCATCCATGACCTGGAATCCTTCTGTCCTAGTTTCTGGTAGCTGGTACATGCTATATGGCCAGATTTTGTCCAAGATACCTCTCTCTGGCTGTCATTTCTCATCATTTCAGCTTGTCTAGTCATCCGCTTGCTCCCCAAAAGGCGGCCAAAGCCAGATAGCAACGTGCTCTAGAGGGAGGGGAAAAAGAATGAGAAGAGAGTTATATAAACAACAGCAAAAATGACAATAACAATAAAAATAGAAATTGGCTTCAAGAAATTGGAATTTCTTTAGTGTAGTCATTCCCTCCACTGATGCAGATCTCAACCCTTCTTGTCTTGATGGAAAGTGTGGTGCAATTATTTTGGGCCAGGCCTGACTCAGTCTAGTCCAATGGTTCAGGCTTGAGATTGGAATGAAATGAGACACTTGTAGAAAACATAACTTTTAACAAAAGGAAGCTTACTTAATTAACGAAAGCATAGAAAGGATATTCAGCAGAGATACTATATAGCATTGACTTGACTGTGTATGGTTCCATATTTTCACTGTGGCTTGCCTACTTAGGAAGATAAGCAGGGTCAGATGGAACAGTGACTGCCTTGGCAAGTGAAACTTATACTTTTTTTTTTTTTTTTAATAAATAACCTCTTTCCAACCTTTCTTGAGAAGTGAGGTGGACCGGCTCATGCACAGCGGTGAGACATCCATCAAGTCTGAAGAATGCTGACTATTTATGCGATGACCTTTTATGCTTTATGTCGGTGACCAGGAAACCACATTTGCGGTTTGAACCTTAGGCTCCTTCACCAATTAAGTCTTGAGGATGTTATCTTTTTTATTATTTACTTTTTTAAAGCATAGGTCCCCCTATCTTGAATTAGTTAGAAATGCAGGGGCCTGTTGTAAGTTTGTTCCAGTCTGATCAGCACTGAGGTTTTTACCTGCTCAATTTTCAATCTGGGCCAGTATTCCCCTCCTTAGGTCACTTTATGGCCCCCACTATATTAATATTGAATGTAGGATAAACACTTGCTTTGCTTAGCATGCTGTGGAGCAGAACTCCCTAGAGATCTGCTAGTCTCAGCCTTCCCAGTAGCAGGGATCACAAGCATGCACCACCATATCCAGCCTTTCTTGCCTTTTTAGGGAAAAATTTGTCTGTGTCAAACATCTTTCAGCTTTCCTGCCATGGGTCCCAATCCGATTAGTAGTAGATGTTGTAGAGGACCTGGGTTTGAACCCTAGTTCTTCCACATATTATTTGTCTGACTATACATATGTTACATAAGATTATATTTATATTATATATTATATCTAATATAATTATAAAGATAAAATATTATTTATAACACATTTATTGTATTTATTATTTATTTTAATGTATAATATTTTATTATATATTTATTATGTTATATATTTTGTATCATATTTATACCATATGGACATGTTTGCATTATATATAATAATAATAGTTAACATCACCATGGAGCTACTATACAGTATCTCTGCTGAATATCCTTTCTATGCTATCATTAATTAATTATTATATGTCTGTCAGGCACTGTGCTAAGTGCTTTACAATTATTATCTCATTTGATCCTTACAACAACCATGGGAGGGAGATCATATTATTATCTTTACGTTATAGGTGAGGAAACTGAGGCAAACAGGAGTTAAGTGATTTGAACAGAGTCACACAACTAGTATGTATGTGAGGTGGATTTGAATTCGGGTCTTCTGGACTTCAGGCCAGGTGCTCTATCTAATGTATTACCTGCCTGATGCAGATGTTTGAGTGCATGTGTATGTATGTATGTATATACATGAGGGCCCTTGGGTGGTACAGTGGATAGTGTGTTGGGCTTGGAGTCAGGAAGATACATCTTACTGGCCTTAGACACTAGCTGTATGACCCTAGGCAAGTCACTTAACCCTGTTTTCCTCAGTTCCTCACCTGTAAAATGACCTGGAGAAGGAAATGGCAAACCACTCCAGTATCTTTGCCAAGAAAAACCCAAATGGGGTCACGAGGAATCTGACATCACTGAAAATGACTAAACAACAGCAACAACAACAAATATATTGTAAGTATGTATGGGCATATACATATATATATATATACACATATACTACACGTTTGGGATACTTTGTATATGTAATATGTAACATAACGTATATATGTTATGTTAGTTTTCTGTTCTTCCAGTTACTTTTTTGGACAGAGAAGTTAGATCCATGCAAAGTCACTTAGCCTTTCTGGGCCTCAGTTTCCTCATCTGTAAAATGAAAGGTTTGAATGAAATGGCATCCAAGATCCTTTCTAGATCTAAACCAGTGATCCTATGACTATGAGTAGCTAGGTTCAAAAATAATTTAATCAACTGATGGGTTAATTTCTAATGAAATGTCTCTCTGAATTTAGCAAGGCCTATCGTTAGGTCCAGCCCTAGGTTCAAACTTGAAGCCTTTCTAGCTTGGTATAGGACTTGCCAGGGCACGTACCCTCAAGAACCCAGAATCAGAGTAGCATCATAAAGTGTCACCAGCTTAGAACTTACGAAGAAGAAGAAAAAAGTGTTTAGACAACAATAATAAAATGCTCCCTCACTTCCCCTATATAAAAATGTCCATAGATCTCGTAATTGATCAAGCACTTTCCTTACCACATCTCTGGGATCTAAGTAGTGTTAGGGTTACTGTTATCATTTTACTGATGAGAGAACTGTAGCTCAGAGAGAAGCCCAGTGATTTGACCCAGGTTGACCTCATCAATATCCTCATCCTCATTCTTATCCTCATTATTGCTAACATTTGTATAACACTTACTATTTGTCAAGCACCGTGCTAAGCACTTTACAAATATTACTTCATTTGATCCTCACAACAACTCTGGGAGGTAGATACTATTATTACCCCCATTTTAAAGATGGAGAAGCTGAGGCAGAAAGAGGTTAAGTAAATCGTCCAGGTTCACACAGCTAGTAAGCATCTAAGGGCAGATTTGAACCCAGATCCTTTTGATTCTAGGCCCAGTGCTCTATCTGTTGAGCTACCTAGCTGCTCAATTGGTTTATTGATGTTCGGTTCAATTTGTTCCTGTCTACACACCTCTATTACCCCTACACTTCAACTGAGACCCACTTACTACCACATTTTCAAAAGCCTGAGCTATCCTCTCTGTGTGTTTTAAGATTCCTGAACTATGTCTTAAAAGAGAAACAAAACAGCTCTGACCCATCTGTTTTGGGGACTGTTCTAATTATAAAGACCTTTTGAATAGAAATCTCAGTGCAGTGTATTTCATCTTGGACACGTGTGTGTGTGTGTGTGTGTGTGTGTGTGTGTGTGTGTGTAATCCTTCTGGGTCAGGCAGCATTTTTGTTCTTTTTAAAATTCTAGCATTAGATCAAAAAACAACCCACACTCTGGGGACTTAATAATAATGTACCATCTACCTTTAGCCATTAACTCAAACTTCTTTGGTAATCCAGAGAATGAGGGATTTCATCATAGGTTTGAGAGTCCACAGGACTCACTTTGTTGCTGTTCAGTCATTTCAGCTGTGTCTGACTTTCTGTGACCCCATTTGGGGTTTTCTTGGCAAAGATATCGGAGTGGTTTGCCATTTTCTTCCCCAACTCATTTTACAGATGAGGAAACTGAGCCAAACAGGGTGAAGTGACTTGCTCAGTGTCACAGCTAATAAGTGTCTGAAGCTGGATTTGAACTTAGGAAGATGAGTCTTCCTGACTCCAAGCCCATCACTTTACCCACTGTACCACTTAGCAGCCCTACAGGACTCATTTTACATGTTGGATAAAAAGCCAGTTACTACCACAGGAATAGACTCCCCTCCCTTGACGACAAGGATTTTCCCTTCTAGTTTACCACCCCAAATTCCCATCATTAGCATGGAGTTTAGGGGTGTAATTTTCCTCAATGGAGAGAGAAGCCACACTATTTATATAGTGCATTAAAGCTTACAGAGTATTTCACATACATTATCTCATTTAAGGATCACAACAACTCTTCCAACTATGTATTACAAGGATTGTTATCCCCATTTTACAGATAAGGAAGCAGACATTCAGCAAAGTTAAATGACTTGCTCATGGTACCACAGCCAATTGTCTGGGGCTGTATATCTGTGTAGATGTCCTTTACACATTTCAAACTCCATGTGATCAAAACAGTATTTTTATTTTTTTCCTCACAAATCTATCCCTTATTCTCACCTCCGCTATTTCTGTACAGGGTACTGCCACGTTTGTCATTTTCATGTCATTCTTAACTCCTTCTCCCTCCACATAAACAATCCGTTCCCAAGTCTTGTCATTTCTTTTTCCACAGCATCTCTTGGATATGTCCCCTTCTTTTTACTTGCACAGCCACCATCTTAGTTCAGGGCCCCATCTCTTCTTGCCTCAAGCTTGCAATAGTTTCTTAATTGCTCTCCTTGCCTGAAGTCTCTCCCTACTTCATTCCATCCTCCATGAAGTTGATTAAGTGATTTCCCCAAAGAACAAGTTTAATCATTTTCTTCTCCTCTTCAGTAAGCTATGTACCAGGCACTGTACTAAGTACTGGGGATACAAAGGAAAGCAAAAACCAGTCCCTGCTCTCGAGGAGCTCACAGTCTAATAATGGGATCAAATTCCTCTGATATTGAAAGCTCTTCATAACCTGGTCCCAGCATACCTTTTCAAATTTATTATATGTTGCTTCCCTTTATGAACATTATGGTTCAATTAAACTGCCTTTTTTATTGTTCCTCATAAGCACTCTCCTATGGAGTTTGTGTTAGGAGCAATATCTAACATGTTGGCTAGGTTAGCTTTTCCTTACAAGTTATCGAAACTACATGAGTCTCAACTGGCTTACAGGACTAAGGTCCAGGCAGTTGAGGTCACTTCTTGGTGACCCAAGTACAAAAAGCCCAGACACAAGGAATTAGGGTCTTCTCTTTCAGGTTTTTTACAGGAAGACTGGTATGGTCAATATAGAGGCCATCTGAATCAATGCTGTATCTTTGCTGAATATTCCTTCTCTTCTCTACGGATGAGTAAACCTCCTTTTGTTGGCTGCTAAACTTACAAGCATCTCATTTTGTTCCAGTCTTAACTGAACTTCCAGACCATCCTAAAGCTTATCATTTCATAGTGGTAGATTTAATTTCCCCCTTGCCCTTTTGTGTAAGCTGTACCGCTCCCTCTTGAATTGTTTCATTTCACAGAATTAGGATCTCAGGGGATCAGGCCTGACTAGTATGCCTCAGAAAAATTATAATACCTAGCATTTGTACAGTACTTTAAGATTTTCAAAGTGCTTTAAAAATCTTCTCTTGTTTTGTCCTTACAACAACCCTGGAAGGTAGGTACTATTATTATCTTCATATTTCAGATGATGAAAACAAGGCAGGCAGAGGTCAAGTAACTTGAACAATGTCATACAAGTGGTAAGTATCTGAGGCAGGATTTGAATTCGGGTTTTCCTGCTTCTGAGTCCAGGGTTCTATCCACTCTATTACCTAGTTGCCTAAGAGTAGGGGGTACCTGAGGAACCTGTACTAGTCTTGACTGTCTTACTCCAGTGGGACTAAGGTTCAGGCAGTTGAGGTTACTTCTGGTATCCTTATACAGTAGTCTCACAGATACATCTGTGGTTTGTGTGAGTAGACTGGCAAGAGAATGGAGAAAGCATGAACTCAGGCCTGGCTTTTGATTTTCTGCCATCACTCAGAGAACCAGCTGTGATGAGATCTTGGCCCCAGGCTTGGTGATGTAGCACATGCCTGATAAGTCTCTACTAAGATGTTTTCCTCCGTCATGTTGAGGACATAATAGCAGGTAGAATGTGGCAACTAACAACTTCTGTATTTTAAAATAACTTTGATTTGTTGGGTGTGGATACCCCCTTCACCAATGCAGATTTCGACCTTTTTTTTTTGTGACACAGTTGGGGTTAAGTGACTTGCCCAGAGTCACACAGCTGAGAAGTATTATGTGTCTGAGGCCGGATTTGAACTCAGGTCCTCCTTACTCCAGGGCCAGTGCTCGATCCACTGCGCCACCTAGCTGCCCCTTGGACCTTTTTTTTTTTTTTAACCTTAGAGTATTGTCTTCATGAATGGCTGTGACCTTTCCTTCCACATTTTCTCCTATTGGATAAGCCACTTTATCATAAGTTTGTAAAATATAGGTTTATCTGAGAGGCTGCATGGCAAGGTAGATTGAACACTGGGCTTGTGGTAAAAAAGATGTGGATACAAATCCTGCCTCATGCACTTATAAGTAGTGAGACGCTGGGCAAGTCAATTTCTCTGAACCTCAGTTTCTTCATCTGTAGGAGACTGGGTCTGGGCCTGTGATTTTATTATTTTGGGTAACTGCTTTTTCCTTCTCTTCTGAATGGACTTATTATAGTTAATTATTTGACCATGAAACAAACACTGGCAATTATGTCCAGGATTCTAGCCCTATCGAGTGTCTTTCCTGACAATAATAACTCACTATAGGGCCTTATGTTTAATAAGTGTGTTCTGAACAGCAGCCATGAAATTATACTAGCAATATTAGCCTTCTTGCTGTTTCTTGCACATACCACTCCATATTTCAATTATCTCACTGCTTGGACTCCATGTTTGGAATACTTTCCTTCTTCACTAATGCCTCCTGGCTTTCTTTAAGACTCAGCTCAAATTCTACCTTCTGCAACAGACTTTTCCTGGTTCCCCACAATGCTTATATCTTCCCTCTGAAATTATCTCTCATTTCCATATATCTTGTATGTACAAAGTTTTTTGCAGTTGTCTTAGAATGTAAGTTCTTTAAAGGCAGGCAGGCACTTTATTTTTGCATTTCTTTGTAGCCTAAGCCCTTAGCACAGTTCTTGGCTGTGCTATATTAAGCTATACAGGCTATATTAAGCACATAATAAATGCTTAATGAATGCTAGTTGACTAACAATGTAAGGCAACAAAAGTAGCATTATTCCCATTTCATAGATGAAGAAACTGAGGTTCAGAGGGTTAGTTGACTGGAGTCCAAAAAGACAAATTATGTTGGAGCCTTGATTAGAACCCAGGACTCTTGGCTCTAAGTTCAGTGATCTTTGTAATCTCTCATGCTGCCTCTCACAAAAATATTTGAGAGTCTCCAGTAGGAATGTGTAAGTAGGGTTGAGGACTGAATCTCTCATGAAAATAGAGGCCTTCAACTTTTCCAGAGTTGATTTTTACAAACTTAAATTTATCCGCACTTTCCCCACCTGGGAAATGAAAGTGCTACCCTATAGTTAAGACCTCTCCCCCCTGTGATAACTTGTTGCTGTCGTTTATTCTTCATTTTTGAAAAGGATCAATGACATCACAATGTTGAGGTCAAGTAGCAGATGATGTATGATGTCTTGACTTGTTCATGAACTGGATTTAAGTGAGGCAGAGTTTAACAAAGTCATCATACTCACTCTCTCTTCCAGAGTCATCAAAGTCGAGTGGCAGGACGAAAATTAAGATGACTGGCAAACGGCCCGGGATGCAGGGATGACCTTGGCATCTTTGATATCTGACCAAGCTCTAAGCACTCCACAGCACTGGGTTCAGCTGCCTTCATGCCCATTGGAACAAATTCTTGTCATCCATCTATTTCACCAGGGGAAGTCTTCACATGCTTGGAATAAGCATCCTCCTCACTCACCAATAGGTTTGAGGCCTGTCAATTACCTTCAACCTGGTTTAGCCCACCTGCAGATATGATTTTACTGGGGTGGGGCCATTGGGTATGCTATAGCTTCTTGGAGCCACAGGTGAGAGTTGGGTGAAGGTGGATATCAAAAGTGGATGAGCAGCCCTGAAAAAAGTTAGACAAACCCGCACACCAAATGTGCCAGTCATCCCTGAAGACCCCATATACCCCTGTACTACCTTTGTTTTCTCCTTTTCATATCTTGCTAAGTCTGAGGATTAAATTCAGATCACAGATGGACAATAGAGATGAAAATCCTTCAAAAAGCTTAGCATGGGGCAGGGGAGTTGGTGGAGTGAGATAGAAAATGGATAATATAAAGAGGGCTGAATTTGACTCCTGCTCTGAAAAAATGTGATCCCATCCTTCATTTAATAGTCTACCCAGGGCCTATGGGAAATGTTTTGGTCACTAGAGGGCACTCACATTGTGACAGAAGCATGAATCATAACACATTCTCTCAAATTGATAAGCAAGTTACTGCCAAGACCACATACACGGACAGTGCCATAACTTCTGTAGAAGCAGTGACTCTCACTAATATTTTGGGAGTGGATGGGGCTCAGAAATAGTTCTGTTGAATCAACCACCATCAACACAGAGATATTATTGATGACATTCCCGATGGGGGTTCAATTCTACCACCCCTAACCTCACCCTTCCCATTTTACAAGTGAGGTTCAGAGATGTCAAGCGGCATACATGTAGAGAATATCCTTCCTAGGATTCAAGTCCAGATACTCTCACTATAAATCTAGTGATCTTTATTCCACAGGCTACAATCTTAGTTTCTCAGTGTTTGGAGTGTCCAGCTATGGAAGCCTGATATTGTCACCTTAACCTGACTTCTGACTCAGTTATCATAAAGTGCCAGAGAGAGGGAGGGCATGGATCAACTGACTCATCCTTTAGTTAACCTTTTAGCTCCCATTCCCTCGTGTCTTCTACATTCCAGGTACTGTATTGGAAATAAAAAGACAAAAACACGGGACAATCTCTACTCAGAAAGAACTTACACTGGCACAACATATACATACATGAATGTACACAAAGTAAATTTGTTTATATTCTATAAAGAAAACACATTCCTGTATGTGTAGGCAGAGTATTCATAGGATCAATACAAAAATAGAGGCAGCTGGATGGTTCAGTGGATAGAGTTCTGTCCCTGGAGTCAGGAAGACTCATCTCCATGAGTTCATATCCCACTTCACACACTTACTAGCTATGTGGCCTGCGCAAGTCACTTCAACCTGTTTGCCTCAGTTCCTCAGCTGTAAAATAAGCTGAAGAAGAATATGACAGACCGCTCCAGTATCTCTGCCAAGAAAACCCTAAAAGGGGTCATGGAGAGTTGAACACACTGAAATGGTTCAACAACAACAAATACAAAATAAATCTAAGATAATTAACTACAAACCATTTAGGAAGGGAGGGAAGGAGGGCAGGCATTAGTAGTTGTGGAAAAGGATTA
>NW_020954751.1:9899235-9907382 GCF_900497805.2 Vombatus ursinus | reverse complement strand
AAAAAATGATAATTTGGTTTCTTTTTTACCTCTGGCTATTCCCTCATTTTCATTTTCTTATCTTATTGGTATAGTCAATAATTTGGGTACTATGTCAGATAGAAGTGGTGACAGTGGATATCATTGTTTCACCCTTGAATTTATTGGAAAGGATTCTTATTTATTACTATTACAAATAATGGTAACTTTTGGTTTTAGATATATACAACTTATCATTTTGAGGAAAAGTCAATAAAACTGTACTCATATTTTTAGTGTCTTTTTTAGACACAAGTGGCTGTATTTCATCTAAATCTTTTTCTGCATCTATTGTTATAAACATATGCTTTTGTTGATTTTTAAAATTAATTTGGTTAATTAAGTTTATAGTTTCCTTAATGTTAAACCAATTCTGAATTCCTTGTGTAAAGTCCAATCTTGTCAAAGTACATGAACTTTGTGACACCTATGGATAGGAGAAAAGTTCATGACCAAACAAGAAATAGAGATCATAGAAAATGAATAATTTTAATTACATGAAATTAAAATTTTTTGTCCAAAGAAATCTGATAAAATTAAGGTTAAATGGTAAATAATTATATGAGAATCTTTTTGCATATGAAGTTTCTCTGGCAAATGTCTCATTTCTGAGACATATAAGGAATCAAATTCATAAGAAAAAAGAGCCATTCCCCAACTGATAAATGGTCTAAGGATATAAACAGACAAATCTCAAGGGAAAAAATCCAGATTATATATAGCCATATGAAAATATGGTTCAAATTACTACTAATTAGAGAAATTAAAATTAAATCAATTTTCAGTTTTATTGAATGCAGCTAACCTTGCCTGATCCCAGGGCTGTGAATTACCTAAGGGTGATTAAAACCAGTTGAAAGAGAACTATTGAAACCAGTTAAAAAAGAAAAAAAAAGGAAGGAAAAAAGGATCCCATTCTGACTAAGTGTTACCCATACAGAGCCTCCCCCAGGCTTCTCTATGGATTTTTTGGTTGTTATACAAAACAACTTGTGTAACAGCTTCTCTCATGAGACTCCTTTCTTATTGAAATGTATGTAACTTTGCCCCTTTCTGCCCTTCTTGGGCATTCCTGCACCCTGGTGGTCCTGGATTGCAATTCCATTGCTTTGGGACCCTAGTTTGCAAAGATGACAAAAAAAGAAAATAATAAATGTGGAATGTGGAAAAGTGGGCACATTGATGTACTCTGGTGGAACTGTGATTGGCTAAAACCATATTGGAAAGCAATTTGGAATTATTCACAAATAAGTTATTAAAAATGAACTGTTTTTGACCCAGCTATATCCCTGTTAATTTTTTGTCCAAAAGGGATGAAAGAAATAGGACAATATCCTATATGTACAAAAATATTTATAGCAGCTTTTTCATGGTAGCAAAAACCTAAACTAAAGAGATGCCCATCAATTAAGGAAGGACTGAATAAGTTGTGGTGTATGAATATGATGAAGTTCTATTGTATGAAATGAGGAGACAGATAATTTCAAAAAGATATATAGAAAGATTTTTGTGAACTGATGCAGAGCAAAGCAAATAAAAACAGAAGAATAATGTATCTTATAATATCAAGCCATAAAATGAACAGTTTTCATTATGTTTATAAACTGATGAAGAAAAAAATGAGCAAAACCAGTAGAAAAATTATGTGATAAAAGCATTGTAAAAACAGAATTTGAAATCAGGAAGACCTATTATATAAAAAGTGGTTACAAATTTTTTGGAGAATATGAAGGCTTTCTTTTATTACTGATCTCCTTGGGGTTATATGCTTAGCTAGCAGTGGAATTTATATCAAGAGCATGGTTATTTTATTTGCTTTATGAGCATGGTTCCAAATTGATTTTTAGACTGGTTGGACCAATTCAGTTTTTTTTTAGACAGTTGGGGTTAAGTGACTTGCCCAGGGTCACATAGCTAGTGAGTGTCAAGTGTTTTCTCTGAAGTCGGATTTGAACTCCGGTCCTCCTGACTTCAGGGCCAGTGCTCTATCCACTGCGCCACCTAGCTGCCCCAACCAATTCAGCTTTTGAGTGGAGTATTTTAATACTCCTTATTTTTTAAATTTAATTTCCATCTTTTTCCTCTATCAAGTATTTATATTTTTTCTCTTCCTCCCCCTCCCCTTCCCCATTATGAAAAAAAAATGTTAAAAGAAATATTGGTGGGGGCCTTGCCCTGATCAATAAGGTAAACTCAGAAAAGAAAAGTAAAAATATTTTATTAGCGTACAAAGGCAGCAAGCAGGTGAGCGTAAGGCAAGTATTTCAAACCTAGCTCAGGGGAGTTGGTGGATGTATGGGATGGTTATAGACAAGAGTAAGCAACTTTCATGAAAGGATGAAAGTGTGTGGTACAAAACATGTACAAAAGTACATGTTAGATGAGGAGATGGAATTTGTGTCCCCCCAGCTCCTCCTCCCATGTATTTTGGGACCTCCATCTCCTTTAGGTTGGCTGTGTCCAAAGACTAGGTTTTAAACATGGGGTCCCTCAGGCTGACTTTGCACAACCACAACCCTATATTTAAGGAAGACTCTTGCAAGTGATTGATTCTTGTACAATTTACAAAATACACTGTCACCAACATTAATTAAACTGGGATTTGGATAGGTCTGGAAAATTCATGGAGTCATTTTCATGAATGGTTTAGGTAGAGATTGCAGAGAAATAGCTAGAAGAATTCATCATCTTTGTTAACAAAATAAGACTACAATTGCAGTAGCAGCTTACAAGAGCTGGGTGATGAATGACTAAAGTGAAATTTCCTATTATCTGGGAATGCCAGTTATGGTATATTTCTATTAGTGAAGGGAATGTAATTCTCCTTCTCTAACTTCTGTTGCTTCAGTCACACAAGAAGAGATTTTAATGTATTAACTTGGGTAGCACCCTGTGATCCCTTAATGAGCTATAAACATATACAAGGAACAAACAGTGGGATTAGTTGAGCAAACAAATTAACCTAGGGGTTTTAAATATCTAAATGCTGACCGAATTTCAGAAGTAGGAGAATGGGAGAGATCAAAGGTTCCAGGGGTGTGGCTAATATTTGCCAAGATGCTTGTTTCCTTCTTGACTCCATTTGGATCTCAGAAAGGGATCACAGCATATTGTACCTTGTTAAGACATTAAAACTCCTCTCTTTTTTCAAACTACATTTTATTACTGCATCAATTGAGGTGGGTGGTGTGGGGAATCACATGGTTCCTTCCTTGAATTTCTAATACAACTTAGTATTTATGTAGGATGGAACTTTAGGAGTTGATTGAAGAGGTAGACCATGCTTTAAGCATCAGAGGTATTTTTGAAAAATTATATCTAACATAGACAAAATATTTCTGTATCAAATAATATTTTCCCATGATTTTCCATTATCCTATTAGAGATGCATCCCCATAGGGAAAAAATGTGTCTCTAGCACATAAAACTGTACCCAAAATTCCAATATTTACCCCAGAAACTATTCTCCTTTTGACAATATGAGTTCTTTATGTACTATATTTAATTCTCCCACTCAACACCTGTAAGAAGTTAGATGCTAAATTCTCAAGACCTATTTAAAAGCGAGTATAACTTAAAATACCAGTTATTTTCCATTTTATTGGGTAGCATTGACTCAATAATAACTCAACAAAAATAGTTATTATTGTGTAGTCTTCTGAAGAATATTAAATAAGGATAGCTAGCATTATCTTACCCTATTTGGTCCATAGTTATAGTTTATTGGAACTTTTTTATAATAGCTAACATTTACGTACCAATTTAAGGCATGTGAAACACTTTTCAAATATTATCTCATTTAATCCTCACAACAATCTTGTGAGGTCGGTGCTACTATTACCACCACCATTTTACAGAAGAGGAAACTGAGACTTCAGGTGAGAGATTATGCAGTAACTTTCCCAGGCTCACACAGCTAATAAACACAGGTCTTCCTTGAACACTCCAAGTACAGTGCTCTACCAAAACACCACCTAGCTAGAATAATAGAGGGATGGCAACTTGTCTTAGGACTGTTGTTGTTCTTCTTTTTTCTCAAAGAAGACCAATGACATCATCAGGGTGATGTCTTGACTTGTGTCTCTACTCCAGAGTCTTTCTATCTAAATTCTATGGAAAGAGATGAGAATGGGCTGCTAACAACAATGACAATAACAATGAATGATTTTAATATAGCACTTCATATAGTTCATTTGATCCTTACAGCAACTATGTAGGATGGATCATGTAAGCATTATCCCCATTTTACAGAAGAGAAAACTAGTGCTCAAGGAGGTCAAGGGACTTGGCCAAGGTCACACAAGCAGATCCAGGACCAGAAACTGAGTTCTTCTGACGACAAGTCCATTGCTCCTATTATACCTAAGTACCTGTTCATTATGGGCCTTAAACTTTTAAGAAACCAATATAACTACTTATAAAATCACAAGACTTCAAGCTGGATGAGACTTTGGAATCCCCTACCAGGGGTTCTTCACCTGTTTTGTGTCGTGGACCTCTTTGACAGTCTGATAAATCCTATGAACTCTTTCTCAGAATAATGTTTTTAAATGCACTGAAACACATAGGATCACAAACAAAACCAATTATATTAAATGTAGTTACGAAAACATATTAAACAATAACAACAACAAAGTTCAGGAATTCCAACGTAAATACCCCAAAAGTCCAACCTTCTTATTTTACAGATAAAGAAACTGAGACCTAGACAGTATAAGTGACAGGGGTCTGCCCAAGTTCACCCAGCCAAGCAGTAATACAACCAGAATTTGAACCCAGAACTTCTTACTGTATATCCAATGTTTTCTCCACCCTGCTGTGCTGTTCCTCAGGAATATTCAGAGATGGAGATGCCCAGTGGGGAATGACTTTTTCCGCACCAAGCTCATAGGAAGTGAGGCATTGTTTTTGAGACCAATAGGAAGTGAAAGAAACTTGCTTGCATGCCTGAGACACAAAGTACAAACTGTACTTTGAGTAATCAGGCAAATTAGAAACTATGCTAAGTGAGCATGTCCTCTGTGAGGTTGGCCTGTATTTTAATCATTACTATTTCAAGGGAGGGTCTGAGGATTGTTAAATTTAGTTGCATTGCTCTCCCTTCCCTCCACCTCTTACAGACTGATCTTTTTCTTCCCAAAGAAGACAAAGACAAAGCTCCTCCTATCTCTAAAGTAGAAGAATCAACAGATGTCACAGATATTTTTAAACCAATTACTGAGGCATTCCAGCAGCAGCAGGCACATAAAATATAGATGTTGTTTCCTGGACCAAACTTGATTTATTTCTGTGATCATCCCTTTATCACTTCTTGAGCTACATTTCAAAGTATCCTGAACAAACCAACCAGCAATTGGTGCATTCCAAGTTGTTAGAAGCTCTGTAGAAAATTTACAAGACTGATCCTATCTTCCATGCCTCAGAAAAATGCCTTCAAAAAAACTGCTTTTATGCCAGGGGTTCAAAGGATTAGTCCTCTGACTGATACATGAATTCTTAAGTCCCTGAACCATACATATCAAATTTATGCTACCATCTAACCTAGAGCAAATTATTTCACCTGCCTGAACCCATGTTTTTTCATCTGTAAAATAAGGAGGATGGCTTGTCAAACAATTAATCAACAACAAGCATTTATTATGAACTTCCGATGTGCAAGATACGGTGCTAAATTCTGGGGATACAAAGACAAAATGAAACACGCCCTGCTATTTATTCTGATAGGGAAAGGGAGAGACAACAGGTATACACATGAATATTTATTATTGTTGTTCAGTTGTTTCAGTCATGTCCAACACTTCATGACCCCATTTGGGATTTTCTTGGTAAAGATACTGGCCTGGTTTGCCATTTCCTTCTCCAGCTTATTTTACAGATGAGGAAACCGGGGCAAACAGGGTGAAGTGAATCACCCAAAGTCACATAACTAATAAGTCTCTGAGGTCAAATTTGAACTCAGGAAGGTCAGTCTTCCTGATTCCAAGCCCAGTGCCCTGTCCACTGTACCACCTAGTTGTTCTGAGTAGTTATAGAATACATGTATAAAGGGGATTTGATGCATCTGCAAACCTCAGCAGCTTGTTCACTTGATACAAACTCTCCTCATGAAGGATGCTGGGGAACTTGCTTCTGGGAGAATCATGATATAAAGCAAGAGCCTAGGACAGCCTGTAGAGCATGTATACACAGACATTTATTAACTGGTTCTGGTTGGCTAACCATGTGGTGGAGGGGAAACATTCAAAAAGGTCTTTCACTCCCAGCTACCACCTCTTTGCCTCAGTTCTTCTCAGGGGAACTCAGGTGAGAGATTATGTGGTCAGGGGAAAGACCTTAGAACCTTCTGACCTCTGAGGCCTTGTGGCTCCTAGAAAGAGGACTTGCTTATTGGGCTTTTTGCTTGTTATTCTAAATTGTAGTTGAGAGGAATGTAGCCTATAAAACCTGAGGAGTTTAGAAAGGTCAGATAAATGAGCTACTGAAATCTGGGAGTAAGAATTTTTGCTCGGTTTTGCAGCCAGTCTAGCACTGATACCCTCCCAAGGAAAAAGGAGTGAACTTTGGGAATGACTTTTGGACTTGAATTTGGTAGGATTATTGTTATATAGGAAATGAGCTATGTCTTGAGTTTACTCCCCCAGACATTGCAGTGGTGTAGGAAGAGTAACCTTTGGAGGTCTTGGGGGAGGGAGAGAAATCTGCATTTTGTAGTAAATATCATTTTGTAAAAGCTAATGGATGGTAAATGGTTAAATGGAAATCGAGTGCTAGTCATTGGCTCCTAACAATGAATAGAATTCCATTAATCTCTGGAGCCCAGAAGGGCAGATATAGCAGCCTGGCTCCAGGAGACGGGGCCAAAACTACTTGCTACCTGGGTAAAATAAATACCAGATAACATTGGAAATGGCCATGGAAAAAGATGGAGCTTGAACTGAGAAGTGAAGGAAACCAGGGGACTTTAAGAGGTGGAAGTGAGGAGGGAGTACGTTTCAGACATTCAGAACAGCCAATATCAAAGCCCAGAGATGGAAAATGAAGCACAGTGTGTGTAAAGCACTAAGCATGCCATACCCTTTGACCCAGACTTTACTATTAGGCTTATACCCCAGGGCGGTCACTGAGTTAAAGAGAGGCTCCATGTAAACCAATATATATTTGCATCATTCCAAATTGCTTTCCAAAATGGTAATACTTGAGCAGAACCCACAAAAAGACAGAGTGAAACAAATTTCCAGCCCAAGACAGCCTGGATGGTTGATCAGAAAGGTATATCGCACCCGGCAGGGAGAGGAGCGCAGTTTGGCATGAGTGCTCAGGCCACAGCGAACCTGGGGTGGGCCTTGGAGGACTGAATTGCAGTCAGCTGTGGCAGTTTCCAGACTTCTCAACCCATGAATGCTAAAGACAACTTAGAAGGTCAGTAGGAAAAGTCTGTGACTGCGGGGAGAGAAGGAGCTAGGTCTCAGCCACAAGTTTCAAACGTGGCACGGGGCTGCGCCTGTTTCCTGAGCCTCCGGCCCACAGACTGAGGGGGAATCCAGTGGCTGATCACAGGGGGATAGCAGGGATCTCTTTGCCAGTGCTGAGGCAGGAATCTCTTGCTTTGCCCGTGCTTGGATCTGGGTCACAGTTCTGAGGGGAGGTCCTGGGGCTAGAAGGAACGCTGGTGTGGTGAAACTTGCTGTGACTGTGGAGAAGAAACACCTCACGCCTTATCATACTACCTTGGAAGAATTGAAAATTTACAGGTCCCTAGAAGTACCTCTGAAAACAGCTGTACAAACCCCTGAAGCTTGAGACAGTACATTCTCCACATTGGAAGCAGACTTTTACCTTAACAAAGGGTTTAAAACTCAAGTAATTGGCCAGGATCATGAATAAGCAGTGCAAAAAGAGTCAGACTGTATTATCTTACTTTGGTGACAGAGAAGATCAAAACATACAACCAGAAGAAGACAACAAAGCCAAAGCTCCTACATCCAAAGCCTCCAAGAAAAATATGAATCAATCCCAGGCCTTACAAGAGCTCAAAAGGGATTTTGAGAAGGAAGTCAGAGAAGTAGAGAAAAAACTGAGAGAGATGCAAGAAAATCATGAAAAACAAGTCAACAGCTTGCTAAAGGAGA
>NW_020954751.1:9854815-9898835 GCF_900497805.2 Vombatus ursinus | reverse complement strand
AACACAATCAGGATAACACCAGATTTAGCAGCTTCTACATTAAGGGAGCACAGGGCATGGAATATAATATTCCAGAGGGCAAAGGAGATAGAATTACAACCAAGAATCACCTACCCAGCAAAACTGAGTATAATCCTTCAGGGGAGAAAATGGTCATTCAGTGAAATAGAGGACTTTCAAGCATTCTTGATGAAAAGACCAGAGCTGAATAGAAAATTTGATTTTCAAATACAAGACTCAAGTGGAACATGAAGAGGTAAACAGGAAAGAGAAAATCATAAGAGACTTATTATGGTTGAACTGTTTACATTCCTGCATGGAAAGATGATATTTGTAACTCATGAGACCTTTGTCAATATTAGAGTAGTTGGAGGGGAAAAATTATAGGTATGTATCTATAGATATAGATAGATAGAGGGCACAGGGTGAGTTGAAAATGAAGGGTTCATATCTGGAGAATAAAATTAAGGGGTGAGTGAGGATTATACTAGGAGAAGGAGAAAGGGAGAGGTAGAATGGGGTAAATTATCCCACACAAAAAAAAAACAGAAAAGAAAAAGCTCTTACAGTGGAGGGGAAATGGGGGAAGGTGAGAGGGAATGAGTAAATCTTATTCTCATAGAATTTGACATAAGGAGGGAATAACATACACACTCAATTGGGTATGGAAATCTGTCTTACCCTACAGGAAAATAGTGGGGCAAGGGAATAAAAGAGTAGGGGGATGATAGAGAGGAGGGCAGATTGGGAAAGGGGGTAATCAGAAGCAAATACTTTTGAGGAGGAACAGGGTCAAAAGAAAGAATATAATAAATGGGGGGGGTGGGATAGGATTAAGGGAATTAGAGTTGTTTTTCACAGCGTATCTCATATGAAAGTGTTTTGCATAACTGCACATATATAACCTATATTGAGTTGCTTGCTTTTTCAATGAGGGTGGGTGGGGAGGGAGAAAGGTAAAAAATTTGGAACCCAAAGTTTTAAAAACACATGTTTAAAAAAATGTTTTCACATGCAACTGGGAAATAAGAAATATGGGAAATGGGGTACAGAAATCCATCCTGCCCTGCAGGAAAATTGAAGGGGAAGGGGATAAGGGGGAGGGAGAGATAGAAGGGAAGGCAGACTAGGTGAAGGGGTATTCAGAATTCATGCCATCTTGGGGTGGGAGGAGGGGTGAGATGGGTTGAAAATTTGGAACTCAAAATCTTGTGGAAGTAAATGTTGAAAACAAAAAAATAAATAAAAATTACCATAATATAAAAAAACAAAAAAAATGGTAATACTTTTTTGTAGTTCCAACAACAATATATTAGGGTGCCTATCTTTTCAAAATATTTCCAACATTGACTATTAGTATCTTTTATCATCTTTGCTAATTTGCTGGATCTGAAGTAAAACCCAAGTTTTGTTTTCCTTTTTTTTTATCTTTTGCGTACTTTACTCTTCTCTATGCACTGTGATCCATCTACGCAAGTGTACTTGCTCTTCCTTAAACACAACTCTCTCCTCAAGTCATTGCACTGGCTGTCCTCCATATTTGGAATGATATGCCCTTCACCTCCACATCATGGCTTCCTCCAAGACTCAGCTCGAGTCTTACTTTCTGTAGGAGACTGTTCCCAGTCCCCAAGGTGACTAGTGCCCTCTCTTCTAAAATTGACTGTCATCTAATCTACATTTATCTTTTAATGTAACTTTGTTTTTTATAAGTTGTCTTTATTAGAATGTGACCTCTTGTGGGCAGAACCTGTGTTTTGCTTTTCTTTGTAATCCCAAATCTTAGTACAGTGCCTGGCACACAGTAGACATTTAATAAATGCTTACTCACTGACTGATCCAGTCGAATTCATTTTCCTTGTATACTTCATTTCCTTAGTCTAGTTTGTTCAGTTTTTAAATTGCAGCTGAATTTTCTTTTTATGATTTTCTCCTTCTTTCTTTTATTTTTAAAAATTATATTTCCAACTATGGTTTAAACTAGGCAAGAAAAGCAGTTTAGAATAGTGGGGAGAGAACTGGCCTTGAGGCCAGGAATATTTTGATACATACTCAATGTGTAACTATTCATAAGTTATTTAACCTCACACTCTACTCTAGGTGAGTGAGGTCAAACTCAAATAGAAATGGGGGCCACTAATCTGTACATAAGGATCTCCATAGGGCACATATTGACTTTATTTTAAAATGCAGTAATATCTATGTGTTGTTGTATCCTTATGTATTTTGTTAAATATTTCCCAATTACATTTTAAACTGGTTCAGGGGAACTCAGTAGTGTTGTGGGCTGCCTGTGGCCCATGTTTGATACCTTTGCTTTTGGTAACTCTTTAAGACTATAAATTGCAGGAAAGTACTCACTACTAGAGGGAACTTCCTGATTTGGGAGTTCCCTCTACCAATGAAATCACAAGCCTGGTCTCCTCCTTGCCTTATTCTAAGTTGATAACTAATTCCATTCCATAGGTATTGGTCAGTTTTGCTTATGGTGCACAGGAATAAGGATTTTTAGAAAGGAAAAAGGAAGTTGTGTTGATGACTGCTATACATCATGCATTTCTTTGTTCTTGATGTCCAAGGAGATGACCACAATAGTAAAGGGGGAAGAGAAAAAAGGAGTATCTCTCCAGATGCTTGGGCTTCAGAACCCTCAGAACTACATTTTGATTACCATAGAGCCTTCTGACACCCAGACTACAAAATCTCTGACCAGTAGCCATCCATTCTCTTCCTGAAGACCTCCAGTGGCAGCTGACTTACTTCCAGTTGAAGTAATCCATTCAATTTTTGTACAGCTCTAATTATCTTCTTTATTCAGAGTTGAAATCTACCTCCTATTAACATTTAAGCTTCGGTCCTAGTTCTGCCCTAAGACCACACAGAATTTATCCTTCCCTGTGCCAGTTCTTCAAACACTTGAATAAAGTGGTCATGTTTCCCTTATTTCTTCTCTGCTCAAAATTAAAGATTCCCAATTCCTTCTGTTGATCCTCTCAGGGTATAGTCTAGTATTCTTATGATCCTACTTGCTCTCTGGATGCACTCCAGTTTGCTGATGTCCTTTCTAAAAAGTGGTACTTGAAATATGATTGCCAGAACTGAATATGACACTCCAGCAATAGTCTGGCCAACCAAGAAATCAATCAACTAGCATTTAGTAAGCTGCTACTATGTGCTAAGCACATAGGGGATACACCATGTGTACTGGAGATACAAAGAGAGGCAAAAAACCCATTCCTGATCTCGTGGAGCTCACAGTCTAATAGGGGAGATGATATGTAAACAACCATGAACAAACAAGATAGAGACAGAATAACTTGGGGTGGGGATAGTTTCAGAGGCAAGACATTAAGATAAAGGAGGATTGAGATAGACATCTTGCAGAAAGTGAGGCTTTAGCTGAGACCTATCCAGGTTCCATGGGATTGTCATCTCCCTTTTTACTGGATACCTTGCCTTAACGCAGAAAGAATGTGGTCCCAGAAGTAGCCTGGGCAGGAAGGGGAATCTAAGCTTCTTATGAATCCTATGAATTCACTCTTAGGAGTCTAAGCTCTCTACGAGGCTGGTCTTGACGGTATGTTTGGGAGCCACAGTACTCAGTTCTGTATGGCAGGTCCCACTCACAGCTAGCCGATGGCTCTGTGTTCCTGCTTTCCATTGCTTGGAATACGTTTCTTCTTTAAAGAGCTTTACAATGTTATTTCAGAGGATTCTCAAGAGTAGTTTCTTGAAACCTCTTCTAACCACTTATGTTTTCTAAATAGAAAGGCAAAAAGGCAGTGCAGAAATAGCGACTCTTTGGAGCCTGTAAAACTCAGTTAAGTGTCATCTACTGTGTCAAAGGAGTGGAATGCTTTTCCCTAGACTTTTTTCTCCCAGAAAGTTAGTTTATAAATTTCAGAGGGCCACACAAATGGGCTTGAGATTTTTCTGCCTGGGAAGAGAAAATGCTTTTGGATTAGGCCAGATCTTGTTGGGACCATGTTGATATCTCAGGGTGCAAAATGAAAAGAAATGAGACACTGATAGATTATTCAACATTGACAAAAGGAGGAAATTAGGGGGTGCAATGGCCAGAAGTCAAGAAGACATGAGTTCAAATCCAGCTTAAGATACTTACTAGCTCTGTGACTCTGGGCAAGTCATTTAATGTCAATCTGTCTCAGTTTGCTCAACTATGAAATGGGGACCATAATAGCATCTACTTCCCAGGGTTGTTTATCGTCAGGATCAAATGAAATATTTTGAAGCACTCAGCACAGTGCCTGGTACATAATAAGTGCTTAGTAAATACTTCTTTTCTAACTTCCATAGTCCAGAAGATACTAAACAAGACTACAACACTCCATCTTAGGTAGATAGCAAACCCCCTCCTTGGCAGCTAGGTGGCACAGTGGATAGAGTGCTGGGCCTAAAATCAGGAAGACATATCTTCCTCTGTTCAAATCTGGCTTCAGGCACTTACTAGCTAGGTGATCTTGGGCACGTCACTTCATCCTATTTACCTTAGTTTCATCATATGTACAATGTGGTAGAGAAGGAAATGGCAAACCACTCTGGTATCTGCCAAGAAAACCCCAAATGGGGTCATGAATAATTGGATATGACTGAAAATGACTGAACAACAACAAACTCTTCCCCTCCTCACCTTACTGAATAGTTAGGGAAAATGACCGGTATGGAAGGAATACTGGGCTAAGAATAAAAAAACAACCTGGTTTCTAGCTCTGGCTCTATTGCAAATTATAGCTGTATGACCTTGGACAAATCACTTCCCCTCTATGGGCTTCAGTATTTTTCTTTGTCAAAAGAATTAGACTGAAATACATTCTCCATCGTCTTCCAAGTATGTTTGGCTATACCCCACCCCCCTCTTCCAGTAGGCCAGGTATATGAAGAATAGTAAGAATGATGGGTCAGACAGGGATAATGTCCCACACATGTAATCCCTGCTGTCCAAGAGTCTAATGGTAGTACATCTCTTCCAACCTGGGTGACATAGGGGAATCTAGTAATTGAAAAAAGAGATAGCTCATGTCAGCATGATGCTTCATAATTACGAAGTACATTCATGTACTGTCTCATTTGAGCTTCATAATTTCCTTGTGAGGTAGACAGTAAAAATGGAATCAGTCACATTTTGTATGTGAGGAACTTGAGGCCTGAAGACATTAAATTTGCTCAAGTTTACTTGTTAGTCAGTTTTGGGGCTGGGATTCAGACTCAAATCTCTTGATTTCAAGCCAAATGCTCTTCCTAATATTCTAAATTCTATTTAAATAAACCTCAGTTCTCAAAGCTAAAAATGCTTATAAAAGTGGTCCGATCATTACGTGCCTGTCCATCTTGTCCAAGAGAAAAGAAACCAGGTCTTGGTATTTGGTGTGAGGCAATGAGAAGAGCTTTACATCTAGAGGGAGAGTTCTGGCCCTGCCAATTACTAGTCATGTGTCCTTGGGCAAGTCAGTAACCTCTTTGAGGTTCAATTTCCATATCTGTAAAATGAGGATAGTGATGCTGGTGCCATAGAGTTCTTCATAGAGTTGTTGTGAAGGAAGTGTATTGCAAACCTGAAATCATGCTATAGATATGAACTGTTACTCTTTTCCCCCTCCTCTCTCATGTGGAAGTTATCAGTTTCCTCCCTTTGGACATTTTCACAAAGAGTGGACAGATTACCCCTTGTTGAATGTGTTATAAATGAGTATTGTTTCTTTGAGTGTGGTTGGGACAATATAGTCTCTGAGGCCCTTTTCTGTGATTTTTATTCTGATAGAATGGACTGTTGGAAGTTGGTCCCTAGGAAACCATTATCTCTCTCTCCCAAATTGCCAGTGCCTGTTGCCAGACCCAAAACTCAAATCTTCAAATGATCTGGCTTCAAATTTATTTTCTGCTATTCATTTCCTGTGTAACCTTCACTAAATCACTTCCCCTCTGCAAATACCACAATGTGACATCCCCAGCCTCAGTTTCCTCATCTTTAAAATGGGAGCAATAATATAACCTTCCTCACAGGAGGAATCATAAGAGAATCAAATAAGATAACATGTAAAAAATGCTTTGCAAACCTTAAGGCCTTATAGAAATGCTAACTCTTAACATTCCTGCAGTATTTCTAGGCCCTATTATATATAAAATTGAACTTAAGAATGATGTGACTTCTTGTTTTAAACAAATATACCAGGAATTCTTCATCCAAATAAATGTTACCTCTTCAAGTGGAATGGTTCATGCAGGTATTACTTATAAATCCATTAGTTTTTTTGATGTGTTTGTTCTTACATTACATTTACAGATTACTTCCCCTTCATGAGACGTCTTTTGTAATGAAGTAAAATAGGTAAGTAAAGCTAATAGACTAATTTCATCTGAAAGTTCATGCAATATTTCATACCTGTAGCATGCTAGCTTTCTATTTAAAAATATACATATATATGAATAACAGAAATCTTCTTTTTCTTGCAAACTCACCCCCATTGAAAAAAATAAAGCAAAACAAATTTCTCGTAACAAATATGCATAGTCAATTGAAACACATTCCCTCAACAGATGTTTGCCAAAAAAAATATGTCTCTGGGGCAGCTAGGTGGCACAGTAGATAGAACTGTGGCCTTGGAGTCAGGAGGACCTGAGTTCAAATCTGGTTTCAGACACACAACACATGACACTTACAAGCTGTGTGACCCTGAGCAAGTCACTTAACCCTGATTGCCTAGCAACAAAAAATATGTCTCATTTTGTACCCTAAATTCATCACCTTTCTGTAATGGAAAGCATCTTTCATCATTGATCATCTGGAATATTGAATGACCATTTACTGATCATAATTCTTATAGTTTTCAGAGTTGTTGTCTTTATTCTGTTGTGTTTGTATAAATTGTTATCCTAGTTCTGCTCATTTCTTTCTCTATCACTTTATATGAATTTATGCAGTTATTATGATGGTGTTACCATTGCTCAAAAATGTCTAGAACTCCTCTTTGGAAATTACCTGCTGAACCACTTTGTGTGCTGTACAACTAAGTCAGGATCCTGACTCAATAGTCAGACCTCATTAATGGCTCCACACCAATTTCACTCCCACCAGAGTTATCTCATCCCTGTCCCTGCTGGCCAATTTAGCAGCTTAGCTCTTAGAGTCCATGGAGTATGATTCATATTAAGTGTCTAAACTCGGTCATTCACAGAGAAGAGAGAAATAGAAAAAAATAAATTTAACATCTTCAGAGGAAGGATAGGATGGAAAGCCAGTTAGGGGAGTTATCCTCAAGTCCTTCACTAGCAGGCCAAAGTGGAATTGCCAGGTAAGGAAGGGCCCACAAACAGTTGGGTTCACAAGAAAGCTAATACATATCAGGATTAAAAGAGATGGGCATGGGTTTGGTGGTTTGCATGGTTTTTTCCCCCCTGGGACATCAGGATTTGCTTCTTTAATATTTTAAAAGGTCTATCATTTCACTTTATTCTGCATGAGACTGTTCACATCCCCACCCAACAGCTAGTGCCTTCCCCTCCAAGGTAACCTTGTATTTGATTTATAGATTTATTGTATAATAACCTTGTATTGATTTATAGATATTTGTATACAGATATATACATATTTATATATATGCCTAGTCAAATTATGTATATACATATAAACACACAGTATATATGTATATATATATAAACACATATAGACATATATGTTTGTGTGTATATGTACACACACATACATCTATGTGTACACAGACATACACATCCATACTTACATATCAGGGGTTCTCAGCCTGGGGTCCGTAGACCTCTTAAAGGTTCATGGATAAATTTCAAGTAGTCTGTGAACTTGGATAAGAAAATACTTAAGATCTTTATTTTCACTAACCTGTAACTGAAATTTAGCATTTCCTTTCATTTATTTTATGCATTTAAAAATATTCAGGCAAGAAGTCCATAGGTTTCACCAGCTTGCCAAAGGGCTCTATGACTCAATAAAAGGTAAAAATCTAAGCTTTATATGAACACTCTGCCTCTTCTCTTTAGAATGTAACCTCCTTAAGGACATGGATCACTTGGCTCCACTCTGTATCTGCAGCATGCAGCATAGTGCCTGACACGTAATAATTACTTAATAAATTGTTCAGAGATTGATTAAGAATTAGTTCCACTGACGAATTAAAAAAAAATCAAAACTTTTCATAGCTTTGGGCATTGACATGGCTTAAAAAAACCTGATTTTTTGGCAAACAACCTTCTGGTAATGAGCCTCTTAGCCATTATGAGAATTGGTCTTCAGAAGACAGTCTGTTTCAAGGCCAATCAAAAGCTTGTTTAGCTTGTTAGAACCAGACAAAGCCTGTGAAGCCAGCATCACTTCAACACCTGGATGAGATATCAGAAGAGAACTAGAGTCCCTCTAGAGGGACTGTGGTGGGAGAACAAATCTCACACCTAAAAGGTAAGAGGCCAGAAAAGATGTTTTTTTTTTTTTTCACAAGGAAGTCTCATAATGTCAGGATCAGAAGGAACTTCAGAATTCATCTAACCCAATGCAACCCCATCCCACCCCACAAAAAATCACCTTGAAAATTTTCAAGGAATTGTCCAGCTTTTGCTGGATTGATCCTAAGTAAAAGGGGACTCACTAGCCTCTTTGCATTTCTGGATAGCTTTAATTATTAGGTAACTTTTCCATAGACCATGTCTTGATGTATTTCCTGGATCTTCCTCTTATTCTGCCTTCTGGGATCAGGCAGAACTCCATACTTGAAGACAACTATCATTTCTTCTCAGAGTCTTCTCCAGATTAAGCAACCTCAGGTCCTCCTACAATTCTAGTATGACATTATCTGAAGTCCCATCAACATTAACATACCTAGTCTCAGATGATAAAAAGACTGTGTTTGCATAACACTCCAAACAATCAATGGATTAGTAAAAAATATTATCTAGTTTTTGGTTCTATACAAGGTCATGCCACTAGTTCAGCCAATTATTAACTCCTCTCCTCAATTTAATTTTTCATTTAGCTATCTTATAGACATTGCTATAGCCCTCATATATTCTAGGAGTCAATGTTTCATCGTTTACTTTTCACGGCAAATGAATCATTAACCTGAGCTCTGCAACTTGTCTTCATTCTGTTTCCTACTTAAACAATTCATTAAAGCTCAGCATCTGTGCCAAGATGACTTGACTCTCTCTCCTCCTCCTCTCCTTCATTAAAATACAGTAATTATACCAATACTATTCCTCTGCCCAGAGCTCATTCTAAAATTGTTCTCCAAATGCTACTGCGCTGTTGATTGGCACCCAGAGAAAACAGACCCTCTATGCAAGTTATTCTGCTTATAGAGAACCATCAAAGTTTTCCTAGGAGGGTAGGCTATAGAGAATACCACTAGCATTTTTAAAATGAGAGGAAATGAAAAAGGAATGAAGAATAAGAGAATATCAGACCTAGGATGGACCTTAGGAACTATTTAGTCTAACCTTTGTGAGCAAGAATCATGTCATTTAAAAAATGTATCCCTGACACTGAGGATTGTGCTTTATATTAATGGGATAATGATTGGACCTATGATTTTATTAGAATAGGAAACTCCCAAATGATGAGACGCTCTACTGATACAGGCTGGCACCTTCAGCTTATAGTATTAGAGAGTTGTCTAGGGAACTGTGAGGTTAAGTTATTTTTCCAGGGCCTTACAGTCAATATGTGTCAGGGACAGGGATTTAAATGCAGATCCTCTGGGATCTGAGACAAACTGTCTACTGTCTATCCCATGTAGCCCCTCTTTATGTCAATAACTAACTATGATTTATATAGTACTTTGGAATCTTCGAAGAGTTTCATGTACAGACTTTCATCTAAGTCTCACATCAATTCTGTGATTGTAGGTACTATAGGTATCACCCCCTTTTCACAGATGAGGAAACCAAGACTCAGAGAGTTTAAATGATTTTCCTATGGTCATGTGTTTAAAGTGGGGTGTAAACTCAGGTCTTCCTTATTCCAAATGGAGTACTCTATCCTCTACACCAAAGGTTCTTAACCTTTTGTGTGTATCATGGACCCCTTGGGGTTCTAGTGAAACCTAGGGACCCCTTTTCATAATGATGTTTTCAGATGCATAAAATAAAATATGGAAAATTACAAAGGGAATCAATTATATGGAAATTGTTTATCTATCTATCTATCTGGTTTAGCTGTTTATCTCTATCTCATGAACCTTAAAGGTAAAGAACCTTTGCTCTATTCAGTGTTTTAAATTGAATCCCTCAATTTGCATATGGGACCCAAAAGAGGGTAAGTGACTTGCCCATAGTTCTATAACTTTCCAGAGGAAGAGTTGGCACTAGAACCTTAGTCTCCTGACTCCAAGTGCATTTTATTTGCTTCTATTCTACACAGTCTTTATGGTAGGTGGAAAGAAAAGAGAGGACAAACAAATAATGAATCTATACCTTAAATGTATTGAGTACAAATGAATCCAAGAGAGCAAACTCTCTTAGCTTTTCTGTAATCAGTCAATGACCCAAAAGCAAGAGACCATAGTAACTGTTGTTGGAAAAAGCCACAAGATCTTAGTGTCTAGAGTTGAACGGACCTCAGAGATCATTGAATCTAAACCCTACATTTTAGAAGAGAGGAGACTGAAGTCCAGAGAAGAAAAGTGATTCTGTTAGGTCATACAGGAATTAACAAAGACAAGACTGAACACAGGTCTTTCGATTTTAAGTTCAGGTCACTTCCCACCTCACCATGTAAAGGAAGGTCTTTGAATTAGCATTCTTTTAGTATGTTTTTAGTGATATCTTTTGTTTTTATATTACCTAGATTTCTCCCTGTATTTCTTCTCTCTCCCCCAGAGAACTATCCCTTACAAGGAAATTATTTATAAAGAAAGGAAAAAAAGGAGGAAGAAGTAAAAATTCAGTAAAACCAATAAACACAGTTAATAAATCTGATGTTATATGCAATGTTCCACAGTTATGGATTGTCGCCTCTGTAAAGGCAGGAGACTTCTCATATCTCTTCTTTGGGGCTAAGCTTGATCTTTATAATTTCTTAAACATTTAGTTTTGATTGTTTTGTGTTAGTTGTCCCTTCCATTTACATTGATGGAGTCATGGCATATATTGCTTTCATGTCTCTACTTTCCTTACTTAGCATTAGTTATGTGAGTCTTTCCATGTTTCTCTGTGTTTATCATGTTATTTTCTTATACTAGAAAGGGTAGCTAAGTAGCACAAAGGATAGAGTGTTGGGACAGGAGTCGGGAAGACTCCTTTTTCTGAGTTCAAGTCTGACCTCAGACATTTACTAGCTGTGTGAGCCTGGGCAAATCACTTAATCCTGTTTGCCTTAGTTTCCTCATCTGCAAAATGAGCTGAAGAAGGAAATGGCAAAGCACTCCAGTATCATTGCCAAGAAAATCTCAAATGGGGTCACAAAGAGTATGATATAACTTAACCACAACAATTTTATAGGATATTAATGTTTAATTACATTCATATATCACATTTTTTTTTAGCCATTCCTCCAATTGACAGGCAAATACTTTGTTCCTAGGTGGTTTTTTTTTGGTACCAGGAAAAGTGCTGCTATAAATGCTTTGGTTTATAGGGAGGCTTTTTTTTTTTTTGTCAATGACTTCCTAGGGGTTGAAAAGATCAGATTGATTCTGTGTATTTTTTTTTAATTGGTCCTATTTACAGTTAATTGATTTTGTCCTGTTACTGCCCAAGTCATGGTTCCTTGTCTCTGAACTCAGTTGTGAAACTCAGCTGTTTTGTAATGAATTAAGTTTAGAAACCCAGTTCTCCTGCTAATTACTATTCTATTCTTGCCTCAAGGAAATCTGATGTCCTTGAGGGATGCAGGTGGACACTAGGGATTCTAGTTTAGTGTCTTTACACTACCAAGCTATCCTTCAAGGATATTTGGTTTGTTATCCAAAGAAGTCTTGTCCACTATCTCTAACCTTGCAAATAGACTGAAGCAATGAACATTTCTTAGTCACAGTAGGGTAATAGGGAATTGTGGTTAGCCCCTCATTCCCAATTTCCAACCAATCATATTATTCCCCATGCCTCAGCTCTGTAACCAATCATATTGATTTAAACATTCATGATGTTGAGCTCTTGTAACTAATTATAACTTGTTCTCCACCTACAAAGTCCTGTTTTTTATTCTATGCTTCCCAAAACTATAAAGGAGAGCTGTCCCTCTCATCCAGGGCCTTAGCTTTGCTAAGGAAGCTGAAATCCTATTTATTGGTAAAGTTGTGCTTTACTAATAAATTGATCATACTCACAACTTTGTGTCTCAGTCTACCTTAATTATAACTATTATAAGGTATATGTTGCCAGGGGAATCTCTGGGACAAAAAGTAGAAATATTTTACTCGCTTTATATGTGTAATTCAAAATTGCTTTCCAGAATGGCTTTACCAATTCACAGCTCCATCAACAATACCTTAGTGTGCATGTTTCTTCACAGTTTCTCCAATATTGGCTATTCTTGTCTTTGACTTTCTTTGCTATTTTGCTGGGTATGAGGTGAAACCTTAGAGTTATTTTTATTTGAATGTCTCATTATTATCTCTTTTTGTTAGTGATTTAGAAATTCTTTCATATTACTGATAACAGTTTGCAATTCTTCTGAGAATTGGTTGTTCATATCTATTGATCACTCTTCTTGTCCTTGAGTTAAGATTCTAATGGCTGAGAGGCAACAGTCAAGGAGTATACATGCAAAGAAAATATATAGGCAAATTCTCATTGAGGCAGCTGTAATGAAGTCTGCAACTCAACAACTCAAATGATCTTGACTCTCTTCTCTTTTGTTCTAGCCTCAGAGGGAGAGATGTCCTTAAATCATCAACGTTTGTGGCCAACCTGATCGTCAAGCATGCATGGACACCAATATTTCTTGCTAAGTCCACCCCCTCCTACTCTCCACCCCCACCCCTCCACTCACATCCTTGACCCTTTTTCTTCTCCTATGGAAACTTGTTCCTTTGATCATGTCCTCTCTCTTTCTAATCTTTAGTTTTTACCCATCTATTGGTTCCTTCATTGTTGCTTACAAATCTGTCCAGATCTCTCCTCCCACATCTTCCATTTTCACAGTCTGGCTGCTGTGTTTGGAAGGCCCTCCCTCCTCACCTCTGCTTCTTAGATTCCCTAGTTTTATTAAAAGCTAAGATCAAGTGCCACTTATCACATGAAGCCTTTCTTGATCCTCCAGCTACTAGTGTTACCTCTTCAAATTACCTTGTATTTATTATGCACATGTTTCGTGTGAATTGACTTGGATATATGTTACTTATCACAACAGAATGTAAGGCACTTGAAGTCAGGGGCCATTTCATTTTTATCATTGTATCTCCAGCATCTAGCCAAGTTCTTAGAATTTTATAAATATTAGTTGACTGATCACTTACCCCTACCATCTTCTTAAACTGTTCTTCTTTAGCTCTCCATCTTTTCAATGACAAACTGAAAACTGTCTCTATTGATTACTACTATTTCATCAAATCTCACTAACTTTCAAATCCTTGCAGTCTGGCTTCCAACACAACATACTATTCCGCTGTCTGCTTTTACATCAGCCAGCACGCTGGAGAAGACATATAGAGCTATTCCTCTCTCAGGGAAATTCAGACAATGCAACAGCTGCCCAGGTTTATCTGGGTTTGAGACTTATGATGCAAACAACGAAATCCAGAAATTTTCCTTAAAGCTTGTGGTCAGCCTGATTGTCCAGCTTGTATGAACAAAAATGTTTCTTTCTCCTTAATATTGTCTTTACCTGGAGGGGCAAGTAATTATTCATGCTACCATTTATTTACATCTCAATTGTTCTTTACCAGTTATCTTGATAGCAGGCTTTGCCTCTTGGATTGGCCTAGTTTTTGCTTCATAGCACTGATGATACAGAGAGGCTGCATGGAACTCATTCTGGATCTGGAATCAGAGGACTTGGGTTCAAATTCTATCTTTGCCACCAACTCTGTGACATTGGGAAAGCTGCTTCACCTCTTGGGGCCATATGTCCACATTCATAAACTATATTTTTTGGTCCCTAAGGTCCTTTTCTTCTCTAAAACCTATTATCTTTTCTGCTTGCATTTCTGAAAGAAGGAATGGGAATTGGAGCAGGAGGGAAAAGAAATTGTTTTCTGATCTAAAGAAAGAACTTTGCCATTAAATAAGCTTTTCAGGATGTAATTGTGGTACTTTGCCATTTGAAGTGTCCCTGGATGACTGACCTGAAGTGATAGAGTCATCTAACAAGGGCTAGAAGGCCATGGCAGGTCGTCTTCTTGGGTTTTCTCAGAAGTCCATCATTATCGTGGATTCCAGCTGCTATTTCACCCACCCCATCTTTGTCTACTGCTTCAAACAATGTTTTGCTGGTGAACAATTAAATGTTCAAACTTGAGTTAAGATTTACTTTTAACAAGTAACAATTACACAGACCTGATTCTAGATAAGCCTTCATTCTAGGCTGATTTTTCAAACTTGGTGTTTGATTGGTGTCCTCTTCCTATTTTATTGGAAAGTGAGTAACAGTATCTTTCAGACTCTGAAGCTCCATCATTGTCAGAGCAGCAACTTAATGGTTTATTAGGAAGAAACTGAAGTGTTGTTTGGGGAATGAGTCACTGTCCCAGAGCCCATCTTGGTTTACCCAGTCTTAGTAATCCCTCCTCTGCAGGACAGCTTCTGATGGCTTTTTTGAAAGATCCCTATATTTTTACATCAACTACCTCGTCCACTGGGTACTGTGCAGAGTCTTGCTTCTATTTTGGAGTATTGTGTCCTCTTTGGGATTTCTTTCCTTTAATTTACACTTGATTCGTCGGTCCTAGTATTGTCATAGTTTCCAGCCCACAGAAGGCAAATAAGGCCATCTCTTGCTAAATTGGGGATTTGAAGAAATGGTCAGGACTGAGACTGAAAGTAAAAAAAAAGAGCATTTCAAAGTTACTTTCAGTAAGAATTACAAACAGCTTGGGTTAGATGGTTTCTCTTTTTTTCTTCTAGCTCTAAGATTCTGTGATTGTATGGTCCCAGAGTGGCAATGTTCTCTAAACTGTAGTTCATCTATAGGCCCAACCTTACATAAAATTATGAAGGATAAGGGTTCTCTCCCTCCTCCCCATCCCCTCCAGCACCTGGCTCTGATACTAGGACAGACAGAGAGAGGGAGTGGGAAATACCCTGGCATCCAAATAATATAGGCCAGGTTTGAATCCAGATTCAAACCTGAGCATGGCAAGAGATCTAAGAGGTCAGAAAATTATATTAAAATTATTTTTTGGAGGGAGAAAGTGATAAAATATTTTTTTCCATCTCAACAGATACAAAAAGATGGAGACGTAGGTTGGACAAAGCCTGAGGTCATCAGGTCCAATATTACACCCAAATCTGGAATCCCCTCAACAACATCACTGATACATGCTTTTTCACACTTAAACCATTTCAAGGCTGACAAAACACTTTCCAAAGTATAGCTCTCTAAGGCAAGCATTGTCTTCATTTTATAGATTGAAAGACTGAGCATCACAGAAGTTAAGCTATATAGCAAAAGTTATATCTAGGCCTCAGATTCTGATTTCCTGACTTCAAGCCCAATGCTGATTTTACTTCATAATGCTGCCTTGATGGCTTAAAATAGGGGTTCTTAACCTGTGTGTGTGTGTGTGTGTGTGTGTGTGTGTGTGTGTGTGAGTGTGTGTATATGTGTCACAGACACCTCTGGCAGTCTAGTGAAGGCAATGAACTCTTCAGAATTTTTTTTTTTGTTTTTGTTTTTTAGCTTTTTTTGTTTTGTTTTGTTTTGTTTTTTGCTTTGTTTTGGATAGGCAATGGGATTAGGTGACTTGGCCAGGGCCACACAGCTAGTAAGTGTTATGTGTCTGAGGCCGGATTTGAACTCAGGTTCTCCTGAATCTAGGGCCAGTGCTTTATCCACTGCACCACCTAGTTGCCCCTACAATGGTTTTGAATAGTTAAAAAAAATACATGTCTAGAAAAGAAACTGATTCTATTGAAATACAGTCATCAAAATGTTTTATTATATAATTTTTAAAAAAAAATTTTTAACATGTGTTTTTAAAGCTTTGGGTTACAAATTTACTCCCTTCCTCCCTCCCCACTCACCTCTTTGAGAAGGCAAGCATCTTGGTACAGGTTATAGATTTGTAGCCATGCAAAATACTTCCATAGTATTCTTGTTGTGAAAAAACTACGTATATTTCCCTTCATCCTATCCTACCCCCCATTTATTCTACTCTCCCTTTTGACCCTGTCCCTCCTTAGAAGTGTTTGCTTCTGATTATCCCCTCCCCCAATCTGCCCTCCCCTCTATCAACCCCCTGCTCTCTTGTCCCCTTCCCCCCTTATTTTCCTGTAGGGTAAGATAGATTTCTATACCCCATTGTGTATGTTATTCCCTCCTTAAGCCAAATCCTATGAGAACGAGATTCACTAATTCCCTCTCACCTTCCCCCATTTCCCCTCCACTGTAAAAGCCTTTTCTTGTCTGTTTCATGTGAGATAATTCATCCCATTCTACTTCTCCTTCTCTCCTTCTCCCAGTATAATCCTCTCTCACCCCTTAATTTTATTTTCCAGATATACCCCTTCATCTTCAACTCACCCTGTGCCCTCTATCTATCTATACATATATATATGTATATATATATATAATTTTTTCCCTACCACTACCCTAATACTGACAAAAGACTCATGACTTACAATTATCATCTTTCCCTGTAGGAATATAAACAGTTCAACCTTAATAAGTCTCTTATGATTTCTCTTTCCTGTTACTTCTTCCATGTTTCATTTGAGTCTTGTATTTGAAGGTCAAATTTTATATTGAGCTCTGGTCTTTTCCACAGGAATGCTTGGAAGTACTGTATTTCATTGAATGACCATTTTTTACCCTGAAGGATTATACTTAGTTTTGCTGGGTAAGTGATTCTAGGTTGTAGTCCTAACTCCTTTGCCCTGCGGAATATCATACTCCATGCCTTCCGGACCCTTAATGTAGAAGCTGCTAAATCTTGTGTTATCCTGATTGTGTTTCCACAGTGCTTGAATTGTTTCCTTATGGCAGCTTGCAATATCTTCTCCTTGACCTGGGAATTCTAGAATTTGGCTCCAACATTCCTAGGAATTTTCCTTTGGGGATCTCTTTCAGGAGGAGATCGGTGGATTCTTTCAATTTCTATTTTGCCCTCTGGTTCTAAAATATCAGGGCAGTTTTCCTTGATAATTTCTTGAAAGATGATGTCTAGGCTCTCTTTTTGATCATGGCTTTCAGACAGTCCAATTTTCCAAGTCAGTTGTTTTTCCAATGAGATATTCTATTTTTTCCAATTTCCAATGAAATATTCTATTTTTTCATTCCTTTGGATTAGTGTCATGGTGCTTTGATTTCTCAAATTGTCCCTAGTTTCCAATTTCTCCATTCTAATTTTTAAGGAAGTATTTTCTTCAGTAAGCTTTTGGACTTCTTTTTCCATTTGGCCAATTTTGCTTTTTAGGGCATTCTTCTCCTCATTGGCTTTTTGGACCTCTTTTGCCATTTGGGTTAGGCTATTTTTTAAGGTGTTATTTTCTTCAGTATATTTTTTTGGGTCTCCTTTAGCATCATTCTCAGTTTTTCCTTTACTTCTCTTACTTGCTTCTCAAAATCCTTTTTGAGCTCTTCCATTGCCTGGGACCAATTCATATTTTCCTTGGAGGCTTTGGATGTAGGAGCTTTGACTTCTTTGTCTTCTTCTGGTTGTATGTTTTGATCTTGTCATCAAAGTAAGATAATGTAGTCTGACTTTTTTTGCGCTGCTTGCTCATGATCTCAGCCAATTACTTGAGTTATAAACTCTTTGTTAAGGTAGGAGTCTGTTTCCAGTGTAGAGATTGTACTGTCCCAAGCCAGGGGTTTTGTACAGCTGTTTTCAGAGATACTTCTAGGGGCCTGTAAATTTTCAGGTCTTCCAAGGTGCCATGATCAAGGGCAAGGTGTTTACTCCTTTCCTGGCCTGTACTCTGCTCTATGAGCACTCTTTTCTGTCTTGGAACTGTGAAGAGGGTTTCCTCTCCACAGCCACTACAAGCTCCACCACACCAGCGCTCCTGCTCGCCCCAGGACTGCTACCCAGATCCAACCACGAGCAAAGCAAGAGAATCCTGCACCAGCAGAGAGATCCCTTCAATCCCCCTCTGATCAGCCACTTGATTCCCCCTCAGTCTGTGGGCCAGAAGCTCAGGAGGCAGCCACTGCCTCAGGGCTGAGCGTGGGGACTGGGGCTGGAACCCCACCATGCCTCTCTCTCACCACCGCAGAAACAGACTTTCCCCACTAACCTTCTAAGTTGTCTTTGCTCTTCATGGATTGAGAAGTTTGGAAACTGCCACAGCTGCCAGCAATTCAGTCCTCTGAGGCCTGCTTCAAGGTCACTGTGGCCTGTGTGCCCATGTCGAACTGCGCTCCTCTCTCCACCCGCCGCAATATACTTTTCTGATCAACCATCTAGGCTGTCTTTGGCTGGAAATTTGTTTCACTCTGTCTTTTTGTGGGTTCTGCTGCTTTAGAATTTATTTAGAGCCATTTTTTATAGGTATTTGGAGGGGTTTGAGGGAGAGCTCAAGCAAGTCACTGCTTTTACTCTGTCATCTTGGCTCCGCTCCCTAAAATATTTTTTTAAAAATTGTTCACAGCCTCCAAATTAAAAATCCTATACTTAGAATGATGGGGAGCTTATAATCTGACAAAACAGCTTCTTTCATTATTGGGCAACTTGATCATAGGGAAATCCTTACTCTGGGCTGAAATTTGCTTCTTTGCAATTTAAGATCACAGGGTTAGAGCTGAAAGAGAAACTTGCTATCATCTGGTCTTGTCCATGTTCCTGGTTTTACAAAGAGGGAGTAGTAATCGAGTGATTTCTCAAGGGTCTTGAAGGTAGTAGCAGAATTGGGAGTTGATCCTAGGTCCTCTGACTCTAAACCAGTGCCCTTTCTATACTATAGGATAACTTGTAAGATCCCTATGGTCTCTTCTAAATCATTGACTGCTCCTTCTGCCTTTTGGTATGACAACGAATAAATCTGATCCTTCTTCTATCTAATAGCTCTCAGATATTTGAATAAGGAATGAAACCAACATTTATTAGGTGCCCACTATGCTAAGTTTTACAATTATTATCTCATTTGATCCTCACAACATGCCTGGGAGACAGGTGCTATTACTTATCCCAATTTCACAGTTAAGGAAGCTGGGGCAAACAGTAGTTAAGTGACCTGCTTGGGGTTATATAGCTAATAAACATCTAAGGCTGGATTTGAACTTAGCTCTTACTGACTCCATACCCAGAGCTCTACCCATTGTGCCACCTAGCTGCCTATCACTCCCTCCCCTTAATTCTTTTCATCTCCAAGCTCCTAGTTCTTCCAACTAGCCGTCAAATGCCATACTTTTCTATCCCTTTAGCATAGTATTATTTAATCCTCTCACCATCTGCCTTTCCTCTCCCTTAGGTCCTTTCTGTCTCAGAAGTTCTCTTTGGCCTTCTTTTAGGGAATATGAAAGCAAGGCACAGAAGTTACTCTTGCACCATCAGCAGGAGCACTCTTTTTCCAGGAGGCCTTAATGAAAAAGGACCATATTTCAGACAATTCAGTGGAGTGCCCGGGAGAGATCTTTCTGAATCTTCTGATTGTAGCTAGAACAGAGAAAGAGATAGGAGACAGCACTGGCTAGGGATTTGGGATGGGAGTGAAAGTGTTTACACTTTTGCAGGTTTTGCTCCTTTTGGCCTAGCTTTTAAATAAAGCATCATTCATAGTAATAATAATCATATTTATATTGTACTTTATATGAAGCTTTATAAAAAATACAGTAAAATACAGTTCTTGTTACTAAAGTCATTGACATTGTCAAATGGTACATGACCATAACAGATATGCCTATCATTAAAATGACATCAAAAAAAGGTGCATTGCTATCTTGCATTTGCCACTGCACCCAAGGACCCAAGGACCCAAGGACCCAAGGACCATGGAACCTTTCCATATGATTTGAAGCTGAAACCTCTTTTCTGTGTTCTCTTTCTCATCATTCCCTCTACTTAGAACATGAGCTCCTTGAGAGTAGGAACTTGCTTTGATATTTGTATTCTCAGCTCTTAACAGTATTTTGCACAAAGTACTTCATACATTCTTTTTTCATTTGTTCATTTTAATGCAAACACTTAAACAACAATAGGAAGGAAACAAGCATTTATTAAGTACCTATTATGTGCTTCCATCTTAGGTGCCTAACAAATATTATCTTATTTGATCCTCTCAATGACCCAAAGAATAGGTACAATTGTTAGCCCCATTTTACAGAAGTTAAATAACTTGCCCAGGGTCACATAACTATTAAGTTGTTCTGACCCCAGGCTCAGCACTTTGTCTATTTTTTAAAAATTAATTAATCTATTTTTAATATGCACTCCATTTATTGTGCTACCTACCTGCCTTCATTAGCTCATTTGATCCTCACAACACTATGCTAATCTCTCTCCCCCACTTTACAGATGAGGAAATTCCTTGAAATGTAAGGGTGCTAAGGGATGGGAGGTTAGAACCTCTGTCAGAGATTTATGAGAAAACATGGAAAAGAATTTCTTCAAAATGAAAAGTTACAGATGGGTTTTGATCAGTGTTTTTAGAGGGAGTACATCTGTGAGTTCATAATTTCATTAAGGTACTTGAGTGTCTTTTGCATAGCTTTTTTTCTTCTGTAATTCTTTGTTGATGATATACTACAGCCTAGTAATCATGTATCCGTATTGCATTTTTATGACCTTGAAATTTCAATTCTTCTGGAATCTGTAATATTCTATTTTATGGAGGTAGCGTGCTTATAGTGGAAACAGCATTGGTGTTGGACCTAGAAGATGAGTTTAAATCCTGTCTTTGACAGTATATCTGTGACCTTGGGTAAGTTTCTTAAACTCTTGGGCTTTAGTTTCCTTACCTTAAAATGAAAAAATTGTTCTGTTGATGTCCCTTAGGGTCCCTTCCAGCTTTAAATCTACGTTCCTACAAAAATCTGGTGATGCATGTTTTGTAGTCATATAGTAACATACCTACAAGAACATTTTAATACCTAAATGTATCTGTGATCTAACTAACGTAAGTAGTTTCTCCTCTAGAAAGACAATTTAGTAATGATTCCTGCACCGGTAATGAGTCATTTCCTGTCTTTAAAAATAGAATATTTTTTTTTAGTTAGGCAAACAGTAATACATCTACATGTGTCCATACTGTGTAATTCTTGTCCATATCCTTACCCCAACCAGCCTTTCTAATCTTTAGATGTCCCTAGCTAAGGATTCCTTCTCTATTGCCTTCAAGCATACCTATGTCAATTGCATCACTTAAAAAAAACCCAAAAAACTTCACTATCCCCTACCATCTTCTAAAGCTATTTCCTATATTTGTCCACTCTTTCTTATCCAAACTCCTAGAAAAAGCTATCTACATTTGTGACCTTCACCTTCTATACTTTCACCATCAGTTCATTCACAGTTTGACTTCTAAGATCGTTCAATTGGAATTGTTTTCTCTGAAGTTACCAATGATTTCTTAAAAGTCAAATCTGATGACTTTTTTTCTCATTCCTCATTCTTCTTGAGCAGTCTGCTGCATTTGACACTACTGATCTTCCTCTTCTCCTACACATGCACTCTCTCTCTCTCCCCCCTTCTCTTCCTCCTCCTCCTCCTCCTCTCTCTCTCTCTCTCTAACATTTTCCTCTTCTTATTCTCCTTCTAACTGATCACTCCTTTGTCTCTATTGCACTGGCCTTCCTCCATACCTAGAATATATCCGTGTCCTCATAGTAAGTAGGAAGAGGCTAATCTTCAATAGATTGGCCATTTACTGCTAACTTATTTATTTAGCCATGGAAGCTCATGAAACAGGAAAAAAACATAAATGGGAACTCAGTCCTGTACAGCTCTCTTATACATTTTATGTGACGGTGATACAATTAAAAGAGTGCTAAGAATAAGTTTTTGAAATGGATAAACATTAACTTAGTTATAGGAACTCTAAGTATGAGATCCATCTCCAATGCCAAATATAACTGGAGAAACTAAATTGTATTAATCTTAACGTTTTCACTCCAAATGAAGTACAAAAGGAAGGGGTAGTTAAGTGGAAGCATGGCTCACAGATATTCCTTTGCAAAAAAGTGAATTGGCTGAACTGGTTTTTTTTCATAGAAAAATCTAAAAACAACAAGAAACATCCATTCATAAGCTCTTCAGTAATCTAGTATTGCAGTGCTCCTGACAATCATTTACAAAAAGACCACCATGAAAAAGACAGCTTATTAACAATTATATGAAAGATTTCTCCCAATTGTTAATAATAAGAGAAATGCAAATAGAACAACTCTAGTTTTACCTCATACCCTGCACACTGACAAAGATGACACAAGGTAGGAATAGTATTGGAGATGTTGTGGGAAGATAGACACACTAGTATATTGTTAGTGGAGCTATGAATCAGCACAACCATTTTGGATCAGTTTGGGATCATGCAAATAAAGTGACTAAAATGTCCACATACTTTGTCAAAAAATTCTACTATTAGGTTTATTCTGCAAGGAGGTCATTGATAAAAAAGAAAGTCCCTATAGACACCAAAATATTTATAGCATCACTTTTTGAGATGGCAAAGATTAGAAACAAAGTAAACACTTATTAATTGTGCACTGGCTAACCAAATTATGGTACATTAATATAATCAATATAACATTAATATAATGAAATATTATTGTGGTATAAGAAGTGCAAGTGCAATGAATACAGAGTAGAAAGATCTGCATAAATGGAGATATAGGGAGAAATAGGGAAAACTGAACCAAGAAAAAATATACAAAATGACTCCAACAACATAAATAAAAATAACAACAACAAAACTGTCAAAAGTAAATGTAGAATAACCATGAAAAAGCATGTTCTTGAAGAAGAAATATGAGAAGACAAACCCTTATCTTGACTCTCTGCAGAGGTCACCTCTGCAGAGAATCTTACAGGTGTGGTACATTGCATACAATTTCAGGCATTTTTGATGTATTGATCAGTGATGCCATTTTTATCTTTTTCTTTTTTGTATTAAAATATTATTTGTTATATGAGATGGCTTTCTTGGAGAGGACAATGGTGCTAGGGGAAATTATGGTGATGTTAAAAAAGATATTAACAAAAACTTAAAAAGATATCAGTTGCAGTTTATATATAAGCAACAGGTACAGAATATTGAGGTAGAAAAATTCTACAAAGAATTTGCTAAGATTGTCCAAATTAAGTGAAAAAATTCATTGTTGACTGGAGTTCAAAAGTGGGTGTAGGGAGGGTGGAACATGATTTTTTGGAAAATATCATTTGGGAGTACTAAACAAGAGAGAACAAGGGCCTGTAGAAAAGAAACTTCATACATGTATACTGAATACTTTCTTTGAGAAATGAACTGACTAGATGTTGGAATCATCATATAATATAAAGAAATTGGTTATATTTTCAAAGACAAGAAATGACTTGTTACTGAGGTGGGAATGTGGGGGTTACTACTAAGTTGTCTTTGGACAAGATCAGCACAGACTTGCTAGAGCTAAAACCAAAATTAATGTACAGCTAGAAGACATAATAAAGTTGATTTAAAAAGATGATATACAGTTTAAATGACCTCAACATGACCTATTTAAAGTAGATATTGACTTCAAATTTTGGGAAATGGATATAGATATTATCATTGATTATTGCACCTTGGGAAATTATAACAACTTAGAAAATGATCAATAAAGAAAAGATTGGATGGTTATATAGTAGGAGTGAGGGATGACTTCTGGATGATCCTTGTGCTCCATTGACATCCCTGAAATGTCAAGAAATATAGAGGAGAGCCTCTATCACTTTGGGCAGATACTCTTTGACAAATTTATGGAATCAATCAATCAATCTATAATCATTTATTAAATGCCTACTCTGTGCCAGACATTATTCTAGCCTCTGGAGATGAAAAGGTAAAAAATATATACAATCCCCATGGTCAAGGAACTTACTTTCTATTAGAGGAGGCCACACATTCATACCTAAATATATACTTAATAAACATATGCAGAATACAAACATATGTGATAGCTAAACTGGTTTTCAGAAAACAGATAAAATGCTTTGCTAAAACTATACTTGCGGTCTTTTGAATATGGTAGAAGGTACCAGTTCTTGCATCCCCTGGTATAGCCTTTGAGATCCGTAGTCCTCTTGTTGCTTCCATGAAATAGGGCTTGTGAAGATTATTGATATTAAAAAATTATGTTTTTGTTTCAGGGAGAAACTTGGGGTCATTAAAAAAACCTAGGAAATTTCCCAAATACAATCTGGCCTATTCTTCTTGGTGTATTTCAATCTGGGCCAAGTTAATTATCTCTCTATAGTGTCTGTCCAAGACACATATGTTGATACATTAGCTATCTGGGCTTTCCATTCAAACACTATGAACAAAACTTATTTTTCCCCATATGGATAGCTAGGGTCAAATAAGAAAATATTTGTAAAGTGCTTAGTACAATGCCTGGCACATAGCAGGCACTACATAAATGCTAGCTATACTATTATATATTGGTTAAAAAGTTTTGAATAAATACGGATCTTAGTTAGGACATTTTCTAGGATTTAGGGACTTTATCCAATCTGTAAAATGGAGGACCTCACCATCTCTAAGGAATCTCTTTTCCCTTTGGTCTCTACACTGAACTTCCTTCATGACAGCAGCAAGCACCTTTAGGAAGCATAGATCTCCCCTTTTTTGCTTATAAATTGACTATTGTGAGAAGACTAAAGAAAATAATATATGTAAAGCACTATATTAGTGTGAAGTATTTTTCTTATTATATGAGGCAGTGTAGTAGAGTGAATAGAGAAAATCCAGGATGAGCTGGATTCAAGTCCTACTTCTGAAAGGTACTGGTCATTAGACTTTGACCAAGTCACCTAACTTCTCAATATTCTAGACAACCCTCTAATATATGTTACAAGTGTCAGCCTCTATTGGTAGAGGGAATTTGCTCATCCAGGAGGTCCCTATACCAATGAAACACAAGTCCAGTCCCAGTTTCCTAGTCATTTATTCTTATTAAACCTTTTTCAAGTATGACTAGGGAACAAGGACTGGACCTATATAATGCTTTAAGGTTTGCAAAGTGTTTTACAAATATTATCTTATTTGATTCTTACAACCCTGGGAGGCAGACGCTAGTATTCCCATTTTACGTTTAAGGAAATTGGGGCAGACAGAGTCTGAACGACTTTACCAGGGTCATGCAGCTAGTAGACATAGAGTTGGATTTGAACTCAGGTCTTCCTGACTCTAGGTCCAGTGTTCTATCCATTGTACCAGCTAACTGCCTGTATGAGGTGGAATTTAAATCCAGGTCTTCCAATCTCTACATCTTGTCACACTGGCTCTAAAAGTTGACTCAAAGCCAAAAGTCTATCATTGGCTTAGCTGTTATGGAAGTCATCCCTTTTCAGACACAAGTTGAACCACTATTTAGCATTTAAAGCTGTAGGACATCTTGGGATTTTGCTTTAGATTTTTTTTTTTATTGTCCAAGTCACAGCAGCTCAATGTTCTAAAAGCAAGATAGACCCTCTAAACCTTGTGGATTTCCAGTCAACTGCCTATGTTTCATCTTCTTGAAGAGACATGACCCTCTCCTGCAGCATGCAATGTGGCCTCTTTATATTCAACAGCACCACCTGCAGGCCAATGTGACATCCACTTCTCAGATTGCCAGCAACTTCTACTACTGTACTCAAGAAGGCTCAGACCCTTCTTGGGTGGGTATGTTATCAGAAAGCTGCAATGGAAAAGTTGGCAATATCTGGCTCATTTGGTCACATAAACATTGCAGACTTCTCACATGAGCATCTGAAAGTCCAACCTTTGAAGCTGTTTTCAGCATGAATGCGTACTTGCTAAATCTGGATTGCTGTAATTTTCCATCTGCTCACATTTTATGAGCTACTAATAAGGAGAATGAAGTAGAAAAGCAGGGAGGGAGCTGGCAAATATGTGCAAAACATTGGCTTACTAGAGCTCTTTTGGAAGGAGAAAATGGAAAAAAATGATCATTGCTTTCTTCCTTCAACACCTCACTCTCTCTACCCCAAAATAGGCCTGGTAGTATCTGAGGTGGGAAGAGACCTTATAGGTTATCTATTCCAATTTTTCACCCAGCGTGGGAATCTTTTTGGCAACCTCTCTGACAGATGGTCAGTGTAGTTTTTGCTTGAACACTGTCAGTGACGGATATTTCTCTAACTCGTAATACTGCGCATTTCATTGTTGGACATCTCAAATGATTAGAAACTTATTTTGAATCCAAATCTGCCTCTGTAATTTCTGCTCATTAATCTTAACTCTGTCCTCTGTTCCTTCACAAAATTTACTTCCTTTTCCACATGAAAACTATGTAAATATTTGAAGACAGCCCCTTCCCAATGTAGAGCACATTCTACCCTCACCCATATTAATGCCCCCCACATCCACAAGATCAGTGCTTCACCTTGTACTGGAGGAAAGGGTGCTTGATGGAGCAGTTATTTGCAGGGCTGTATCTGCATATGTCACCATCTAAGTTTACTATATTTGCTCACAAGGTCAAGTCCATAGTCTTGAGTTTGTTTGTCTTTTGAGGCAACCAGGGTTAAGTGACTTGCCCAGGGTCACACAGCTAATAAATGTCGAGTGTTTGAGGCCAGATTTGAACTCAGGTCCTCCTGACTTCAGGGCAAGTTCTCTATCCACTACACCACCTAGCTACCCCTACCACAGTCTTGAGTTTTTTGAGCATTCACTGAGTGTGTGTGCAAGCCATTCTATCATTGCTGGCACTATGCCTTCTTAGATTCCTATCTAATTTAGGGGAATGCATTAATTCCTTCAAAAATAATAATTCAGTAACTAGTTTAGTCCCCACACAATTTTAGTTCCCTGATTTCTTTTCTCTCCTCAGAGTTGCTCCCCTAAACTTACTCATGGATGGTCAATCTGGAAGGGACCTTAAAGGCTAACTAATTGAATCCTATTTTGCAGATGGGGGAAAACTGACCACCAGGGAAATTAAACTACTTATTCAGGTAAACATGGAAGTAAATACAATAATTAGAACCTGAGTCCATGCTTTTTGATTCATCCATACTTGATGTTTAGAGTAAATTGAATTTTTACAACAATGAAAATGAAGGAAATGATGTTCTTTTTAAACTCCTAAGTGGAGGGTCCTCTCCTCAGCGTGAATCTTTTCTTCCCAATAGAAATACCTTTCTTGGGTAGGCACTTTCAGCATCTTATTTTCAAAAGCCACGGGTGGGAGTGGAGAAAAAACATGCTTATATTACTTATATTAACATATCATCCCTTCTGTTCCCTCCAGTGGCCAGAATGAAAGGTTCTGCAGCAATCCAGGAGAAAAGCGCACACTGCAAGTCTGAAACTTGGTGGAGAGGGAAATAGAGTGAGACATAAAATTTTATCACTACTTTTAATTCCCTCAGTTTTACAGCTTACGTTTGTGCAACTTAAAAAACAAACAAACAAACAAAACTTGTTTACTATAATTCCCTGAGGCTATTCAGTCCCATATTTCCCATCCCCATCCTTAGCACCTCAAATTACAGAAAATACATGGGAAATATTTACTGATTGTATGTGAGGAGACTTTTACAGGAAAATATTAAATAAATACTTTATTCTTCAGGTTATTTGTTTGTGCAGAAAATTTGGGATCTATGCAAGTCATTGACCTCTCTGGACTTCAGTTTCCTCATCTGTAAAATGAAGAAGTTGAGTTATATGACTCAAGGTTATTCATCTCTAAATCTATGATTTTTCTTTTTGCCTCAAGTTTCTGGTCCAGTTTCTGGAATGAAGTTATTTCTATTTGTCTACCCTGGATTACCATCTACTCTGGTTTCTTGTAGATCTATGTTTCTTTATATGGTCTTAGTCTCCTGGTTCTGTTCATTTAGTCCCTTTTCTGCCGCTACCCATGCTCCTGGTGTGACAAAGTTAGGACCAGGGTGAGGTGAGTGAAAAGTTGGGAGAGGAGAACCATTATATTTCTTCCCTCAACTCCAACCTCTTTATAGTAGTAGGAGTGACCGCAGCTGGCCTGAATGCAGCTAATAATAGTAATAATAGCTACCATTTATCTACCATTTACTATGTGCCAGGCTTTGAGTTAAGTGCTTTATAATTATTGTCTAATTTGATCCTCACAACAACCCTGGGAAGTAGATATAGGTGCTATTACTATCCCCATTTTGGATGAGGAAACTGAGGCAAACTGAGGTTAAGTGACTTGTCCAGAATCATACAGCTAGTAAGTCCAAGGCCAAATTTAAACTCAAGTTTTCCTGATTCCAGACTCAGTGCTCCATCCACTGCTCTACATAGTGCTACACCTAGATAGATATGATTAAACTGGCCCATACTTAGGAAAATGAAAGAGAAAAGGGGTTGGAGCAATGGTATAAAGAAGACCCTAAGATGGGGGTAGAACTCCCACAAAAGAGATTCAAGTTCCCTCATGATCTATTATATGCTAGGTTCAACAGGGAGTTGGAGCGAACATTGTACTTGGTGGTTAGAGGACCTGAGCTCAGGTCCTAGCTCTGAGTTTTATTCTTTCTGTGACCCTGAGCAGGTCTCTTCACTCCTGCCTCTCCCTTCCAGTCTCCTCATTTATAAGACAGGGTTATTATTTATACCACTTGCTATTCCCCATACATGACAGGACTGTTGATTTTGTGTCTTTCCATAGTCTACTTCTTCACCTAGACCATACCTAGAATACTCTTCCTCCTCTCACCTCTGCCTCTTGAATCCCTAGGCTTACAACTCCTATGAGACTTTCCTAATTGTACCAGTTATTAATGCTTCCCCTCTTCCCCTAAACTACCTTGTAAATGTTTTGAACTTACTTGTGTACATGTACTTAGTACATTGCCTAGTTCATAGTAGATACTTAATAAATGCTTATTGACCATTGACTGACTCCAGGTAGAACGTAAACTTACTGAGGGCAAGAAGTACTTTGTTTCTGTGCTTGGATCTCCAGGGTCTAGTACAATGCCTGGCTTATAGTAGGCACTTAACAAACACTTGTTGAGTTTGTGGTCTTGAATGAAATCACACTACTTAGCTCACAGGCTATTTATGCTTGATAAAACTTGAAGCATTGTAGAAATGTGAGTTATTCATATTGTTATTGACTCATCTAGAGTACTATCAAGCAATGTTTGGCTTCTACATGTTTTATAGGATGCAGCAGGAAATAATTAAAATCTTAGAACTATAGATGATTAAAGCATAGACTATATACCTTGACCTGGAGTAAGAACCCCTTTGGGTCTGAGTCCCAGCTCCACCATTTCTAGCTGTGTGATATTTGGTAACTCCCTTTATTTCTCTTAGCCTCCATTTCCTCATCTCTAAAGGAGGACAACAGAATTTGCACTACCCACCTCAGGGGAATAATACAAGGAATGCACATTACAAACCTTGAAGTGTTACATAAATGTGAATTTTTACCATAGAGTCTTAGACAGAACTATTAGACCATAAGCTCATTAGGGTCACCTATGTCTTATAAACATTTCTTATTTATTCCCATGTATAGCACAGAGCTCTGTACATAGAAAATGCTTAATAAATATGTGGTGATTGTTTTCTGAGTTGAGCCATAGAATGTTAGAAGTGGAAGACACTTTAGAGATTGCATAGTCAAACCCTTGTCCAAGGCAAGTCCTTAAAAACATTTCTTACATGAATGCATTTTAAAGATGAAGTATGGAAAGGTAAAGTTATTTTCTCGAGGCCACACAATGACTTAGTGACCAAGACAGGGCTAGAACCAGCAGGAAGTTCAATGTGAATGAATGTTGCTGAAACATTATAGGATTATAGGTTTATTAGTAGAAGAGACATCAGAGGTCATCTAGTACAAACCCTTCCTTTTACAGAAGAGGAATTATAGCCCCAAAAGGCTAAAATGGTTCAGCACAGTCACAGTAAGCACCAGAGACAGGATTTGAACATGGGTTCTCCGACTTCAGAGCCAGTGTTTTTTTTTTTTTCTATTGCACCATACTGCCTTCCATTTTTGGCACACCCAGAAAAACATAATGGCGAACCAGAGAAGTTCAGAGAATAGAAATTTATTATAAAATTTGGAGACAGTTAATAGTAAGACAGCATGATATAGTATCTACATTGTTGGACTTGGTATGACAAAGACCTGGGTTCAAACACAGCCTTGGACTTATCTGTGTAACCTGGAGCAAGTCATTTAACTTCCTTGACCTTCAATTCCTCATTTGTAAAATTGGGAGAATTATATCCTTAGCACCTATTTCACAGGATTTCTACGAATCTCAAATGAATAATTTATGTCAAATACTATGTAAATATCAATCATTTTTATTTTAAAAGTCAAGTAAACGACATAGTAATCAACAAGAAGTACTGTTTTAATAGCATCCAGAGAGACAAATATTCTTCATTAAAGCATTTGGAATCAAACTGAGATGAAGGTAGGGGAGGACGGGCAAAGGACTGCAAGGCCACTGGAGCTAAGAAAAAGCTATTCAAAGCAGGAGTTGGGGAGGGGTGGGGGAGGGCAGTATTGGAGAGCACCAGGCATAAGTGATTTATGACCAGTGGACGAAAGAAGCCGGGGAATTACTGATTGCCGGGATATTGCAGGAGGAAAGGCAAGGGTCAGTGGTCATCCTTGGATGACGGGACTAGGCCACTGAGATCATCTTATTGATGACAAGGACAGGCGATTAGAGAGAGGAGAAGGCTCAGGAGGGAAACTCTGAGTTTTGTTTCCAGTGGGTTGAGTTCAAGTTAGTGGTGAGAGGCTGAGGAGGAAATGTAAGCTTGGCTCTTCAATCTTTTCAAAAGGGCTGAAAACACTAATCTCCACTTCAGAAAAAAAAAAGACAACCTTTAAGGGATGGGTAGCTCATCTCTGCTAGGGTGTTACTAAATGTCACAATTTAAGCAGCTCTGGAAGTCTTGGAGTCAGGATGCTGGTCACATGCCCAGCTGGTATACATATAAAAAAAAAAAGCATATTAAGGCAGGAGCTCTTTTTCTGTGAGCCCAGGTTTCATGTACAGGTAAGGTCCCAATGTCTGTCCATCCTGAAGTCTCACTTCAGCTCTCATGTCTCTTATGTAATACGGTGAGAATCCGTGTTGGCAATCAAAGGGTTTACCAGGACAAGCCTTCCAGTTCTGACTGATACAAGCTAACTAGGAAGCATTAGGCGAATAATTTATTGCATCCTCACTCTCTCTTTCCCCCCTCCCACCATATTTAATCTGTTGCCAAGTCCCGTAGATTCTATCTACACAAAATCTGTCATACATGCCCTCTTCTTTCCTCTGACACTGCCACCACCCTAGTGCAAGGCTTCTACACTTCATACCTGGACTATTGCAATGAGCTACTGGTTGGTCTCCTTTGCCCAAGTCTCTCCCATTCCTGTTAATCTTTTACTCAACAGTCAAATTCATCTTCTCAAATCCCAGATCTGACCCAGTTTAACAAATCCATCTCCAGGATTCAATATAAATTCCTCTTTTTGGCATTCTAATATTTTATAAGCTGGCTCTTTCCTACCTTTCCAGTCTTGTTATGCTTTGTTCCTTGCCACATACTCTGATCCAGTGACACTGGCAACCTTCTTTTCCCTTCTATGAGACAATTCATCTCCTGACTCAGGCCATTTTCACTGAACATCTTTCTTCATCTATATTTTCTGTCTTTCCCAGATTCCTTTAAGATCCAGCTAAAATATCAATTTCTACAAGGTCTTTCCCAGTCTTCCCTACTGCTAGTGCCTTTTTTCTGCTGATTATCTTCAATTTATTCCATATATATATATGTATATGTATATACACATTCCACATATATGTATACATACATACATTCCATGTACACATATGTATATATTCCATTTATACATATATTACATTTGTGCATAATTGTTTGGATTTTATCTCTTCCAGCAGATTGTGAGCTCCTTGAAAGAAGGGATGATTTTTTTGTCTTCCCCTCTTTTTGTATCCCTAGCACTTAGCACAATGCCTGGCACATTTTGTTATTGTGTTTTAGTCATGTCCAACTTTCTGTAACCACATTTTCTTGGGAAAGATACTGGAGTGGTTTGACATTTCTTCTCCTGTTCATTTTACAGCTGAAGAATAGAGGCAAACAAAGTGCACTGACTTGCCTAGGGTCACACAGCTAGCAAGTGTCTGAGGCTGGATTTGAATTCATGAAGATGAATCTTTCTGATTATCTCTCCACTGCACCACCTAGCTGCCTGGCACATAATAGGCACTTAAATAATGTTTATTGAGTAACTGATTTTAGTGCCAATTTCTGCATTTGTAAAATAGGGCTTCTAGGCTCAAATATTTTGTCCTGAAAGGTCCCTGAGAGATAATTTAGGCCAGGGGTGGGGAATCTGTGGCCTCGAGGCCACATGTGGCAGTCTGGCCCTTTGACTGAATCCAAACTTCACAGAACAAATCCTTTGTTTTAACAGGGAAGAATCTTAGGAGGTTGGTGGGTAAAGCCAAGGTGGGGAAAGGAGTTTCTTTGTCCCTGACCACAGAGGATAGAGCTTTATTAGGAGTTCATTTGTGCAACTTGGAGGCTGGAGGGAAAGAACATGTGTAGAATAAGTAATATAAATAACAGCATATATAATTCACATTGCTAAGTGTTGCTTAGCAATCCAATTATGTGTGGGTGATGGCACTGTCCAGGCCAGCCCCAGAATGTGCCCATCCTTGGTGGAATGACACATGGAGCCAACACTCAAAACTGTGCTACTTAAAACCAATCACATAGAATGTGTTAACCGTAGATGAAAGGATGACAGTGAAAAGGGGAAACCTTTATAAAGGGTCCTCTTGGAGCTGCCTACGTAGTTATGGGAATCTGGCAGCCACCCTCCCTAAATACAAGCTGTACTTCTGAAATGAGACTTCTTCTCAAATTAAAAAAAAAATATGACTGTGAAAAACAATTATAGAAAATTATGTTACAAAAAGAATAACGCTACTTAAAATTTTCTTATCACTCAAAGAAAGAGGTTTTACTCACATTATCACTGTTATCTTTTTCTTGTTAGTTTCATTGGCTTCTCTTGCTAAGGGCACAAGTGTAGACTTCACTCAGATTTCCTAAGAAGCTTAATTTAGGAGGAAATGAAGGGAGGCCTGTATTCAGGGTAATAAATTGTTTTTCTTATTAAACATCTTTTATTTATACTTCAGAACTAAGAATGTACTACAACACTATTAACTGAGGGATCTAGATATTCTCTCTGATTCTATCTAACCCTAACAATTTATATTCTATATTCTGACATGTGAAGTTCTAAAGTCCCTTTCATCTCTTAACATTCTAAGATTATGCTGACTTTCTGATATGGAATTGCTTACAATCTCTATTCCTCTACCTTCCCTCAAATACTAAATCTGCAAACTCTGATACCATATTGCAGCCCCTTGGTGAAAGCCATGTCCTGTGCAAGAACATGTAGGAGAGGGAATAGTGAAACTCATTGAGATAATCAGAGTGTGAATGCTCAGGTGGGGTGAAGGAAGAACTGTTGTGGATAGACTGGAAGGATGCTGGAGCCCTTGATAATTATAGGTAAGTACAGAAGAAAGAAAGGTTTTTTAAGAGAAAGATATAATCCTTGAGAGCTGGAATTGTCGTGGTTTATGTATTTGAATCCTCCAAGGTTTATCAGATATCTTGAAAAATAGTAAGTGCTCAATAAATGCTTTTTCATTCATCTATCCTTCTATTCATCAATTCATGAAATTATTGAATAACTACTGGTGATCTTTGAAATATCGTGGAGAAGGTGACAGGTATTATTATATTCACAGCATGGCTTTATCAAGAACAGTTTATGCCCTACTTATCTTATTTCTATCTTGGATGGCACCATTAGACTGGTAGCTCGGGAAAATGTAGATATAACTTACCTAGATTTCAACAAATATTTTGACAAATTTCCTCTTGTTTTTCTCATGGGAAGAGATGGAAAAAATGGAGTTAAACAATAGTACAAGCAGGTTGATTCTTAACTTGATAAATAGTTGTACGCAAAAGTTTGATGTCAATTTGGAAGCAATCTTCTTCGGAGTTCTCCAGGAATCTGTGCTTGACCCTTTACTATTTGGCTTTTTTCTCAATTGCTTGGAAGCGGGCATAGATGGCATCAGAGGTGTGCTGGAGTTAGCTTGCACTGGCTCAGGAGAACTGATTGTCAAATGTTCAGTGTGAACACTATATTAAATTTGTGGTGTGAATGCTGTGTTATTTATATATAATATATTATATAGAATAGTATAGTATATTTGGAAATGGGCAACATTGCAAAACAGGGCTTGCTTTTTTATTGCCTTGAATTGAGAAAGTGTTGGAGAAAATGTTAATAATGCAGATTAAACTAAATTTTGTATTATGTAGAGATAGGGTTTCCTTCCCTCCCCACAAAAGCTAGTTGCTAAACATTTATCAGCATATTCCTGAATGACACGATTCTTGAATCTGTAGATGACAGGAAGCTGAAAGCTCTTTTGATGACAGAGTTAGGATTCAAAGAAATCTTGTTTGGCCGGGACATTGTGTCCAGGACATTCTCCACTTAGCTGCCAAAGTGAACTTCTTAAAGTGCAGGTCTGACCATATCATACCACCCACCCCTCCAACTCAATAAATTCCAATGGCTCCCTATTACCCATAGGACAAAGTATAAAATCTTCATTTCCTTTTTCAAAGTCCTTCACCATCTTATCCCTTCTACCTTTCCAGTTTTCTTATACTTTATTTTCTTCTACCTACTCCATTATACAGCATCACTGGCTTGATTAGTATTCCTTGTATATGAGACTCCATTTCTTTATTGCACCCTTTTTCACTGGCTGTCCCTCATGCTAGGAATGCTCTGATTCCTAACCTTTGCCACTTGACTTCAAAATTCAGCTCCAATTCCACTTTCTGCAAGAGGCCTTTCCTAGTTCTTTCTATAGCTAGTGCCTTCCCTCTGAGACTACCTTCCTACTTATGTTGTCCCTGGCTTGTGTGTATACAATTGTTTTGTTTGTTGTCACCCCCATTACACTGGGAACTCCTCATATTTCTTTGTATCCCTGGGGCTTAGTATGATGCCCTATAGATAGTAGTGCTCAGTCAATTTCTGTGGCCTGTTTGAGTAGCCTAACCAGGGTATATATAATTCAGTGATTCAGTTCAAATTCAAATTCCATTTATAAGATATCATTATTTAACTGTTTGGTAAAGCTCACTTTTTTCATGTGGAGGAAGAAGAGAAAGAACTGGATTTAGAATCAGAGCTCTCTGGTTTGACTCATAAGTAGTTCTACCCATACGACACATACGTTGGATCACATGTGAAAATAAAAGATTTGAATAGTTGATCTCCAAGGCCTCTTCCAGGTCTAAATCTTATGACTTCTCTATTATATCTTTGCAAGGAATCTGAAGGGAGAACTGTCTTTTTTCCCCCTAAACTTACCTTTCTGTTCTTGACACTACTAGCCTCTCATTTTTCCTTGGGCAAAACCCTTTCCTGTCCTTAGTTTCCTTCCTTGTTAGATAAGAAGGGTGGAGGAGATGATCTCTACATCCACTTCTACTTCTAATATCTATTATTCTGAGTCTCAAAGTTTGCCAGTTGAAAACAGGTCCTCACCTTCCACCTCTATTCCCATCTTCTAGCTCATAGAGGTTTCATGTCCTTGAGAGGCATTGGAAAGTACATTTGTGAGTCAGTCAGTAAGTGGGTTTTCTTTGATCTTGCCCAGACATACCATTCCATAACATGATCCAGACTACTCATATAATATAGTCTGGACTTGACCAGGTATGAGATAACTCAGCATTATTTGGTGAATGTACAAGAAGTCCTAGCTCCTGATACCCAGACTTGGAATTAAATGTGAAGTTGATATAAAGTCCTAGATGTTAGAAAGCATATAGTTCTGTCTCTCTTTCTTCAAATAGAGGCAACAAACATTTATTAAGCAGTAGTCTAAGTAGTAGTGGATAGAGCACTGGGCCTGGAGTCAGAAAGATTCATCTTTCTGAGTTCAAATCTGGCCTCAAACACTTACTAGATGTGTGATGCTGGGCAAGTCTCTTTACCTTGTTTGCCTTAGTTCCTTCATTTATAAAATGACCTGGAGAAGGAAATGGCAAACCACTCCAGTGTTTTGGCCAAGAAATTCCCAAGTAGGGTCATGAAGAGTCAGACACAACTGAAATGATTGAACAGCAATAATAACAATTATACACTAGCTGGCACCGTGCTAAGTGTTGGGGATACAAATAAAGTAAAAAATAGTCCCTGCCTTGGAGAAGCTAACAATCTAATGAGGGAGGCAACATACAAATAACTATGCAAAACAAGCTAATTGGAGGTCCTCTCAGAGGGAAGCCACTAGCATTAAGAGGAATGGGAAAGGGTGCTTGCATAAGGTGGTATTTTAGCTGGGACTTGAAGGAAGTCAGGGAAACCAGGAGGTAGAGATGAGGAGAGAGACTATTCCAAGCAAGGGGGACAGCCAGTGAAAAATGAAGAAGTGAAATCTAAGACTTCAGGAGGATAACTGACTTTCCTAGGGTCATATGGCTAGTTAGTGGTGGAGGCAGGATGTGAGCTCAGTTCTCCCAAATTCTATTCCAGTATTCCTCTCACTACACTACGCTTTGCTAGAAATCTTCTGAGAGCAAAAAGTATGCTTCCTGAAGGCAGGCATTGTTTGATTTTCGCCTTTGAATCCTCAGCAGCTTGTGCTGTTCCTGGCACTTAGCAGATACTTTAAAAAATTGGTTGTTGATGGATTGACTAGCTCGGGCCCCAGAACACAAAGAAACCAAATGTTTAAGAAATCTAACTAGTAAAGTTCTATTTTGGGGGTGGTTGGGTGGTGGTGGTTGATTTTTTGGTGGGGGTGGGAGACACTGAGGAAAGGAGATTGTCCTGGAAACCGTTGGCACTTGGCAGTTGTTTCTAGCACGCTCTATTTTGAGTCAGCTTGGCCTGAGAGAGCTTCTTTCTGCACACAAAAAACAGCCCAGTCCGATTGCGGGCACACACTGTGACATGGGGCCCCGGCCACACAAAGGCAGGTGCTTTTTCATTTCATAAGCCATTAGCTTTTGCTGCGGTGATTTCATAACTCATACCACCCTCCCTTTTCTAGCATTATCATAAGTATCTTTCCTCTGCACCTGACAGATTGGTTGGCAGGAAGGAGGTTGTTGTGTAGGATGAGCTTAAACCTTAATTAGGTGATGCTGGGATTTTTGTGATTAAAACTTTCCCAAGGCTCTCCAGTGGCCTTACCAAAGACTGTTGATAGTTGGCTCAGAGGCTGAGGGGACCCTAGCTGGGGAGTGTTAACCTGCCTTGGCATTGGACCATGCCTTTGGAGCAGGAACTTCAGATGAAGTTAAGCGCTCGGTCAGATTAGAAACTAGGGAAGCAGCTAGGTCATGTGGTCAACAGAGTGCTGACTACTGAACTAGGAAGACCTGAGTTATAATCCTCCCCTCAGAAACTTATTGGCTGTGTGACCCTAGTCAAGTCACTTAACCTCTTTTGCCTCACTTTGCTCATCTGCAACATGAGGATAGTAATGGCTCCTACCTCAAAAAGCTGTAAAGATCAAAGGAGGTTATGTGTCTTTGGAAACTTTGGGAACATTAAAGCACCATATCAATGCTAGTTATTGTCCTTTAATTAGATGACACAGGGCTTCTTTTCCTTAAAAAGGCCTCATAGTAGATCAGCAGCTAGCAGGAGAAGATGCAAAAAAAGGGGAGTCTTCTGTCAGACTGGAGATCTTCAAATATGATTGTGAGGCTTCGAGGGGCCTGCTATTCCTACTTACATTTCTCCTTAGAAGAGCTCTTGGGAAAATTCATCCAGTGACAAGGAAGTAGCTCTGCTTGAGAAATGGATCTATTCCCCACCTTATATTCGGTAATAATAATCCACATGTATGTAACTCTTCCTATATTATCTTATGTGAATCTCACATTCTGATGAACTTGGTAGTATCATTATAGCAAGCATGATAATAATAACTGATATATTCAAATCAAGAAATTTATGAGTAAATATATGATATATGATATATATTTAAATGATAAATACACATATTATAACATTAATATATCATGACATATATGTACATTTTACATATTAAATAAACATATATGTGGTTTGCTAGGCACTTTACATATATTATCTCATTTGAGTCTTAAAACAACTTTGTGAATTAAAGGCTATTATTGCCTTCATTGTACAGATAAGGAAACTGAGGGAGAGGTTAAATGACTTGCCCAGGGTCATACAACTAGTAAGTACCAAAGGTAGAATTTGAACTCAGATCTTTTCTGACTTCAGGTGTGGCAGTCTATCTACTCTGCCCCCTAGCTCCCTGTATCAGAGTAATCCCTGATTTGCTGGGCATGGCTACCTTTCATGGAACTGTTTATATGCTCTCAGTCTTTGCTAGAGGCATGCACTTTTGATTAGTCCCCAGTAGTTATCTTGAAGATTACGGAAGGAGTTAAGAATTTATTAAGTGCCTGTTATATGCTAGGTACTATGCTAAGAACTTTATACATATCTCATTCAATCCTCACAACAACCCTGAGAGATAGATATTATTATCCTCATTTTACACATGAGGAAACTGAGGTAAACAGAAATTAAGTGACTTGCCCAGGGTCACACAGCTAGTAAATGTCTGAGGCTGAATTTAAACTCAGATCTTTCTGACTCCAGGACTGGGGCACTAGCCACTATATCACCTAGCTGCTTATTGGTGATGGAGAGTCAGGGATAGAATTTTATTGAGGAGTATCTCCATAGTCCCCTGCCCCATAGTTATAAGAGAAGCCAAGGGATAGAAGAGCCAGTCTAACTTTTTTTTTCTTTTGGGGATATTTTCCAGAGCTTTCTTTGCCCTTTGTGTCCCACTCCAATCTGCCCTCTCCTCAGTAAAAGTGGCAGATTGCCACATAAACATATGGCAGCAGTAACATATGCTCACGTAGGTAAGTCTGAGACTATACCCTGAATACTTGACTTTCTTTTTCTCTGCTTTTCTGTTTCCTTCCTTGAGCACAGGTCAGCAACTTGCCATATTTAGAACTGGGCATTTCTAGTCTGAGAGATCACCTCATGTTACCCCACGAACCCAGAAGCTTTTTACACAGCCTTAATTCAGTGGGTAAGAGAGAACACCCAAAGAGAGTCAGGGTCTTCTCTCTCTAATCACACAATGCAGCAAGTCTACAGAGAAACTTCTAAGACAGAGGTTAAAGTCTAGAAAAAAGTATCCAGTCTGTCCTATGCATGTCAGTTATGGGGTAGCTGTCAATTTCTCCCATCATAGAAAATACTTAAAATACAAAGGATTTAGAAGCAAAGAATCCACAAAAGCAAAAAACATAAAAGACCTCAAACAGCCCATTATACCCATAATACTCTACCTGAAAAATAAAGACCATTTTGTTGAATAAGGGCCATCTGTTGATCACATATCATTTATTTATCTTGGACCTCCACTATCTGAGCAAGTAACTAGAGACAACTACATGGTGCAGTGGATAGAACTCTGGATCTGCCTCAGAAAGACTTGAGTTCAAATCCTACCTCCCACACTTACTAGCTGTGTGGCTGGGAGCAAGTCACTTGACCTCTCTCAGCTTCAGTTTCTTTATTTTTTCAATGGGGTGGAAGGGAAAGAAAATAGATTTCTGCTAATTTAAAAAAAATACAGATGTGAGAGTGAATGCTATAGATACAGACTGTTGCATGAATTTTCAGGTGAGGTCACTATATTATGAATTTTACTTAACTGTTTTTCTTTGTTATAGGAAACTTCTCACAAAGTGGGAGTAATGGGTAACTATATGTAATGTAAAAACAAAAACATCAATAAATCTTAAAAAAAAAAGTTGCAGAGGCTAGGGTTGGACTTGATATCCCTTCAAGTTTCATGCTTAAAATTCTAAGGTCTAGATCTCTTAGCTAACCAGAGAATGATTTTCTTTAGCCCTCCAGCTAAAAGGTGATTCTATCTGTGGTTAGCTTCTTCTCTGAGAAGCACAATGTTAAGGAAAATTTGCTCCCTCTGGTTAGTTGATGCCCAAATTTTGAATTCAGAGATATTCAATCCATGAGGTAGTTGCTAAAGACTGGAAAAATTCATTTATTTCTCAGTTTTAGTAGTAGTCACAGATGTGTGCTTAGAGAAGGAAACAGGAAGGTAGTTAGGGATAGGAGCCTCAGGCCTGCCTAGCAAGCATGAGGTCCCACTGCCGTGTGCTAGAAGCTGCCATCATTTCTGAGAGGGAGAGGGGGAGAGAAATCCCTTTCCTACCCTCTACTTGGAGACCAAAGGAAGAGAAAGCACAGGAAAAGAGTCCTCAAAGAGGACTGAACAGAGTAAGTTCTCCTCACATGTTCTATATACATGGGGGAAGAAAGGGGAGATACCTCACCAAAAGCCTTCTCCTTCCCCAATTACATTAGTTATCAGTCATGTTCATGGCAGTCTACAGACTAACCAGGTGATAACTCTTAGCAGAGTGCATGCTGAACTTCAAGGCAGTTGTACAGCAAATCAGGGATCTCATGATCACTCTAGCTATACAGATGTTGTTATCTTTGTTTTGTAGATGAGGGGGCCAAGCTTAAGTGACTGTATTCAGGATCACATGACTGGTAAGTGGTGAAGCCAGGACTAAAACTCCAATTCCTAGGCATTATCAACTATGTCTTAGTTGGTTCATCAGCAACCATTAGAAAACTCTTACTCTTTGCCAGGCACTGTGTTAAACATTGGAGACACAAAGAAAATGGGTTAGGATAGTCTTGCCCTCAAGGAATGTATGTTCAGAAGGGGGAGGCAGTACGTAAATATGTAGCTACATGACCCAAGTGGCTAGAGTATTAGACTTGTAGTCAGCAAGTCCTGAGTTTTAATCCTGCTCCAGGTCACATAGCTAGTAAACTAGCTACTTCCCAGGATCGTGAGGATTAAATGAAATAGTATTGTAAAGTAATTTACAAATCTTAAAGCATATACGAATGGTAATAATTATTATATTTTTTGGGAAATATGAAAGTCTGAAAGGAGGGAGACATTAGCAGTTGGAGGTAGTCTCAAGTACTAAGGCCACCTCCATGCTATGGGAGGGTACCTGAAAACTTTAGTGGAGGCCTTTAATGCAAGATAAAAGCTATATAACAAGATTGATTAGGATGAAAGTGGGGTTGGGATTTGACTAGTCAATCATAGTTAGACATAAACTACTATAGTGGACTATGAGTAGCTGCAATAAATGTGGTGGATTTGATCCACCCCAATGTCTGGATACTTTAACTAGTAACTCCAGAGGAACTGATTATTCAATCAAGGATCTTTAGTGGATAGAACAGAAAAGTCCATGCTTTACACCAATAATCAGCATCTGACTAGATCCCACCCAGTTAATTATTCAATGAATACTGCGCTAATCTACAGAAGGTAAAGGAGAGGCACGAATGAGTGAATGAAGAGTCACTAACCAAGAGAAACTTAGGAATTATAAGAGTATAATCAAGAAAAGAGAAAGCACGAACATCTGGCACCAGTAGTATGGTAATAGCAGCTACCATTTATATAGCCTTTCCAATTCACAAAGCACTGTATAGATGTCATCCCATTTGATAGTCTGTGACCTTGAGACAGCCTGTTGTCCTAGCTGTAGAACCATGAAGCCTTTTCTGATCCCTCCAACTACTGCTTGTAGTAGACAACAGTCTTCCTTACTAGACTGCCTTATATTCAATGATTTTGTACATATTTGTACTTATTTACTTTGTATTTATGCTGGATGTACTTAAACCCAGGTTTGCCAAATCCAAGGTTCATGCATTTCCTACTTAATCTTACTAACTCTCTATTTTCAGCTACCTCAATTTTAGACCTCTCCAGATCTCATGAAGCATGCCAAAAGCTGCCAGTTCCCACCTTTCTCTTTGTAAAAGCTCCTGGCTCTGATGCATTGTTAACTTCTGAATGGGAACAATCATTCAGGAAAGGAATTTGGAATTGTACACAAAAATTTATCAAATAGTGCATCCTCTGGCCTAGTTATACCACTGCTAGATCTTTACCCCTCTCCCTCAAATATCAAAGAAATAGGAAAAGATTCTATATGCACAATTTTTTTTATAGTAGCTCTTTTTGTGGTGGCAAAAATTGGACCCAAAAAGATACTTATCTGTTGAAGAATGGCAGAATAAATTGTGGTACATGAATATGATAGATGTAAAGTAGTCAGAACCAAGACAACAAATTATACTGGGATATCATTATTATAAAAACAATGTTGAAGACTTTCATAAACTGATGAAGAATGAAGTAAGCAGAACCAGCAGAACAATTTGTACAATAACACAATGCTGTAAAGACAAATAATTTTGACAGCTGTAAGAACAATGAACAGTGTGATGATAATCTGGGATTCTGGAGAGCTGATGCCTCCTGACAGAGAGATGAGGGATATGGGTGGCATATCTATGGTCTGTACCCTAAATTCATCACCTTTATGTTTGGAGGTATCAGTACTCTGAAATCATGGATCAAAATTGTGGATCAATATATATATAGAATATACATATGTATGAGATATATCCATATGGACATGCATCCATATATCCACATATATGTACCTACATACAGTATAGGTATGGGTACAGCATTTGCATATGTGTATGTGTGCATACATGTGCTATGTGTATATGTATGCATGTGTATATTAGATACACACATATGTATTATATGTACACACATATATTTATATCTGTCATATATAGCCAATTAGGGAATTTGTTTAGCTTGACCATGCATATTTGTTACAAGGAAATAGGTTCTTTGTTCTCTCTCTCTCTTTTTTTTTTAAAGTGGGGTAGACAGTATGAGGAAAAGAAAATCAATTTCTATTAATTAAAAAAAACATTAAAATAAAAAAGTTGGAGGGGCTATGGCTGTGGAATGTTGCATGGACTTTCAGGTGGGTTCACTGTATTGTTAGTTTTGCTTAATTGTTTTACTTCATGACAAGAGAACTCTCGTGGGGTAATGTATTCTGGAAATATTCATAATGTAAAAACAAAATACATAGATAAAACATAAAAAAAGTTCTTGGAGTACCCTGGTGATTACCAGTGATCAAAGCCTGTCCAGTGAATGAGCAGATTCTGTTTAGTTTGTTTAGTTACTTTTTTGTTCTCTGCTTTCACCTGGGAATCACAAAGAATTGAAAGATCTTTGCTACTGGGTTCCAATAAATGACTGGGTCTCATTAATGATCATTTCAGCTCCACAGCATTTTCTCATCATTACTATATCATTGTGGTAATGTGATGATCTGGGAACAATTACCTTAGAAGGACAGATTTTTTTCGGGGTGGGGGGGAGGTAGTGGTGGTTAGTTGGGGGTGGGTTGTTATGAGAAAAGCTGGTCAAAGCAGGTCAAAGTGAGAGGCATCAATTGCTCTTCTTCCCTTCCCACGGGTTGCATATTTTTCAGTTCTGTTTTTTCCCCATTGTTATCAAACAAGAGGTACAGACTCAAAGATAAATAGAAAGCCTGACTCATAGAAGACTTGGGGAAGTAGGTTCTGACTCAGATAGATACAGCCCCCTATAAGGAAGAATTCGACTTGGGGTACTTAGGAAAACATATTCATCCATCCATCCATCCATCCATCCATCCATCCATCCATCCATCCATCCATCCATCCATCCATCCA
>NW_020954751.1:9772322-9854805 GCF_900497805.2 Vombatus ursinus | reverse complement strand
CCATCCATCCATCCATCCATCCATCCATCCATCCATCCATCCATCCAAGGTTCAATGAGCACTTACTGCAGGGGGTTTTCTTTCTTAATTTTTGAGAAGAATTAGTGTAATTATTGGTACTAACTGTTAATAGAATTCTGCTGTAAATCCATCAGGACCAGAAGTCCCCCTTTCTCATCCATTGCTACTTCCTTGATAGCTAATTATATGTACTTTTCTATGATTGGATTATTTAAAACCTTTATTTTATGCCTGGTCTATTGAAATTCACCAGCCTATTTAAGGCCTTCATCACCTCACAGATGGACTGTTTCAATAGCTTTCTGGTTGGTCTCCCTAACTCAAGTCTTTCCTTATTCCAGTCCATCTTCCACTTACCTGCCAAAGTGATGTTCCTAAAGTGCCAGTCTGACCATGTTATCCCGTACTCAGTAAACTCTATTGGCTCCCCATTACAGACATAATCAAAAAATTCTTTGTTTGTTGCTTCATAACCTGGAATCTTCAATCTTTCTAGTCTTCTTATATTTTATGGCCATCTATGGACTCCATGATTTAGTATCACTGGACTTTTTGTTCCCCTCATATGACACTCCATTTCCTGACTCTGATCATTTTAACTGGCTGTTTCCTACTACTGGAATGCTCTGCCTCATACCTCTTCATCCTAGTTTCTGTGGCTTTCTTTAAGACAGCTCAAATTCCCTATCATCTGTAAGAGGCCTTTCCCAGTGTTCCTAACCTCCTTCTTCCATAGGTTTATACTGACTGCTAGAAAAATCCCATCCATTTCTGTGCAGCCATTAAATTAGGGCTGCCCACTATACCAACTGGAATGAAGGTTGTTTGTGAGTTTAAGGTCTTTGAACATGAAGAGACTAGATAATTTTCTCCTACCCATTTCAATTCCTATATTTGCTCCTTATCCCACATGGGTAACACATATGCACTTGAAAGGAGGCACATGCATAAGACATTCATGTCTGAAAGATAATTATCAGAGATCGTAATTTATATTCTCTTGGAGATAGGAGGGTGGTGCTATGACCCTCTAAATATGTGTATGGATTAGGGGGATGTGATGTGGTTGGGCCTCTTCCAAGATGGCTTCTTAAATTTCTCTTACTGAATAGGAAAAGTCTCATCACTAATGTGTTAGATATATACCCTCTTTTTGATAAGTTCCAGGATATTAATTGGTGGGGTACAAGGTAGTCCTTCTTATCTCTGCTTTGAGATCTTCAAGCATTAATTGTTTGAGGGGAGAGAACACGTTGGCTAACAAGGATCTTATCAATGATTTCAGGTTCTATGGTACCCTTTGGGCCCAAATGAGCAGTTATAGGATCATAAAGTTAAATCACTAGAGGTAATTTGAGTCAGTCCTCTTTTTATTTTGTAGATAAACTGAAATCCTAGAGATATTAAGTGATTTGTCCATGGTCACACAAGTTGTAAGTGGGCAAAGACAGGATTTGAACCCATGTCTTTTTGCTCTAAATCCATTGCCTTTTCCTATCTACCACATTTATGTATGAAGTTATATTTGGAGTAACAGGAACAGAAATTATTGTCTGGTTTAAGGGATAAAAGCAATTAAAACCAAAACTAGAAGACTAGACCATGGTTGCAGAGCTATTGTAATAAGTAACAAGGACAGGATTCAATCTCGGATCTTTCTGACTTCACATTGAGCATGTTTTCTATTATACTAAGCCTTCTTAGCAATGATAAACTGAGAAGTCACTTCTTTCTGTCAGTCCCTTTATGCTTTGGATAGAATAGTTTATTTTTGTTGTTTATTTCTCAAACATGAATAGATCATAGTGAAGCTAGGCATCATTTTTCCAAGTGACTTTTGTATATATTACAAGTAGTAAAATAGGTCTATGTTGGGTGTTTTTTTTAAAGAGAAAACTCAAGAAAAGCTGACAGTTTGGATAAGGGAACATTTTCCCCTCACCTCTTGTAAACCAATAGGCCAAGCTGTAATTCAAAGACAGCAGTTTATAGCTGTTATAAATCCCTCCAAACTGTGCTGCTGTTAAAATGGATGAGGGAGCAGGCATCTGAGAGTAAGTTGAGCTTGGACAATCAAGCTGTGGTGATTCTTTTTTTTCCATCCTTTTCTTTAAGAGAAGATGATTTATTGCAGTCATTAAGCCCTACCTGCCCTCATCTTCTCTCTTGCAGCAAGCCCCTTTGCTCTGGGCTCAGGAATAGATGTTCTTAGCCTTCTATTTGTCATCTGGTATTGACATTCTGTAGCTAGAGGCAAATGGCTTCCTGCAAAACATAGTGTAGTGAGGGAAAAATCCTGGACTAGGTATCAGAGCAAGATTGAATTCTGGCTCTGTTATTAACCCAAAGGATCATAGATTTAGAGTTGGAAGGAACCTGAGAAGCCAACTAGCATAACTCCAACTCTCATTTTATAGACAAAGGAGATAAGACCCAGAAGGGGTAAATGATTTGCTGAGATCACACATATTGGAAGAACTAAATGTGGGATTTGAGCCCACGCCCTTTGACTCCAGAGTCATTATTCTTTCCATTGTACCATACTACATGTCAACTCATTGGGCAAACATAAGCAAGACATTTCCCCTATGCAGGACTCAATAGATCAATCAGCCAACATTTATTAAGTACCCACAATGTGCCAGGCACTGTGCTATGCACTGGTGATACAAAAAGACAAAAGAATCCCTGAACTCAAGGAGCTTACAATATCTAATGACTCACTTTCTTAATATGTAAAATGAGATGGTTGGACTAGAAGATCCCTCACTGCTTTGAAATTCAGATCCTGGAAAACCTGTTATATGGCTTGCCAGCCATAATTTTTCATGTGGGGAAAAATGTTCTTGGAGAGCAAATGCTGATATAATTTCTGGGCTGAAAGCCACACTGGTTTTATTTGCCAAGTCACAGAAGGGGTAACAGTGTACACGCCTAGATATAACATTTTCCCTAATGGGTGATATTACAGGATTTAGACCTGGAAAGGACCTCAGCAATCCGGTCTAAATTCCCTTGTTTTATGAATGAGGAAACTAAGACCCAGTGAAATTAAGAAATTTGTTGCCCAGGTAAAGAGGAGCAAAGTAGGGGTGAGAAGTCAGGTCCTTTGCTCTCAAAGCTATACCACACTTTCTCTTATCACTGTAATGGTCAGTCCATTAACAAGTGATGATTAAATAGAAATGAAAACAACATACCTCTGAAGTTCAAGTAGAAATAAATGGTAGAATTAGTCCTGTTTTACAAAAATGTGCTTTTTACTATAAGTTTTAATTGAGAAGAAACATGACACAGTATAAAGAAAACCTCAGAGTAAGAAGATTAGGGTTCAAATCCCTCCTCAAAATACTGTTTGTGTGACCCTGGACAAGTCAGCCTCAGTGTCCTCAGGCAACACTCTATGACTGTAAGTCACAAAAAAGTTGTTGATTTATGTTGGTATAGGAAGTTCCTCACTGAGAGCTTCCTATACTAATGAAATCACAGGCCTTGTCAAAAACACATATATAAACAGAGTATCTCAAAAGTCATAGTACAATATTAAGCTTTAATAACTTAATATCCATAACTGAACAAGGAATATTTTTATTCTTTCAATGAGAAGGAATCTACTATCTTCTGTCAGTGTCTTCTACTATCTTCTGAGGCAGACTGTTCAATTTAATATACTTCAACACATTCATTAAGCACTTGTTTTGTGGAAAGCATTATGTTAGGTGCCAGAGATACACAAAGATGGAAAAAATGAGACCCTTCTCACTTTCAAGGAGCTATTAGATGTCTAAACAATCCTATCTTCTATTTTTCTCAGTGCTCTGGGATGTAGCTCATCTACACTCAGGGCTCTGACCCAATGGAGAGCATCAAAGTACTCTCCGATTATCTTGTTGCTTATCTTGAATTTCAACTCCCTGTTTCCCATTTTTATTCTCTTCTACTCAGTCAAGCTAACCTGATAAGGCCTCATGACTTTAGCATCACAGGAACACTCAAATACAACCATCTCAGGCAAACATCTGCTGTGTTAAATGAGGTCCAGCTGGGCTCCCCCTTCATCAGTCAAAACCTGTCACTAACATTGTGTGCTGACCATGCTCTTCTCCTTGGGTCAAGGACATTGCTAGCTGTGATCCCATCTATGCTCAGAAATCAGATCTGAACTTGTGGGACCAATAGTATTCCCAGTTCCTGAGCTCCTCAGATGGGACAAGTACAGTCCTATCTTCTGCTGAGCTCTTGTTTCCTGACCCTCTTCTCCTTAAAGAACTCTGAGGAGGTCAAGGTTGAGCTGAAATGTCATCACCACAGATGGCAGTTAACAGCTGCAAGTTCTTTAGTCTTCCTGTCTAGGATGCATTTAGTTCCCAACCACTCCTAATATTTTTATTTAAAAACAATAATAGCCTAACATAAGGCAAGATTTCTCAGGGCAAGACAAAGTTGTTCATTTGGCTTCAGCTTGACTCAGAGGACAAACCTGATTGCTCATTAGTGGGCAAAGCTGCCATTTGTGTGTGTGTGTGTGTATGTGTGTGTGTGACAAAGTACACCCTTCCCCTAGTATCCTTTATGCTTATCTATCTCTCTGTCTCATGCATAGCAGCAGCAACAACAAAAGGTGAGGAAAGACAATGGGCATATCCTTCTGATATTCCTTGTGTGTGATCTTGGGCAAGTGACAGCCTCTTTGGGACTCATTTTCCTTATCTGAAAAATAAGGAGATTGGATTAGATTCACTCTAGGATCTCTTCCAATTTCAAAATTATTCTATGATACCATGAAAATCAGACTATTCTAAAATGAATAGAAGTGTACCAAAAACAGTGAAAAAATCGTAGCAACATATTAATCTCAAGGAACCAAGATGGAGAATTAGAGGCAACCCAGCTGAAATCTGGGTTACCTTACAAACAACCTTAAAGTAATGCCTCAAATCAAATTTTGGAGCAGCAGAGTCAACAAAAGTTCAGGGTGAGACATTTTGCCCAGTCTAAGAAAACGAAGGTGGTTGTTATGGGTTATGTTCCTATACACACAGGAGTATACAGCAACATCAGTGCTAGCAGCAGGAGCTTCAAGAGCTCTCAGCTCAGAGACAGTAAAGAGGTCAGATAACTGGTAGAAAAAGATTACAGGGGACCCTTTGTTAGCACTGGGTACAGCTGGCACTGATTGGCAACTCTATTACTAATATGCAATTCTGGGTCACAGTTTCAGGGCAGAAAAGAGAACTGGGAATTGGTCACAAGGGACCCTTCCTGGGTAAAAACAACAGCACATATCAGGAGAGTAGTGACCATATCTCACCCAAAATCACACCACTTTGGAAGTACCAAAAACTCACAGGCCCTCAGAACTAGCTCTGAAAACAGCAGCACAAAAAAGCCTAAAGCTTGGGACAGTGCCTCCTCTCCCCTGGGTGAGCAGAACCCAACTTTAACATTAAGTTCAAAATCAAGAAACAGGTTGGAAAAATGAGCAAACAACAACAACAACAACAACAAAATAAATTAAACATAAAATGCTACTACAGTGTCAGGGAAGACACAGGCATAAACTCAGAAGGTAACAATGTGAAAAATGCTAATTTGACTCAGGTCCAACAAGAAGTCCTGGAAAAGATAAGATTGGTAGAGGGGAAAGAATGAGAATGATGCAAGAAAATTATGAAAAGAGAACTAGCAGCTTGGTAAAAGAGGCACAAAAGGTACTAAAAAAAATAACACTCTAAAAAACAGAATTGGCCTATTGGTAAAAAAGACACAAATATTCACTGAAGATGAGAACTCCATAAAAAGCAGAATTGGTTAAATGGAAAAGGAGGTACAAAATTTCACTGAAGAAAATAATTCTTTAAAAATTAGAATTGGGTAAGTGGAAGCTTGAGATAACAAGAAACAATCAAACAATGTCAAAAGAATGGAAAAAAAAAACAGGAGAACTGATGAACTCTGAGTGTGAATTGAGTATAATTTTCTCACTTTATTTTTCTTGCTTTTTCTTAAAATATAGCTGAATATGGAAATATGTTTGATGTGATTTCATATGTATAAAGAAACAAAAATGAATAATAAATTTAAATAAAGAAAAAATCATATTGATCCCAAACAGCTGATGGAAGAACAGAAAATTACATCTCCTCCTTCCCCTTTTGGTTTTATTTTCATGGAATTCCATATTTTTTGGAGACATTTTTTGCCATTCTTCACTTAATTACTTTGATGGCTCCCTGCTATCCAAAGACAAAGTTCTAACTCCTTAGCATTCCTTTCTAACATGCACACACAACATCTTTACAATATACACTGTGCTTTCCTGTCTACATGGTTGATTTTCCTTTTTTTCTTGTTTTTTTTAAATGTTAGTGATACTTTTTTTTTTAAAAAAAATTACGGTTATTTCTTACATTATCTTGTTTGAAAGAAGTGCAACTGAACAAATCAAACTCACACATTGACCATAACTAGGGGACAGGGGCAGCTAGGTGATACCATGGTGGTATATTGAGCCTGGAGTCAGAAAAACTTGAGTTCAAATTCTACCTCAGATATTTACTAGCTGTGTTGCCCTGAGTAACTCACTTAGACTCTATTTGTTTCTGTTTCCTCATCAATAAAATGGAGCTAACAGCAGCATCTATCTCCTAGAATTGTTGTGAGGATTAAATGAGATATTTGCAAAACACTTAGCACAGTGTCTGGTTATAGCACAGTATATGCTATATAAATATGAGTTATTATTATTATTATTAACCGATAGTCTCATTGTGCACCCTAAGCAATGCAGTACCATTGAAAGAGTATTGTATTTGGAGCCAGAGAACCTTGGTTTGAATCCTAGCTTTTTTTTACTACCTATATGACCTTGGGGAAGTCATTTAACTTTTCTGTGCCTCACTTGCTCATTTATAAAATTGAATGGGGGTAAACTAGATTGCCTCTAAATTCCTTTGCCTCTCTAAATCTTTGACTTGCTTCTTTACTGAGAAGAGGGAAATATGGTTTTTTTTTTTAATTGTTATTGGTCCTCTGGACATAACATGAGTCATTACGTTGACCTGAATTCAAACATCTTTCAGTATTGTTCTCTGTGTTTTTGTGCATTTCATATAAACAATACCTTCCTTCTGTTCCCTCCAACCAAAAATACATGCATTTGTCCTTTGTCACAGTTCCTCTTTTCCTTTAAGGCCTAATTTAGGTACCACTTCCTCCTTCACACTTTCCCTAAATCTTCTTACCTCATGTTGAAAATAGCCTTTTCCCTCTCAATAAGATCATGTATGCAAAGTATCTTCCAAACTTGAACATGCTGTTTATATACATGTCAGTTTTTTTAATCCTTAAACTTCTCAAAGCACTTTGGACCTTCTCTTCTTCATAACATAGTTATTTGTTTGTATCCAACACATAGATTGGCATGTTGTTGTTCAGTCATTTTCAGCTGTGTCTGATTCTTCATGACCCCATTTGGGGTTTTCTTGGCAAAGATACTGGAGTGGTTTGCCATCTCCTTCTCCAGCTCATTTTACAGATAAGGAACTGAGGCAAACAGCATAAAGTGACTTGCCCAGGGTCACACAGCTAGTAAATGTCTGAGGCCAGATTTGAACTCAGGTCTTCCTGATTCCAAGCCCAGTGGTCTATCCACTGAGACACCTAGGTGCTCAACCTGGCACATAGCAAGCACTTCATAAATGCTACTTGATTGGCTGACTGTATATTGCTTTCCCCTTTGTTATATAGTAAACCCTTTGGAGGGAAAGTTCTACATTTAAACCTAACATCTAGAAATCTGCCTTATACCTAGTTGATCTTCTGTTGAACTAAAGGGATTTAAAGATCAAGTCTTCTTCATTTTATAGATAAAGAATATGATATTCAGGAAATTTAAAGGTTTTGTCCAAGCTTCCACTTGTACTGGCACTAGAACACACTAGAATTGAATCTATGCCTTCTGAGGAGTCTCAGCTAGGCTGGATCATAGCACCATAGATTCAGATTTAGAGCTGAAGGAAGATGATCTACTCCTACTCTCTCACTTTTTTCTTTTCTTTTTTCTCTTTATTTAATTTATTTTTAGTTTTCAACATTCACTTCCACAAGATTTTGAGTTCCAAATTTTCTCCCCATCTTGTCCCTCCCCCACCCCATTCTGAATACCCCTTCCCCTAATCTGCCCTCCTTTCTATCTCCCCCCACCCTTCTCTTATCCCTTTTCCCTTCTATTTTCCTATAGGGCAGGATAGATTTCTATACCCCATTGCCTATAAATCTTATTTCCCAATTGCATGTGAAGACAATTTTTAACATTTGTTTTTAAAACTGGGTTTCAAATTTGCTCCCTTCCCTCCTCCCCACTCTGCCCCCTGTTGAAAAGGCAAGCAACTCGATACAGGTTATAGATATGTAGTCATGCAAAACACTTCCATAGTAGTCATGTTGTGGAAAACTAACTATATTTCCTTTCATCCTATCCTGCCTTCCATTTATTCTATTCTCTCTTTTGACCCTGTCCCTCCTCAGAAGTGTTTGCTTCTGATTACCCCCTCCCTCATTCTGCCTTTGCCTCTATCACCCCCGGCTCTCTTATCCCCTTTCCCCTTTTCCTGTAGGGTAAGATAGATTTCCATACCCAATTGAGTGAGTATGATATTCCCTCAAGCCAAATTCGATGAGAATAAAATTCACTCATTCCCTCTTACCTCCCCCCATTTTCCCTCCCCTTTAAAAGCCTTTTCTTGTCTGTTTTGTGTGAGATAATTTACCCCATTCTACCTCTCCTTTTCTCCTTCTCCCAGTATAATCTTCTCTCACCCCTTAATTTTGCTCTCCAGATATCACCCCTTCATCTTCAATTCACCCTGTGCCCTCTATCTATCTATCTATACATATACATTTTTTCCCTCCAACTACCCTAATACTTACAAAGGTCTTATGAGTTACAAATAACATCTTTCCAAGTAGGAATGTAAACAGTTTAACCTTAGTAAGTCCGTTATGATTTCTCTTTCCTGTTTACCTCTTCATGCTTCTCTTGAGTCTTGTATATGAAAGTCAGATTTTCTATTCAGCTCTGGTCTTTTCATCAAGAATGCTTGAAAGTCCTCTATTTCACTGAATGTCCATTTCGTCCCACTGAAGGATTATACTCACTTTTGCTGGGTAGGTGATTCTTGTCTGTAATCCTATCTCCTTTGCCCTCTGGAATATTATATTCCAAGCCCTCTGGTCCCTTAATGTAGAAGCTGCTAAATATTGTGTTATGCTGATTGTGTTTCCGTAATACTTGAATTATTTCTTTCTCCTTGACCTGGGAACTCTGGAATTCAGCTATAATATTCCTAGGAGTTTTCCTTTGGGGATCTCTTTCAGGAAGTGATCTATGGATTCTTTCAATTTCTATTTTACCCTCTGGTTCTAAAACATCAGGGCAGTTTTCCTTGATAATTTCTTGAAAGATGATGTCTATGCTCTTTTTTTGATAATGGCTGTTAAATAGTCCAATAATTTTTAAATTCTCTCTCCTGGATCTATTTTCCAGGTCAGTTGTTTTTCCAATGACATATTTCACATTGTTTTCTATATTTTTATTCTTTTGGTTTTGTTTTACAATGTCTTGATTTCTCATAAAGTCACTAGCTTCCGATTGCTCCATTCTAATTTTTAAGGAAGTATTTTCTCCAGTGAGCTCTTGGATTTCCTTTTCCATCTGGCCAATTCTACTTTTTAAGGCATTCTCTTCCTCATTGGCTTTTTGGATTTGTTTTGCCATTTGCTTTACTTTATTTTTTAAGGTGTTATTTTCTTCAGTATTTTTTGGATCTCCTTTAGCAAGCTGTTGACTTGTTTTTCATGATTTTCTTGCATCACTCTCATTTCTCTTACCAGCTTTTCCTCTACTTCTCTGACTTGCTTCTCAAAATCCCTTTTGAGCTCTTCCATGGCCTGAGACTGATTCAATTTTTCTTGGAGGTTTTGGATGTAGGAGCTTTGACTTCATTGTCTTCTTCTGGTTGTATGTTTTGATCTTCTTTGTCACCAAAGAAAGATTCTATGGTCTGACTTTTTGTGCAGTTTGCTCATATTCCCAGCCAATTACTTGAGTTTTAAACTCTTTGTTAAGGTCGGGTTTTGTTTCCAGTGTGGAGAATGTACTGTCCCAAGCTTCAGGGGTTTGTGCAGCTGTTTTCAGAGATACTTCTATGGACCTGTAAGTTTTCAGTTCTTGCAAGGTGGTATGATTAAGGGTGAGGTGTTTACTCCTTTATTGGCCTGTACTCTGGTCTGTGAGTGACCACAAGAACTCTTTTCTGACTTGGAACTGTGAGAAGGATTCCTTCTCCACTGCCATTACAAGCTCCACCACTCCAGCACTCCTCTTTGCCCCAGGGCAGCCACCCAGAACTGTGACCCAGATCCAAGCTCAGGCAAAGCAAGAGAATCCTGCCTCAGCACCAGATCCCTGAAGGCTGCTCTGGGCTGGGGCTGGGACTGAGCTTCTCTCTCCTGGGTCACAGACCTTTCCTACTGACCTTCTAAGTTGTCTTTGGTGTTTGTGGGTTGAGAAGTCTGGAAACTGCCACAGCTGCCCGTGATTCAGTCCTCCGATGCCTGTTCAAAGTTCACTGAGGCCTGGTCTTTGCCTGCGCTCCCACACTGAACTGTGTTCCTCTCCCAGCCTGGCATAACAGACCTTTCCAATCAACAATCCAGGTTGTCTTGGGCTGGAAATTTGTTTCACTCTGTCTTTTTGTGGGTTCTGCTGCTCTAGAATTTGTTTAGAGTCATTTTTTTACAGGTATTTGGAGGTCTTTGGGGGAGAGCTCAAGCTTTCACTCTGCCATCTTGGCTCCACCTCTTCCAACTCCCTCATTTTGAGGGAAGAAACTGAGGCCCTGAGAGGTTGTCAGTTGTTCATGACCATACAGCAGGATTTGATCACTCAGGATTTGAACCCAAGTCCTGTGAATCCAAATCCAGCTGTCTTTGTATTATGCTGGATTGGAGCCTTCAGGAAAATAGTTGTGTTGCTACTGGAGAAAATAGTTCTGCATATATCTTGCAAATTCATCAGGCTAGAAATCCCCACAGACCCACTGAATATAGTTCTCATTGAAGTATGTCTGTGAAGCTTATCCTAGGTTCCCTGCTCACCCACCCACACATTGTCAGAAAGACCAACTCTACTGCTTTTCTTTCTGTTACCTTCTTGGAGGGGGACCCTCCCCAAATCCAGTGGCAATCTAGGCTAACTTTTTACAAATCCAAAATACCTTGATGAGATATAGCATTAAATAGAGATTTTAGCCCACTTTGTTACAGTCGCTCACTGGGAGGTTGTGAGAATGCTGGAGGTAATCAATAAAGTATAATGTTCACAAGTATTGTATCAAGAGTAAACATTTGCCAAGATACCAGAGGAATAACTCAGATTAGGCTTAAGTCAAACGCATAGTGTTTATCTCAGCATGTCACTATATCTTAAACCAGTCTGAACTTGTTTGTGAGTCACTCTTGAAAGACTGATATTTTAAATACTTAGGAAGAAAGAAATATTTGACAAATACTTATTAAGTGCCTATATATGCTAGGGACTAGGAAAGACAAAAGATGATTTGCTCCTAAGAAACATAATTTATTGAGGGTGGGGTGGATGATAAGACATGTAACAATGACACCTCCACCACCAATAATAATAATAATAATGTGAAAAGAGAATACGGTAGGGCAGTAGGTGCCTCAGAAGGTAGAGTGCCAGGTCTGAAGTCAGGAAGACTCATCTTCATGAGTTCAAATCTGGCCTCAGATACTTACCTGTTGAGTGACCCTGGGCAAATCACTTTACCCTCTTTGCCTCAGTTCCTTATCTATTAAATGAACTGTAGAAGGAAATGGCAAACCACTCTAGTACTTTTGCCAAGAAAACTCCAAATGGGGTCATGAGGAGTCAGACATGACTGAAAATGACTCAAAAACAATGACAACAACAAAAGCATGGTAAGTTTATGAGGCAAGTACAAAATGTTATGAGATTTTTGTTATGGATGAGATCATTTCTGCCTGGGTGATTGGGGAAAACTGCATGGCATAGTTAGCATGTGAGTTGGGCCTTGAATGATTTAAATAGTCCAAGACAGAAGAAGGAAGGACATTCTAGGGATAGAAAATAGTATGATCAAAGCTCAAAGGCATGCAATCTTGGACTGTGTTTAGGATACAATGAGTGGTCCAGTCTGGCTCAAGAATGGCCTTTATGATGAGATGCAGGTTAAAAAAGGCATAAACCCTTCATAGATGTTTTGGCAAAAAAGAAGAGTTTGGGCATATATTGTAATGGAGAACAAAGGAAGACCTGAGTTCAAATCCTGCCTCAGACACTTACTGGCTGAATGGCAAGTCATTTAAGTCATTTAACTCTGAGTCTCAATTTCTTGTCAGTAAAATATGGGTGCTGAAACTTGATGGTTTCTCTAAGGTTCCTTCCACACTAAACTTATGATCCTAAATCTCATTAGGAACCTATTTGCCAGTTTTGCTGTATGGAAAAATAATTTATTAGCTTTAGGAAGATAGTATTCCTTCTCTGAGGTCATTCTGAAAATATTAATAACAACTGGACCTGGGATTCCTCCTAAAACAATCAAGAATGTGAAATTCATATATCTTTGTTAAAATAACATAGGGAGACCTCAGTTTAAACTAATAACAAAAAGGTGGTTACAGTTCATAACAGAAATCTAAACATGGTGCTAAGGAACATATATGCTAATAGTTTCCTGAGGAAATATTTATTACTTTAATCAATATTTAGCTTCTACATCCATATAAATTAAGGTATCATCATGAGGTTAATGAAAATTATAGACCTGGGCTCCTAGTTGGCAGCAACTAGGCATACTATATTGGATAACCAACCAACAAATTTTATTAAGTGCTTACTACATGCCAGGCATTTGGGATTAAAAAAAAAAGACAAAAACAAAACAGTCTCTGACATCAAGTGGCTTACAATCAATTGGAGGGAAGAGGAAAGACATATAAATATCTAGAAATATACAAAATAAATACAAGATCGCTTTGTGTGGTAAGGCACTAGCTAGCACAGGGGGGAAACTGTAAAACATTCATATAGAAGGTGGTACTTGGGGTGAGCCTTGAAAGACAGTAGGGATTCTAAGAGTCAAATGTGAGTAAGATCTGGACAAAGGGAATACCAAGGGCTAAGACAAAGTAAAGGGAGATGGAATAATGTGTAAGAAGAAGACTAAGCAGGTCAGTGTGGCTGAACTTTAGATTATGTGAAGGAGAAAAGACTGGAAAGGTAGGTGAAGTCAGCTTGTAAAGGACTTTAAATTCCAAGAAAAGTACATGTTTCTGATCGTAGAGGTAATAGGGAGTCACTGAAGTTTACTGAGTAGGGGAGTGACGTGTTATTTGTCAGGCACTCTGATAGATGATGGGTATATAACAAAGACAACACAATCCTTACCATCAAGGAGCACACATTCTATGAGGGGGAAACATACATACATTCTACATACATACCTGCACACCACACAGATACATGCATAATATAGACAGAGTAATTTCTGGAGGAATGGGGCAATAGAAACCAAGGGATGGTTGGATTGAATATTGGATTGAAGCAAGAGAGGTCAGTGAGAAGGCTACTGTGATAATTGTGGTAAGAGGTGATAAAAGTTTGAAGTAGGGTGGCCACAATGAGGTTAAGAAGGGGATAGGTATGAGAGTTGGTATGGAGAAATAAAACAAGTTTTGACAACTGATTGGTTGTATGGGGTTAGCGAGAGTAAAGAGTCCAGGATATTGAGGTTATAAACCTGGGTGATGGTAAAGATGGCAAGGCACTTTACTTCACCAGGTTTCAGTTTCCTCAAAGATGAGGGTGTTGGAGTAAATAATCTCATAGAATCATAGATTTATAGCTGAAGGCATGTTAAAGACCATCCAAACCCAGCTCTCTCATTTTACAGACGAGGAAACAGAAAGGCAAAATAACTTGCCCAGAGTCACAAAGATAATAAGTGTCTGGGGAAGAATCTGAACCCAGGTTGTCCTTTGGACCTAGGTACTCCAAGGCCAGGCCTTTTCTATTACAATACATTGTCTCATCCAGGTTCTCTCTTAACTTTAAAATTCTAATTCCCAAGAAACAAGGCATGCCACCCAAAGCAGTAAGGGAGCCAACCATTTCTATCTTCCCATCTCCCCACCAAATGCACAGAAGGGCAGGAGAGGCAGACATTAAGATGCGGGAAGAAAATAGAACCTCCCAGCATAGTCCTTTGGAGACTGCACCTGGAAGATCACATTCTGATCTGTGCACTTCATTGCCAGCTAGAAGTAACAAATGGGAGGGAGTCCAGTGAAGAGCAAATAGGATGATTACAGGGCTGGAGGGATTGCTTTGTGAAGAAAGATTAAAAGAACTAATTACATTGAGTATAGCTAAGCAACTGACAGGAGTTAGGAATGGTCACGTGACAGTGGCCTGTCATGTAACTCAGAGCGCTACCTGCTCTGGGGCAATGGATTGATACCATCATCTGATACAAGGCAGAGGATGGGTCACAGTGGGGTTATACCTTCGGAGAAGAAAATATTCTGAGTAACAGGGGGGGAACTTCTTGAGGGTGAGCTCTTCTATCTTGTCAAGCCCAGACAAAGTAATTTCAACAGAGAGAAAGTACCCTAACAGCCTCATACAGAAGATTTGAAGGAAGCAACGGATCCTAAGACATGAGGCAAGTGCATTCCAGAAATGCAAGAAGGACTGTCCATTCTTTTTTTTTTTCTTTTTTGGTGAGGTGATCAGGGATAACTGACTTGTCCAAGGTTACACAGCTAGTAAGTGTTAAGTGTCTGAGGTTGTATTTGAAATCAGGTCCTCCTGACTCCAAAGTCAGAGCTTTATTCACTGTGCCACCCAGCTGTGCCAATATTTTGATTTTATGTGTTTTTTTTCTTTTTAGGCAGTTGGGGTTAAGTGACTTGCCCAGGGTCACACAGCTAGTAAGTGTCAAGTGTTTGGTCTGAGGCCAGATTTGAATTCAGGTCCTCCTGACTTCAGGGCCAGTGTTCTATCCACTGCACCACCTAGCTGCCCAGGACTGTACATTCTAAGAGCGGTTGGTGAATCCCCTTACTCCTATCATATCTAACCCATTACTAAGTTTTGTTGATTATTCTTCCACAGAGTCTTATATCTTTTTCCTTCTCTCAATTAGTAGTTCCTGCACTAATTTAATCTTTTATAGCTTTTTGCCTTATCTATTACAATAGCCTCCGAGCCCATATCCTTAATTCTAATTTTCATTCTCTCTGCAAACTGATATCCATAATATACAGATGTGACCTGGTCACTTCCCTGATCAATATGATCCAGTGATTCCTTGGTGTTTTTAGCATAAGGTATCAATTTCTCTCTTTGGCATTTAAAACCCCTCACCCTAACTTTCTCATTCTTTTTATGTTACATTTTATAACCAAACTGGCCTAAAAGCTCTTCCCTACATATGACTTTTAATTTTTTATTTCTTTGCTTTTTTCTAGGCTGGTTACCTATGTCTAGAATGCTTTCCCTCCTCTCTTTCTCAAAGAATTAGCTTTCTTTAAAGCTCAGATAAGATGTCATCTCCTACACAAGGGAAGTCTAGCCTCATCCCTTGGTTTCTATTGTCCCATTCCTCCAGAAGTTACTCTGTCTATACTATGTATGTATATGTGTAGTGTGTAGGTAAGTATGTAGAATGTATTTATGTTTTCCCCTCAAAGCATGTATGCTCTTTGATGGTAAAGATTGTGTTATCTTTGTTATATACCCATCATCTATCAGATTGCCTGAAAAATAATAGGTGCTTAATAAATGCTTATTTAATGAAGACATGAAACGGTGGTCATGGATGCAGCCAATTACTTTGCTGGAGTCAAAGGGGTTGTGGACTAGTTTGAGATTCCTTCCTGAGGAAATCAAACTGGGGGAGTATGAAGTGAACCCTGGTGTTTCTGGAAGATAAGGATTCATAATTCCATGGGCAATAAACAAAATCCAAAGGTTCCAAGTATAGAAGATGATATCTTAGAGATGAGAAATTAAGGGCTCTGGGAGAGCTTTCAAAGGTTATAGCAGAGTTTGATCTATCCAGTTTCTTGTCTGAATTTCTAGATGTCTTAGCCAGAGTTTCTTCAAGAATGTTAGAGGTAACTGAACTCGTATGCTTCTGTGGTAGCTGAACTCATATGGTTCTCTTTAATCTCAAGAAAGGAGACCTCTGCATACTTTTACTCATTAGGACATGTCAGGACCCAGGTTCCTTCTGCCTTCCAGTGGCTCCCACCAGGGTATGGGCTACACAATGAGGTAACCAAAAGTACAACCCTCCCTCAAATACATCATCATATCCCCTGACTTTGAAGTCAGAGGGTAGAGTAGCAGAATATGTTTTCTCTAAGTCTGATGGGTCTCAGGAGGTGAAGTCTCAATTTAGTTTGTGGAAAGTACACTGGACCACAAGTATGGATGCCTCCCAAAGCTCTGGCTTGGTCCTCTACTCTTATCTTTCTCTACCTGTGATCTCATCAGATTTAATGGGGTTCAATTATTATCTCTGTGTAGATGACTCTGAAATCTATACATCTAGCCATGAACTGCCTCTTAAACATCTCTAGTTAGATGTTTTGTAGCTATTTCAAACTCAACATATTCAAAACAGAAATTATTCTATTTCTCCCCAAATCCATCTCTCCTCAGAACTTTATTTTTGTTGAAGCACTTCAAGGATTTGTTTTTAGTTGCTTAAGTTTTCAACATTGGAAACATCTTTCTCATAAATCTCCTAACAAATTAGTTGAACCTCCCAATGTCTCTTGAGTACATCTCCTGTCCACCCACATGGCCTTTATCCTAGTTCAGACCCTCATCGTAGACTATTGCAATAACCTTGTGATTTATGTCCCTGCTTCTACTCTATCCTTTTTTCAATCCAGCTGCCGTAAAGCTGCCAAACTGATATCCCTAAAATACAGATCTCTGCAAGTCACTCCCCTACTCAAAAATCTTCAGTGGCTCTATCTTGCTTCTTGGATAAAAATATAAACAACTCAGCCTGGCATTTGAAGCTCTCCACAATCTGTCCCACCTCCCTTTCCAGTTTTATTTCATATTCCTCTGCACATCCTGTCTGTTCTGATCAAGATGGTCTACTGACTTTTCTTTTACAAAGCATTCCATTTCCTAATTCTGGGCATTTGTACAGGTAGGCTTCCATATTTGGAATGTACTCCCTCCTTCCCTCTACCTCTTAGAATCCCTGCTTCCTTTAGAGCACAGCCTAGGTGCCACCTGGTACACAGGCCTGTTTCAAATCCCCAAGTTGTTAGTGCTTGGAATCACTTTGCCTAATTTTAAAGTTTTGCATAATCTTGTATATACTTTGTTTTTACTTCTTTGTGCACATATTGCATCACCAACTTTGTAAGGTCTAGGGGATGTTCCATTTTTATTTTTGTACACTCAGTTCCTATCACTGTGCCTTGAAAGTAGTAGTTACTTAACAAATGTTGAATTGAAGTATGAAGACTTGGGTTCAGATTCTGACTCTGCCACCTACTAGTCACATAGCTTTAAGCAAGCTACATTGCATTTCTCTCAGATCCCCAGTTTCCTCATCTATAATATGAAGAAGTTCAATCAACCAACATGCTCATCAAGTGTCTACTATGATCCAGACACTGTGGTAGGTGCTAGTAGGTCTATATTATTTCTAATATGCCTTCCAGCTCCAACAGATCACTCATGCAAGAGGCAAAGCCCAGTATCTGGTGTTTACATCTTTTGTTATACACACACATACATAATATATATATATATATACACATATATATATGCATATATATATGTACCCACACACATACATACATATATATGTATATGTATATATACTTTTGAAGGAGGTACTGTTATTGTGATCAACCCATTCTGCTGAAATGAACGAATGAATAATGCTTTGCCTTTACATTTTTTCTAGCTTCTATGATTCTGACCTGAATTGTGAACCATGATTTTCCTCTAATCTTCTGGCTTTGAACTATAGTTCTAGAGACCAATTAATCATCAAGCCTTGGCCCTTTCGCTGAAGCTCCATGATTGATAGGAGGAGTGAATGGGAGGAGTTGTGTCTCTTGACCTACTTTGGTTCTTTTAGGATTCTGGCATACGGAGTCGAGTCCTTTAAGATGTCCCACCACTTTGGCATAGATTTTCAAAATGAAACTGTGAATTGTTCAACTGATACCCTTGACATCTCATCTCAGTTGTGACCCATCACGTAAGTTCAGAGAGATTCTGAAATAAAATGGACCACCTTCATTTTCTAGACTCCCATTCTCTATGGAATAGGTAAGGAAACAGGCTCAAAAATCTCAAATGACTTGCTCACAATAACTTAGTAAATGTATGAGCTAGGATTTTGGATCCAAGCCTTCCCTGACTCCAAGTCTAACACTTTAGCATGACACCACTTCTTATTTATGCTATTTCATACATTTATTGCACTCTGAGTTTGGACACATCTGTTTCTGCTTTTTTTTTTTTAAAAAACTGAACTCTTCCAACCCTGCTGGATATTAATAGTGTAAATGTGGCTCCCATGTGGGTTTAACATTATGTTAGTTGTCTATGCCAGTTCTTTGGGGGGGGGTCTATTAATGACTCCTGATAGATTACACCACTTCTACCCTAGGATTCAGTTATATACACACACACGTATACATACATACATATGTTTGCAAATATGCATTTATAGTGATAGGGAGGAGTCTAATAATAAGTAGCATATGAGAAATATAGACAGGGCTGTCTCTGAAAAGCCTTCCCATCAAAGACTCAGTTTTTATTAGAACACAGCCCTTGTCAGCAAGGGGCGATATGAAAAAAAAAACCCCACTACATGATATCTTTAGGGAATGGGCACATGAACACATAGTCTCCCACAGTTGCCTTCCTTATTGTTAATGCATCAGGGAAGGGAAACATAAACAACTCAGTAGTGGGGAAAATTCTTAGGAAACCCAGTCATTGTGATATTCCTATACCCAGGAAGCTGATCTGACTCTAACTCTGTATCTACAACAAATCCAAACTACTTGTGGTAGCAAATTGATGAGCCTGATTAATGTTACTAGCAATCAGTAATATCATTTATTCTACTTTAAGTATTTGGGCAAATGCTATGCCTTGATTTGGCCAAAATGGCACAATAGAACACAGCCTAGTTGTGGTAGCTTATAGAACTTCCCTATCCTTAGTTACCACCAAGCCAGGAACTATCTCTGTCCATGGTGCTGAAAACTTCTCTAATAGGTACAAAAACCACTGTTGATTTTCAATTCAATTAATAGGCGAATAGGATTTAAAATTGAAAGAGATTTTGTAGGCATATAACCCAGATTCTCATTTTACTTATGAGGAATATTTAGTTAAAATATCAAGTATTTATTGTATGCAGAACACTGCAATTTGTATTGAGGAGATAGAAAGTTAAGTCAAAATAATTCCTGGATGTCACGGAGTTTAGAGTCAAATAGTATATAACAAAAATACAGGTAACTATAATATTCAATAGAAAGTGATAAGAGCAAAAAAGAAGTGCAGAATAAAATTGAGGTACCCAATAAGGAAAGGTCATTCTTAGCTAAGGAAATCTTGAAAGACTTCTATTGTGGTTATAGATCAGATGAAACATATATCTTTATTAGGCATATACTATATACCTTTATTATTATTCTAGATAGTTGTTGTAGTGATAATGGTGGTGGTAGAGGTAGTAATTAGTAGTAATAGCAGTAGTAATAGTAGTAGTAGTAGTAGTAGTAGTAGTAGTAGTAGTAGTAGTAGATAATAACTAGCATTTATGAAGAACTTAAAAAATTTTAAAAATATTTTATATATAGTAGGAATTGGAGGAGGAGATGCCATCCTTCTTTTTCCTTTGAGATTATTTTCATCCTGAAAAAGGACACAACTTATACAATGACATATATACACAGATTATTTGGCTTTTAAATGACTAAGACCCTGTTTGTACTTGCTGGTGCATTATAATAATAGCCCTAAATCTTCCATTATGTGGAAAGCAAGCAATTTAAGGCTCATGGGATTATGTGAGAGAAAGTTCTAAATTGGAATGTGGTGGCAACTTACCCTATACCTACAGGAATTGAATTTACCCTTCAAAATAGAGCTCACTGTTAATGAAACTGCTCTAAGGTATATTGTTTGGATACTAAGTCATCTAAAATCCCAGGAGTACACGGTCAATTTGATAGGACCATTGGAACCTGAGTATTCAAAGAAAGTGAATAGTCTATGACTAATATTCAGAAATATCATTGCCTGAAAAGCTTGCCTGGGAAATTATATTGGGGGGGAGGGCAATCTCACAGAGGGACCAAAGTCAAAATGACTTTAGCCTTCAGTCCCTAAAGTAGCATAGAAATAGTAAGGCCTCTGATTTGATTTGAAGGAAGCAGTAAAGTGTAGTGGGCTGGGAATGAAGACACTTGATTTCCAAAGTATTTATTTTGATGTTAATTTGTCATGAGGCTTTGGATAAATCATTTCATTCCCTGGACCATAAGGCATTTCCTTATCCATCAAGTGAGAGGGATCTAGTCTAAACTAAATAATGTCAAAGGTATCTTACAGCCCTAATATGGTATACTACCATTTTATCAAGTTTTTCCTTCAATCATAATTCTTATAAAATTTTTCCAGATTATTCATGAATTATTGGAGTCAATTCAACATTTGCAAAGCATCTGTTATGTGAAAGGTACTGTGCTAGTGCCATTGGATATAAAGACAAGAATGAAAAGTTCAAGCAACTAAAATCTTCCACATGTGTTTTATCCCCCATTAGAATGTGAGGTGTCTGAAAGCAGAATCTGTCTTACTTTTCTATTTGGATACCTAACAATTAGCATTGTATTTTGCACACAGTAAATGCTTGATAAATGCTTTTTATTTATTTATTCTTGAGGAAAACAACATGGAAACAGATATGATTACAAGGTAATATGGAAGTCAAGTTGACTAGCGTTTATTAAACACTGACTAGGTTCCAAATACTGTGCTAAGTATTGGGAAAACAAGTACAAGTAGAAAAGAAAATAGTCACTGAATTTAAGGAGTTTACATCCTAAGGAGAGAAGATAATACATATAAGGGAGGCAAAAAATAGGGGGTAATACAGGCAGGGGCATGGTAGAGAAAGTCAGGGTAGAGAGTCAGTAGATCCTGTCGAAGTTAAAAACATTGTCTAGCTTGGGATTTCTCAAAATGGACGCTCTGGGGGAAAAAAAAAACAGCCAGGTATAGAAAAGGGGCCTCTGGAGTGGAGAGTACTTTTAGTATGAGAAACCTAAGGATAAGTAAACTTCCAGGATGAGGAGTGACATGCCACTATATCTGGCTTCTGGGACACAGCAACACTGTTTAGGTAGCTGAGTGGTACAATGAATAGAGTGCTGGAACTCCAGGAAGATCTGAGTTCAAATCTGGCCTCAGATACTTAATAGCTGTATGACCCTGGGAAAGTCACTTACCCTCTGTCTGCCTCATTTTTCCCAATCATAAAAAGGAAATAATAATGGCTCTTCCTTCCCTGGTTTGTTGTGAGGTTCAAATGAGATATTTTAAAATTTAATACCATGTCTGGCACATAGTAGGTGCTTAATGAATGCTCATTTCTTTCCTTTCCATAAGGTCAGGCAATTGAGGGCTGTTTTGAAACTATGAGGGCCTGAACCCAGGAGAGAACTTGAACCATTTAATAATCTGCCTTCACCCACAGACCACTTCTCATCCACTGATACTCTACCTGTATTCATTTCCTCATTGGTTAACATTTCAGAAAAAAACATTGATGTCATTTGTTTAGAGCTGCCTCATCTTCATTTCATGTCCTCCTTATATTATACCCCACTATCTTCTCCTTCACTCCAGTCTGAGGAAGAGGTAGTCCTTCTCCTTGCTGATGCTAACCCCTTTAAATATACACTTGATCCCATTACATTTATCTTCTCCAGAAAATTACCACTACTATTATTCCTCTTCAGCTATTGATTCCTTCCCCAATTCCTTTAAATGTACCCATGTTTCCACTATCCTTAAAGAAGAAAGCCCTGTCTAGATCCCACCATCTCCACTTACAACTTCGTATGTCTTTTTCTTCCTTTCTAGGCTAAACTCCTTGAGAAAGTCATTTTTACTTGATACCATCATTCATTCTCCTCTTAGCCTCTTTTAAATTCTCTGCAATCTGTCTCCTAACTTCGTTATTTGACTGAAACTTTTTATTAAAATCTATCAATGATCTCTTGATTGCCATATTGAAAGGCGTTTTTCCCTCCCAATCCTCACTCTTCTTGGCCTTCACAGCAATTAACCCTGTTTACCATCTCTTCCTCTTGGATGTTTTCTCTCCTTTGATTTTTCTTTATACTGCTATCACCTGGTTTTCCTCCTAACTTTCTGACCACTTTTCCTCCTCCTGTGCTGGATCTTTATCTACATCACTTCCACTAACTGTGGGTGACCCTGTCCTAGCCCCTATCTTTTTTTCCCTCTCTACATTTTCACTTGTTGATCTTATCAGCTCCCATGAGTTCAATTACTATCACTATGCTGGTGATTCCCAAAACTGCATATCTAGCCCTAGTCTCTCCTGAGTTGCAGTACCATATCTCACGCATTTTGGACATTTCATATTGGATGTCAATATTTAAAAAAATAACGCATTAATGTTTCCCTTCCCCCCACATTCAAACCCATTCCTCTTCTCCTATTCTGAACTTTCATATTACTTTAAAGAGAGCTTCTATCCTTTCAGTCACCCAGGTTAACAAACAAGTGTCATGTTTACCTCCTATCTAATTCATCTCACATTTCCAAGTGGTTGCCATATCTTGTCATTTCTCTCTTTATATCTCTTGGATCTATTCTTTTCTCTTTACTCACAAATACCACACAAGTTCAAAACCTCATCATTTCTTGTGTAGATTATTGTAATAGCCTCACAACAGACCTCCCTGCCTCAAGTTTCTCACCATTTTAATCTATCTTCCACCTGACTGCCAAAGTGATTTTTCTAAAGCATAGTTCCGGCCTTGGCATCTCCCTTATTAAATGAATTATGGTGGCTACCTGTTATATCTAGGATTAAATACAAATTTCTCTGTTTGGCATTTAAAATTCTTCACACACTGGTCCTTACTTACTTTGCCAATCTTCTTACATATTACTCGCCTCCATGCACACTGTGGTCTAGCCATATTGATTTGTTTACTATTCCTCACATACTCTATTTCTCATGTCTGTGTCTTTATACTAGATTCTCCCTGCCCAGAATTCTCTTTTTCTCCTCTAACTCTTAGATTCCCTGGCATCCATCAAGACTCAACTGAAATACCACTTTCTTTGGGAGGCCTTTCAGGAGTCCTGCCATTGTTAATTCCTTCCCCTCTGAGGCTATCTTGTTTCCACTCTGCATATATCATGTATATAACAATACATGTAGGTGATGTTCTCTCCATTAAAATAAGAGCAATGTTTGCCAGTCAGTATGGTGTGTACCAACATTGTCACTTTTCCTTTACTTCCCCAGTGCTTAGTGAAGTGCCTGGCACATAGTAATTGCTTAATAATTATTTCTTGATTGTTTGGAGAAGGGAACTCTCAGGTCACACAGTCAATAAGACTTAAATTCAAGTCTGCAAAATCTCAGTTTTGTTCTTTTTCAAATATAACTATAAAAATGTCCAAATTCTTCAATCTTAATAAATTCCAATGGCTCCCTAGGATAAAATACACACAAATACTCTTCTTGGCTTTTACAGTCCTTCACAACCTGATTTCAATTGACTTTTTTAGACTTATTATAGAGTATTGCACTTAACATAAGCTCCAGTCTTGAAACTTACCATGCTGTCCTTCCTCCACAATGTTCCATCTCCTGTTTTGGAGTTTTTCCATAAGTAGTTCTTCTCTGCCTAGAATTCATTATTTCCTCATCTCCACTTCTCAGAATCCCTAGTTTACTTCAAAGTTCAGCTAAGTGTCATCTTCTATAAAAGGCCTTTTCTGATTCTCTTAGCTACGAGTGTCCACCCCATCCAATTACTTTGAATTGATTTTGAATATAATTGCATTTATATATGTTGCCATCCTCAGTAGAACATAAACTTCTTGAGGACAAACCAGCCCCTAACCAGCTGCTACTAAAAGACAGGTAAACTTGAGAACCTGGGAGTGGTAGTACCCTTAGACAACTTAGAAATTATACTTCTAACCCAGTTTTAAAATTCGTCACCCAGAGAAGCAACCCCTATAGAGATATGATTTGGCATCTGCTTCTGCAGATGCTATAGCCCCTCCTCCTTAGCAGTCACAATGCCTGAAGACCCAGAAAAGAAATTGTTTTCAACCAAAGCCCTTGCATTGCCAAACTGTTTAACATCAAATGATCTTAAAGAAAAAGACTGCCATCTACTTTGCTGCTACACCATGAGGACCACTGAGTCTTTTTCTCTGACTCACAACTGTAACCTCCTATGTGTGTTGTCTTGTGGACTATAAATCAATTTTTAACCAATTATCTACTTATAAAATCATAGTAGATTAAGAAATGTGTATAACTCTGTGCAGGCTGACCAGGCACTAGTTCCAGCCAGCCTGTCTGTTAGCAAACTTCCCTATTTTTGCATAAAACTGAGCTCCTGCAGAGCTCAGCTAATAGGCTAAGTTCCCCATTTCTAGTAAAAGTGTCTGATAAGCTTAGCTCTGTAGCTTATAGGTCATAGTGACTATAGGTCACCTAGGACTGGAAAATCTTCATGCCCTGAGTGCTGTTCCCCATTCCTATGGAAGTTTCCTGTTCTTGAAACTGGACAGCTTTCCATGATGAAAATGGAAATTCCTAAAATATTCCAACCAAACAGAAAGTGTAAATAAATGCCCATGAGAATCAATATCATCTTCTTCAACTTGGGATCAATGTTTCTCATTTATGTCTATGAAAATTCTCTGTAAATTCAGTTTGGAGGCTTTGGCTACTGAGGAATCATTGACCTCATTTATTGGCAGTTGCTAGTGTTGCTAATAAATTGATCATGTTCAAAGCTTTTTGCCTCTGTTTTCCTTATTCACAGATTTTTAATCATGATACTCTCTCCTACTAGAATATGAGCTTTTTAAAATAAAAGACTGTCTTATGTTTTAATTTATGTCCCTAGTGCCTAAAACAAGATTTTATATGTAGCAAGTGGTTAATAGATGCTTTTCATTCATTCTTTCATTCACTTTTGTCATACTCTTAATGTCTGACACAAGATTGATTGGTAAATAAAAGGAAGTACTTTTCTAAAGTCCTCTGATCCTTAAGCTGTCTTCTTGATGGTTTGTGTTTAGAGAATGTTAAATCTGGAGTTAAGAAGATCTGCATTCAAATCCCACCTTGGAAACTTGCTAGCCATGAGACCATGGGCAAATCATTTAACCTCTCTTTGCATCAGTTCTTTATAAGATGCCTGGGGGAGGGGGACTAGATGGCATTTTAGATGCCTTCTAGCTCTAATACTATGGTTTTAGGATTCTCATATTTCTATGAATTTTATTTTCCTAATTTGACTAAGGAACTGTAACTATGTTCAGAAGGGCAGGGAGACAGTGTAGTGATGTCAGTGTTTGAAGTAGGGAATGTCTCTGTAGTGAAAATGGCTGATTATTATCATTATTATCATTATCAGTAGTAGTATTAGTAGTAGTAGTAGCAGCAGCAGCAGCAGTAGTAGAAGTAGTACTGAGGGAGAGTCAGAAGACTTATAACTTAATATACTCTGTGTGTAATTTTATATATCAATACATTTCTATTTTACTTTATCCAAAAGACATTCTTATTTGGTGGAATCTGACTATGTATTAAGGAAGTATTGAAGGAAGAAAGAAAAATAACATTCCTTTATAGAATAATTAATTTATAGCTGGAAGGGACCTTGGAGGTCATGTAGTCTAATCCCTCATTTTATCAATGGATAAATTGAGGCCACCAGAGGCTAAGTGATGTGTCCACAGTCATACATAGTAAGTGGAAAAGATGGAATTAATCCAAAATCCTTTAACTCCAAATCTAGTGCTTTTTCCACTGTAGCATCCCATAATGAGCTGGGAAGCAATCTGACTTCATGGAAAGAACATGAACCTCAGTGGGATCTGTTGCTTTGACACTAATGATCTAGGTGACTTCGAGCAAGTTTGGGACCAGATAATGTCCAATATTACTTTCAACTTCAAATACTGTGGTCATTTCAGACAAAGGAGTCTATATATAAGTTGGTTTTAGTATGAGAGTGATGATTCACTTTCACCTGAGAGGATCATGGAAGGTTTAATGGGGAAAATGACAACTGAGCATGCCTTGAAGGCCACTAAGTAGCTATACAATCTGAAAAGCAAGTTACTTAACTTCTATGGGCCTCAGTTTCTTCATCTATAAAATGAAAGGGTTGGAAAATATTTTCTCTATAACACTTTATAATGCTAAGACATTTATTTCATTTCAGAAAAAAGCCAGGCACTTCTGAGTCATTCCTTATTTCCTTTGAAACACCTGGGAATGATTGGTTGAATGGAAGACATGTATTCTGTTTTCTTTTAATGGAAGTCTTTGTAGTGAGGAGTCCAGGGAGTGAAATATGTCACTACTTTAGAGCACAAAGGTGTATGTTTACAAAGTTTTGTTGAATGACTTTGTCAAATGCTCTTGACTTTGCTTGAATTGAGTAGTCAACTCATTGCAATGGTATAGCTAGAGATCATGTCCACTCTGAAAAATTAGGAGTCAGAGTGAGTCAGAATCAGATTAGTCTGCCATATGTAGGATTTGTTTGTCTATAGGCTTATGAATGTCTAACTTGTAGATAATTGCTTAGAAGGGATGAATTGATAAATATCTCTGGAGTCACATCTGGAGTCCTTTTTCCAAGGGAGACTATTATTTCTGCCTTGAAGGGAGCAGGAAAAGACACACAAGACTGGTCATTCTGTTGTCCTTTGTGAGAGAGGTGCCAGATTATAATTATATCTCTCCACTTTCCAGCTCCCTTCTCCACTTTTCTTCTTGGCAAATCTACTCCTCTTCTTCTATAGTACTTCTGAAGATCTTTTACCTTACAATCACTTTTAAAAGGAAACTGAAATTATGAAAACCTGGAGATTTTTATCAATGTGCCAAAAGAGGAAAAGCTTATAATTCTGGGTGATTTAAACCCTCAAACAGGTGTAGAGAATCAGACCTGGCAGGTAGTTCTTAGGAGGAATGGAGTTGGAAACAGCAATAGACAACAGTCACTTACTAGTGTAGACTTGTTCATCTCATGATCTTGTCACCAACACTGTCTTCCATTTACCTAAACACAATAAAACTTCATGGATGTACCCTCACAGCAAACATTGACATTTAAGAGACTGTGTCATTATAAGGAGAAGAGCCAGATGGGATGTGAGAGTGATGAAGGCAATATGTGGTGCACAGTGCTGGACCAATCATAGACTTGTCCTCTCCAAACTAAACATTCACATTTAACAAAAGTGGTGGACCCAAGGCAAGAAGACTTAATGTCAATAGATTAGAATACTTCTTCAAATGTGAGCAGTTCACTGCTAACTTGAAGGAAAAGCTGAGATAACACGCTGTTGGCAGCACTGGAACAGAAAAGGGGTGGACAGTTTTCAAATATTTGATGTATAGCACTGCATTGACTCATCTGGGCTAGAACACTCACAAACATCAAGATGGTTTGACAAAAATAATGAGGAGATTCAAAAGGTGCTAAATGAAAAACAAGAGCTTCACAAGGTTTACCAGTAAGAGAGTTCATCTGTCTCTAAGAAGTCAGCATCTATCAAAAGTAAAATACAAGCAAAGGTTAGAGAGATGTAGGATTCTTGGCTCAAGGTAGATGAAAATCAGTTTTACACTGATACTAATGATTCAAATCACTTTAAGATGCCTTGAAGGTTATTTATGGGTCAAAGACCTATGGTACACTTAAACTACTCAATGCTGATGGGGTCACATTGATTAGTGATAATGGTATGATCCTAGAGAGATGGACTGAACACTTCCATAGTGTTCTCAACAGACCATCATCAATCAATGCTGAAGCCATTGATCATATACATCTAGTTGAAGTCACTTATTCTCTTACCAAATTTCCAACTGATGAAGAGGTTTTGAATGTCTTTAGGTTTCTCTGATGTGGCAAAGTTCTTGGTTCTGATTCTCTTCCAACTGAGATTTACAAGACAGGGGGATACACTCCTCATACAAAAGCTGATGGAATTTTTCTGAGTTATATGGCAAGAGGGAGTTATCCTCCAGGAGTTCAAGGATGCTCCCATTATCCATCTCTATAAAAGAGAGTCAAATAAGTTGTCCCTGACAATCACAGAGGAGGACTCTTTCTTAATAAAGGCTGTCAAGAATCTTGCCAAAGTTCTCTTTGTAGGCTGATCCTTCACCTGGAAGATGGTCATCTACCTGAGAGTCAATGTGGCTTCCGAAAAAGATGAAAAAAATGGCTGATATGGTGTTTACTGCTTGACAACACCAGGAGAAGTGTACAGAGGTCTATATACAACATTCATCTATCTGACCAAGGCCTTTGATAATGTCAGTCATGAAGGCTTGTGGAAAATTATGATAAAATTTAGTTGCCTGGAAAAATTCATCAGTATTGTACATCAGTTTTATGATAGCATGCTTGCCCAGGTTCTAGATAATAGACAATACTCTTGAACTTTCTCAGTCACCAGTGGAGTGAAACAGGGTTGTGTGTTTGCTTTCAGCATGATGTTTTCAGCAATGTTGTTAGACATCTTCAATGAGAATGAAAATGGCATCAAAGTTTGCTACTGCACTGATGGTAAATTGCTTAATTTGAAAAAGCTGTAAGTCAAGTCTAAACTAGAGGGAGAGTTGGTGCATGATTTTTTGTTGGCAGATGACTGTGTACTCAATGCTAATACATTTGTATTTAAAAGCAGTGGGGTAGAGGGAATGGGAAAAGCTATTTTCACTTCTGCATTGTTCATCATTACTGTATATTCAGTACTAATTTTGGTCTGACAACACCAAAAAAAAAAGAGGTTCTTCACCAGCCAGCACCCTAGTCTCCTTACATGGAACCGTTGGTTGTGGCAAGTGGAGAAATTTTGAATGCTATGGATAAGTTCACTTACCTTGGCAGTAAAATACTTTCCAGGGATGCACACATAAATGATGAGGTTGACACACTCATTGTCAAAACTAGCTCAGTGTTTGGAAGGTTCTGAAGAAGTCTAATATGACTTCCTAGTAAACAGAAGGTCTACAGAGCCATTGTGCTTACCTCGTTGTATGCCTGTAAAACCTGGACAGTATGCCAGTGTTGTTCCAGGAAATGGAATTGTTTCCATTTGAAATGTCTTAGAAAGATTCTGAAGATCACCTGGCAAGATAAGGTACCAGACACAAAGGTCCTTTCTAGAGTTGAACTGCCAAGCATTCAAACTCTACTGTAGCAAGTGCACCTCTGGCGGGCTGTCCACATTGTTAGAATGCTAAAAGTATGCTTGCCTAAAAGACTATTTTATGTAGAACTCACACAAGGCAAGCTTTCACGTGGAGGTCAGAAGAAGCAATACAAGGACACTCTCAAGGTGTCTATGAAGAACTTTGGATTCAATTATGAGACATGTGAGACACTGGCATAGGACTATCTAACATGGTGTGTTAGCATTAAAGAAGACTCTGCATTCTATGAGCAAAGCAAAACTGTAGCACAAATGAAACAGGAGATGTGCAAATTTAGAGGCAACTCCACCCTAAATCTTCATAAAGGTTATTTGCCTAACCTGTGGTGGAGGCTTACGACCTCATGCTGGTCTCATCAGCCAGTGTTGGACACACTTGACATTAACATAATGATGTCATCTTGGTCCTCTTCAAGAACAAAGCACAACAACCAACCAACCATTCCTTTCCTTCCTCTGCAATCAGATAAAATTGCCCTTTTCTTTGTTCCTCCCACTGACTGTTCCCTATGCCTCGAATATATTCCTGTGTCACCTCCATGTCAGAGAATTTCTCTTCTACTTCAAGACATAGCTGATGCTTCACCTTTTAAATGAAGCTTTTCCTATTGTCCCCCACTGCTATTGTAGACCACCAACTACCTCATATTTAACTACCTTTCATTTATTTGTACTTATTTTTGTATTGATTCTATATATGCTTATATATTTACTTGTTTCCTTGCTAGAACTGACATCTTCATCATTGCTCTGCCTTATTTTCGCTTTCCTTGTAATGCTTCTCCAATTTGACAAACATTTATCAATAACCTGCAGTGCTCCAGGCATAGTACTAGGTGCTTGAGAAACAAAGATAAAAAGGAAAATAACCCTGATCCTCAGCAATCTTGTAGGATCATCTTTTGCCACTTTTTGTATCCCCAGAACTTAGAATGCATTTTTTGTTGATGTTATTCAGTCATTTTTAGTCATGTCTGATTCTTTGTGACCCCATTTGGGTTTTCTTGGTGAAGATAGTGGAATGATTTACCATTTCCTTCTCCAGCTTGTTAGACAGATGAGGAAACTGAGGCAAATAGCTTAAATGATTTCCCCTGGGTCTCACACAGAAAGTAGGTATCTGAGGTTGGATTTTGAGTTCAGGTCTTTCTGACTCTGGTCCCTGTGCTTTATATATTGTGCCCCCAACTGCCCATTTGGAATATATAGGTGCTTAATAAATATTGACTGATTGATTCTACTTGAATTGATGTGTGTGTGGGGAACATAGCATGTGCACAGATAAGTAAATACACAATATGTAGAAAGTAATTTTAATGAGAAAATTGTGTTATTGTCATTATTCTCTAGTCTAAGAATCTAAGGCACCAGAGTAACATCATATTGTGAAAAATACTAGACTAGAAGTTAGGGTACTTAAGTTCTAGATCTGTTCTTAGAGTAAGTAGTTGTGTGACCTCAGAGAAGTCAATGCAATCAATAAACTTAGATTTATTACACATATACTGCACTTAACAGTCCCTTGTGCTTTAATAACAATAATAACAATAATGGCACTAAGCATTTATATACTTCTTAATTATGTAAAAAATGTATACCATGAAATAGTTGCACATATTCACCCTGATCAGAGTTATAATTGTGTAAAATATGGTAATTGTTTCCAATACAATGGAAATATACAGAGTGACTTGAAAGAGTGCTATCATTTCAGGGAAGTAGTCTTTACTATAGCATTAGTCTTATTATTATGTGACATAATGCCTGGGGATAAGATTGGGGTGTGGGAGACTCTTGCCCAAGAAACATTTGTTGAATTCACTGAATCAAAGAATTTTTGAGTTGGAAAGGTCTTTAGGGTCCATCTTATTCAACTTTACTCTCTAAAAAAAAATCCCAATGCAACATAACTAGTTAAGGTTCCCAGCCTTAGCTTAAAAATCTCCCATAAAGGGATAATTCCACTATCAGTCAAAGCAGCTAATTCCATTTTCAGATAGTTCCTGCAATCATTAGATAGATTTTCTTAATATCAAGCCCAATTAAATCTATTCATAATTTCATAGGGTAGGACCCAAAGAGATATAATGGAGCTTAGAGCCCTTTTGAATTCAAATGTCTTATTTTACACATTAGGAAACTAAGGTCTTTAGAGGTTAACTGACTTATCCAAAATCATAAAGGTTAAGTAAGCAATATAACTGTTTCATCCTTTGTTTTAGTTCATTTCCCTGGGCCTAAATGGGATAAGTCTAATCTTTTTTCTGTATGATAGGCTTTCAAGTCCTTGAAAACAAGCTATAATACTCTCCCCAAATCTCTTCTCTAAGTTCAACATTTCCAGTTCTTTTAGTTGATTCTTCAGTGGAAATAACTCATGGCACTTCATCAATCTGATCACCTTCCTCTGAAATTTCTCCTACTTACAAATGTTCTTCCAAAAATGTGTCAGTCAGAACTGAACACAATGCTTCTGATGTGGTCTGACCAGGGCAGAGTATAGGGGAGCTGTTCACTCCCTAGTACTGAATACTCTCACTTAATGAAGGCTTCTAAAATTGAATTACTTTTCTCCTCTTCTTCTGCCAAATTTCCTCCCCCCCTTTCTTTCCAAATAATAATGAATAATTATGTAGAGTTTCAAAGCTTAGGAAATGCTTCACAGATAGTATCTTATCAGAGCTGTTTGACAACACTATGCTGAAGAATTACTCTTTGTTTAGTATCACTGAGCAGGTACAATGTTCCCATCCAAAAGTGTAAAAAATAGACACCAGAGGCAAAGTGGCATAGCAGATAGAGGGCTGGCTTAGAATCAAAGAGACCTGGTTTCAAGTCCTGCTTCTGAGTCACATGGTAGCTATGTGACCATGAGAAAATTACTTCACTTCTTAAAGTCTTCAAATTATGCTCTAAGACTATAAGTTACAGTTGCAGATATGTGTACAGGTCAAGGGAGTTTCTGAATGGGGACAAATGAATTGGATGAATTCTGATGAATAACATGAAATCAGAAGTGAGTACAAAAATAACGAGTTTGGGAGGGACACACTTTTAATCAGGTGCATGCTCCTCAGATCATATAATTTTTTTGGCTGTTTCCTGTCAAGCTTACCCCCTTTTCTTTCCAAATAACAATGAATAATTATGTAGAGTTTTAGAGTTTATGAAATGCTTCATGGATAGCTGGAATTGTTTGATAACACCGTGAGTTGGGTTCTAAAAGTATTATTCTTCATTGCTCTGGTACAAATTAAGAAACTAGCTCAGAGGGATTAAATGTCTCCTTCATGGTCACAGAGATCATAGGTGGCAGAAGTTCATGGTTTACTCCTTCCTCAGCATTGGATGAAAATTTTGATCCCAGATCTGCTACTAACTTGTTGTATGTTTGGGCAAGTCATTTCTCCTCTCTGTGCCTTAATTTCCTCATTTGTAAATTGATGAGATGTTAATAGATAGATAGAACATTTTGTGTTCTAAAGTTCTATGTTTAAAGGACCTTCCAGAACATTTTATTTTCTATGATTCTGTGATTCTACACAGGCTATGTCCCTGGAGTATAGAATTGTGAGATATGGTAATGGACTTGACACCTTTCAGTCTAATGATACAAAGCAGACCAGTGTAGTTGACTATATAAGTACATCTCTGAGAATGATAGACAAAATGTCACTTGGCAATCCCTCAAAGCTCAGAATACAGTTGGCCAAGGATTATCACCCTAAACTTCATGACATAGATACTTCACGGTGCTAGCTTGTGGATCTGTCAAATGCAAGCACGTATCCCTGTGGTAGGAATCATAGATAACTTCATTTATTTGAACAAAAAGAGACTTTTTTCTCTTCGACGATGGCTGACTCAGGACAAAAGTAGCACCCTAAAGTTAAATATTTATAAATATTTCTTTAAAATCATCAGTTCAAATTTCTGTATGTATTTGGCCTCAATTTATAATCTGAAGGGTAAAGTCAGGACATATATGTGCCCTGATCAAAGTTTGAATTCTGAGTCTCTTGTGTATTGCTCTACCAGTTGCTTGGAGACTTCCCTAAAAGGGACTTGATTTTTCACACAACAAATGCTCAGGAGTAATGGAATACAGATTTATCTAGAATTAAAAATGTGAATGTGTTTGTATGTGTGTGTGTGTGTGTGTGTGTGTGTGTGTGTGTGTGTACTTACATTTACCACTCTCCATGTTCCTGTGCCTCAGGTTTTGTGAATCAGTTGAGAAGGCTAGACTTAGAGGTAGGAGAGGCCTGGGTTAGAATCCCTCTTGAATTTATTGTGATTTATTGTGTGTGACATTGGGCAAGTTAGTTCACTTCATTGGACCTCAGTTTCCTCATCTAGAAAATGAAGACCTTTAAAGACTTTTCTATGGTTGTCTATTAAACTCTGAATCTGTATAAACTAGTTGAATTTAGTTTGATCATCTATGAGCATAAGAATACTTAGATTACCCAACTCATAGACTTGTTTAATAATAATAATGATGATCATTATTACTATTATTATAATGATTATTATTATACCTTGCCTACCTGTAACCTTAGCTCTTCTATGGAGTTATAGGTGAGCAAAGGAGGCCACTCAGTTTCTCACTGCCTTGCCCATACTGGCCGTACTTGTCCAAATGCCTGTTGACTGACACTGATTAAATCACTGGCTATCATTGCCATTAGATGAATTTTACCTGAGATTCTCTCTCCTTTCCCCCCAAAGCTTTCCTGAATAGACAGGAACTATTTTGGGCTCCCTCCCAGCTTGTCAGCTTCCCTGCCATCTCTAGCTCATAGCATTGCAGACTTGTTTCAGCCGCTAAAATGTTTGGTCTCGCAGACAGCTATTCTGGGATTCCAGTTGCGATGAGTTTACATACTCTCCTAAGCTGACTCACTCCACAACTGAGCTTATATTGTGGATGCCAGGGCTGCTCATCTTTATTTCTTGATGCCCCTCATCAAAGAACAGCATCCTGAACTCTTGCTGTCATACAGACTTGACCATGAAACAATTTGAGCCTGCTAAATTTAACATCAGCCCAATTGAATTCAAGGAGACAGAAGCTGGAAGATTCTTGACAAATGAATCATGGAGGGTTCTCTCTCTTTTTCCAGTTCTCTTAACCAGCTGGTTGAAATGAACTCTCAAACATTTTTCTTCTGCTTGTTTCCTCCTGTTACATAACCCTAATCTAGTTAGATTTTACCCTAATCTAGTATATATACATATATATATATACACACACACACACACACACATATATACATACATATGTGTGTGTGTGTGTGTGTACCTTTCCTTCGACACACATACAATGCAAGAGAGCAAAGTATAAGTTCAGTAAGTGTATACAGCTAACACATTGTTGCTAATAAGCTATGTCACATTTTGAAGTGGTTATTTAACATCTCTGAGCTTCAACTTTCTCTTCTTTAAAATGAGGTTTTGAGCTGCCTCGTTGGAAGGAACATACAATGGATCACAAATCCATTTGGGCATTTGAACATCAAATTATGTGGAAATAATAATACCCTATCTACTTCACCTTTGTTTCTAAGACTGATTATTTTTATCATATTTTTATAAATAGACTTTATTGACATTCTCTGTTTTCACTTTGTAGTCACTTCCAGATATTCCCTGTCTCTGACCCTAACAAATTCCCACCTGCAAGTGAGCATTCCTTGGTAATAAACACTTATGCAAAAATAGATTACACAATTATCCCATCTAGCAGTGTGTGAACCATTTGGTCCCCTTAGTTCCCCACCTCTTTGCTGATAGGTAGGAGGTATATATAAATACCTCATCTGAAAGAACAAAGTTTGAACATTTAGTGTTCTTTGTATGCCATTGTTAGAGGCATTGCATATATTGTTCTACTGTTTCTTATGTCATATAGCACAAGCACTGCTTCTGCAGTTAGAGTACATGGGTTCAAATCTCATCTCTGACACTTACTATCTATGTGACTTTTGGAAAGTCTCTTAGACTCCTTTTGTATCAGTTTCCTCAATTATAAAATGAGGGGGTTAGACTCAGTGGCCTCTAAGATCTCTCCTTCTATATGCAACCACTTTTCACTCTATATCAGTTTATACGACTCTTCCCATGTTTCTCTAAATTCCTCGTATTTTTAACTTCTTACTGGACATTAATATTCCATTAAATTCACTTGTAAATTCAGGGTTTATTTTTTAGCCATTCTTCAATGACAGATACTCACTAGACAATGTATTTTTAAAGCACTTTGAAAAGCAAATATTCTGTATAGATATGAAGTCTTCTGTGATTCTGTGAGTTGAGAAGATTCTGACCACCCTCTGGTTCATAACCCTGTGCAATCAGGAAACAGAGAAATTTTTGAGGCATTTGTAATTTTTCTTTACTATCTTTACCACAATCTAAGTTAGGTCATCCTTGTTATCTTTTTTTTTATGAATAGGTAGGTAAATTGCAACATACTGAAGGTAAGAGATCTGAGGTAAAGGCTCAAAGTCTCTGTTTCTGTTAGTCTCATGATGGGACTGAGAGGCTAGATTTAGGTTTTTCTCTGTTGGGCTGGAAAGTGTCCAGTAGTTTGCAAGGAGAGGATGCTAACTCTCAAAGACTCTGTTGCCTTGGAGATTAGGGAGATCTAACCCACTTTCCCTGGGGATAAACCTTCATGCAGTTAGTAATAAGGAAGAATTAGACATTACCTTATGAAATAATCTTTCTGAGGCAAGAAAAATCATATATCAATTCCAACCTTATGATATAGCATGAAAGCCAGGTCAACAAGTATTTATTAAGAAACTTTTATGTGCCAGGCACTGAGTTGGCTGCTGAGAATGTGCAAAAAGAATAGGAGAGAAAGAAAAATTATCCTTCCTCTCTCCTCTCCTCCCTATTCTCTCACCCCAAGATACTGAGTGCTTCTTCTCAGAGATCATTAATGAGTTAATAATAGCTTCCTTTTATTGCGTACTTTAAGCTTTGCAAAGTGCTTTACAGATATTACCCCATTTTAACTTTACAACTACCATAAGAGGTAGGTGTAATCCTTATTCCCATTTTACAAATAAAGAAACTGAGGCTAAAAGAACTAAAGTGACTTGTTCAGGGGCACAGAGCTGTAAAGTATCTGAGGCAGGATTTGATTTCAAGTCTCCCTGACTTCAGCATTAGGATAAAATCTGGAATAAGACACTTGAGTTGTTCAGGTAAGGTTTGAAAAGTATCTCCCCTTTTTGTTTTGTCCACTGGGATATTGAAGTTTCCACAATAATATCTGTTACATTATTTATCACAGAAAATTACTGTGGGCCACAGAGAGAGAAAGAGAGAGAAATTTTCTGGCCTTAAACAGATACAGTTATGAAAAATCATATGAACATATGTTTTCTCACATTTGTTTGGTTTCCTTTCCTTTCCCCAGGCAGTTCCCACCTCTGTCCATAAATACTTTTGCCTAGAGGATAGGTAGAATCATATGACAGACTTCCCAGCTCATGAAGAGGAGGATTTCACCTGGGGAAACTTGGTCATGAAAATTTCCATTGACTCAGCTCCAATGGACATGGGGAGGAACTCTATGTTCTTGCAGTTGGGAACCAATTCCCTTCAGGTACATGTAAAGGAGACATGTCTCCTCGGGAGAGGGGAAGGTGCAGGGGCGGGTAGGACACTGTTATCATCATCAAAGACATAGGGTAGTTGTACTGGGAAAACAAGAGGGCACTACTATTTACCACTGCCTTTAGGCACAATGAGGGCATTAGCCTCTCATCCACTCTGAAAATGCTTGTGGGCAGGAGGTAAAAGCAGGGTAATCCTAAATTTCTAAGTTAGTTTTTTTTTTCCAACCTGACTCTTGTACTGTGATTGTAGAAGGTGATTTCATTGACAAGTGGGAGATCAGATAGCCAAGCAAGACCATTTCATAGTCTTAGCAATGTGGGTCTGGGAAGTGAGGTTCCTAGATGACTTTCCTCATGTGTCTTTGTCCATGTTCTCTAGTGGTATATGTGTTCCTGGGTAATTCTTGGATTCTATACTGCAAACTTTCTGCCACAGAGCCTTCTAAAGTACTTGGCACTGACCTTCTCTACTGTATCTTTTCTTAACACCTTAGCTCTTTCCTATTCTATGAAGGAAGCTCCTTTCAGAGGTCATGGCACTTGTCTAAACATTGTCTGATTATAAGGAGGCCAAGTCCCTGTTCCTATGAGGAGAAATAGCAGTGGAGCAAAAGTACCCAGGGACCAATGCACAAAAGAAGGCTAATATTCTGGCCAAATCAAACTCATGAAGTCACCTGAAGCTGGAGTAGAGATTAAAGTGAGAAAATCCAAGTAGTGACAACTAGTAGGCATGATAATTTGACTGACTTGTCCTCTACTAACAAGCATTTGTTAGGTGTTTACTATATGCAAGGCACTGTGCTAAGCACACAAAAAAAACCAGTCCTTTTATTCTAAAAGTCTATGCAAAACAAAATAAACACGTATAAATCTGGAAGAGTCTGGAAAAGCTCTACATTACAGGGGCAGCCAGCAGCCTTGGATACATGTGTTCCTTATACTTGTGCCTCATTACCACTGTAATTCTATGTATATAACTGTTTTCCCAGGAGTGATATAGCTATTAGTGGAAGAAAACAGAGGATATGAAAATGAAAAACAAAACATCTGCCTGCTCACAGTCTAGCAGGTAAGATAAATAAATATGTCCTTAGTCATAACTGAAAAGAAAAGTAACGTATGAGAGAGTGCCTCAGGTTTATAGGGAATGTGTTTCGTAGCCATTTTTTTTTACTATGCCATTTTAGTAAATGTTTTTTCTAAGATCTAAATGTGTTCACTGCCTGATTGTTTATTAGAAGCACACCAATGAGGGCTCACACACTATAATGTTATATCTACAAATAGTCCTAGATCCTGAGGTAGTAGCCATCCTCTATGGAATTCAAGTGTGGATACAAGTTATGGGAATAACCTGACTGCTATGTGCAATAAATATCTGTTGAATAAAATCTCTTTTGAGAGCTTCTTGTTGAAGGTAACTATAGTAGTTATCTCACAGGGTTATTGTGAGTATTTGAATGAGCTAACATATGTAAAGCACTTTAAAATCCTAAGAATTCTATATAAATATCCGCTATTATTGTTAAAGTGAAGTGCTTTACTTTAGATGGTTCCTTTTTGTGATTTTTTCCCCCTATTCAAGGCAGCCCTTGAGTTTCATTTTAACCTGCTTTCATTTGGATTAATATGTTGTAGGGGTTTCTTTGCCCCCTCTGTTGTCATGGATGATTCTAGTGTAATCTATGGCCAAAACTCCTAGAAATTCTACCTAAAAGCTGCGATGAGTTGTATAATGGAAAATCAAACAACATTTTACAGAATATTGGAACCTGAAGGGATCTTAAAGATAATCTTTTCCACCACCCTCTATTTTACAAAAGAAGAAACCAAGTCCCAGAGAAGTTAAAGTGATCTGACCAAGGTCAGAGACAGAATTAGAACTCAGCTCACTTGTCTCTCAGTTAAGTGCTCTTTCCACAACCCCATGCTGTCTCTCTATCTCTTTGAGCACTGAGTTGGAAATGACCTGGCCTGAAGACAAATGGAAGTTTCAGAAGACACATGAAGTTCATTGGCTTGTGACAAGGGAAATGGGACACAGTTGGAGTGAGTCCTCAGATCTCAGCAGGAGGCTACAGAATCAGTGCTTAAAGAGTTTACCTCCTCCCCTTCAGCCCCCACAAGCCAACCATTTGTCACTACCAGAATTATGCTTGAAGAAAGTGACTTTGATGAAGTTTCTTTGGATTTCTGCAGCTTCTAGATTTTAGAAAACTATCTTCCAGGGATTAGGGGCTTTGTGGGTCAGAGTGTGCTGAGGGTTAAAGCATAAAGTGAGTAAAATTCACTTGAATTCCCATTTTTTCTTTTCCATCCTCATGTACTGTGATTTCTAGCCCTCATTCTCCTTTTCTTCCTGTTCAATTCAACAAACATTCAATGGTTATTGTTGCTGTTGTTCATTTGTTTCAGTCTTGTCTGGCTATGACCCCATTTGGAGTTTTCTTGGCAAAGATACTGGAGTGGTTTGCTGTTTCCTTCTCTAGCTCACTTGACAGATGAAGAAACTGAGGCAAACAGGGTTAAGTGATTTGGTCAGGATCACACAGCTACTAAGTGTCTGAGTTTGGATTTGAACTCTGATCTTCCTGACTCCAGACCTGGAACTCTATCCACTGCACTACCTAGAAGACAAACTTAGACCACAATAAGAAATTCAGTGTCTAAAATAAGGAGGTGATAGTCTCATTGTATTTTGCTCTGGTCAGATCATACCCATCTGCAGTATTTTCTTAAGATCTAGGTGCCATGTTTTAAATATAATGATGACGGTAACTTTTATATAGTACTTTAAAATTTGCAAAGCACTTTATTATTTCAATTGATCCTCACAATAGCCCTGGGGAGTAGATACTGCCATTATCCCTATTTTAGTGATAAGGAAGCTAAGGGAGGTTAAGAGACTTGCCCAGGGTTACACAGCTAGTAACTGTCAGAGCCAGGATTTGAACTCAGATCTTTGAGACTTCAAGTTCAGCATTCTATCCATCTCACCACCTTGCCGCATCAGATTTACCAAGATCAAAGTTCAAAAAATTTAAGAACATTGTAGGATAGACATGGATAATCTGGAGAGTATATTGAGGTAGGTTAGGGATTCAGGAGGGATATGAAATGCCTTGAGTTTATGTCAGTTCCACGAATTGTGTACTATTTCAAGAGAACAACTGTATCACTAATTTTCCTGGAGATGTCTTGCCCTAGGAAATTCCTCCTCAAAAATGCTTAATAATTAACTTCATGAATTCTGCAATAGAGAGTATGAGTGGACAACAATATAGAATTATAGATTAGACATCATTGAGTCAAATGAATTCATTTCAATCAGCATTTGTCAAGTCTTTACTATGTGCAAAGTCCTGTTAGGTTTTGGAGACAGAAAGACAAGAATAAAAGTCTCTGCTCTTAAGAAGCTTACATTTTATAGGGACATAGAGGACAGGGAGATATCACATGTCCACATATCATCAAATACAAAGTAATTGGGAGAAGACATCACAAATAATGGCAGAATTACAAATGCCACATTTGAGCACTGGAAGGAGCTACATAAGGTCTAAAAGAGGAGTATTCACTGGGTGGTGTGAATGTGATGAAATCAGCACTGTCCATGAAGTCAGAGAACCAAAGATTGAATCCTGGCTCCCAGTTTATTAGTAGTGGGAGTCTAACAAGTCACTTTACCTGTTTTCCTCATCTGCAAATTTTCTCATCTGCAAAATGGTGATAGTAACACTTTACTACCTACTATGCAAGGATATAATGAGGAGTGTGCTTTGTCAATCTTAAAGTGTCACATCAATTCAAGTCATTGTTATAATTGAGAGCAGGGGTTCTGTCTTACTCTTTTTGAGGGGTACCCCAACAGTGATCTACTTACATAATTTCAAGTCTGGAAATAACCTTAGTGATCATCTATTCTAGGAGTTCTTAATTCTGTGTGTGTGTGTGTGTGTGTGTGTGTGTGTGTGTGTGTGTGTGTGCTATGGACCCCCTTTTGGAAGGCTGGTGAAGGCTATGAACTCTTCTCAAAATAATGTTTTTAAATTCATAAAATAAAATACAGAGAATTATAAAGGAAACCAATTAGCCTTCTGCCCCCACTGATTTTTAGGTGTCCAGAACGCCCCAGCTGTGTGCTAAGCTCTTTCCTTCAGGCTGGATTGAGTGCTGCACAGTCTCCTAAAAACACAGTGCACTGTCTTGGTATCCTGTCCCATTCCCTCTGTTCTTCATTTCTCTGCCATAGTACTGCAGTTCAGAATCTCTTTTCCCTGGTACCACTCATTCAGAGCTTTTCAGAATTGGTGCTTCTGGGCTGCAGTTCCTAACATGTTTTTGCTCTTAAAGGACTGTGGCCGAGCTGGCTGTCTAGTCCGAAGCAAACTTCGGCAACCTGGAGCTAGGGTCTTTTCAGTATTGGAAAGATGGAGGGGAGGCCAGGGTGTAGGGACGAGGTTTAATCTAAGCATGTGTTGAGTCTTTGAGTCTGCTAGTGCAGCATCACTGCTCTTAGTGTGGGAGGTGGGGGAGAGGTGCTAAATGAGTTCAGGTCAGTAAACGTCAATTGCTGGATTTTGGGGGGGGTGATTCTTTGGATTCTGGGTGCCCTTTATTTCTGTTTCTTTATCCTTGGCACACAATTTCGGTTTTAGAGAAGTTTGAGATGTTATGGGGATAAGAGAAAATATCTAGTCTGCCATCTTGTTGCTTATGTGACCCAGAAGTCCAGATATTGTGTCTCACCTTCACTGAAACTATGTGAAGTAGGTATATGATCCTACATACAGACATATAATCCACATTTTGCAGATGAGGGAACTGAGATTCTGAGTAGTTTGATCATGTCTCATAGCAGTTAAATGGCTCCCTAACTTCAAGCCCAGCACTCAGTTACATGGACAAATTTCCAAACTTGGAGCCAGAAAGACCTGATTTCAAATCTTGTCTCAAACACTCAAAATAACTGTATGACCCTGAGCAAATCATTAATATCTTAAAGCTCCAGTTTCCTTGTCTTCCAAATGAGGACAATCATAGTTTTATTGCCTTCTTCCACTCAAATGAAATAAAGCATGTAAAACACTTGGCAATTATTATTATTTCATAGCAGCTTATGATTGCCTTAACAACAACAACAACAACAATAAATCTTCCATGTCTTAGTAGATGGTTTTCAGGAGCTATTGTGGCCAGAATTATCAGCATCTGGAGGGCAACACAGTGATGAGCCTTTCTGAACTTGGCTAGGCTGGTACTCAACAAATCACACAGAGTCTATCCACATACTCATTCTCAAAGTCCTTCTAACTTACTAGAAGGTAGGAGAGCATGTGTTCCATGGGTATAACTTTCCACAGCTCAGGGTCACCTCCCATCCTCCAGGCCATGGTGAAGAATAGAAGGAGTATGTGAGTAGAAGGAGGAAATATTCAACTTTTTTTTTTTCTGAAATAGCAGGGCCAGAGAAATTTCTTTTGATTTCAGCCAATGTGGGGGGGAAGAAAAAAAAGCAACCTGACTGTTTCAAGTTGTATAACTGGTTTATGTCTAGAATTAGATACCAGGGGACATTTTGGGAGGTGGGAGGGTAGAGAAGGTGGAGGGATCTGGAGGAGAGCAAGAAACAGTCTCTCCTGGGCATTCACAGATGTGTACACAGCTGTCATTTATTTTGTTCTCAGTTATTCTCCCCAAAAGATACCTGGCTTTGGGTTTCATTAGTCAAGTTAGTTGGCACTAGATAGAAAGAGAGGAGAAGGGAGGGGTTGGAGGAGGTAGAGATAGGGAAGGATTGGCTAAATTTAGCCAGCTGGCTCTGTGCTCCCAGCAGAGTCTGCAGGCATCTAGGCTGACTGCCCCTCTCCCCTGGAATACCTGAATCACTGTTTCCTGAGAACTAGGGACAAGGGCACAGAGGCAAAGTCCTTGTTGTGACAGAGTTGAATGATTTTGTTCTCCACTGCCTCAGTTAATTCAAAGCCATGGTTAAAGGACAAGTGGCTTTAATTAGAGGAGCCATCTGGGAAAAAAAATCAGCCCTCTCCTCCTCCAGGAACCTGTGCTCTTGGAATCTTGTTTATTCCAGCTCATCCTTTTTGACTCAGGTGCTTTCTGCTTATCCCCTCCATTATATCCAGAGCCCCATGCTGTCTTTCAGAAACCCATGATAGCTCCTAAGGGCTTTTGGTGCCAAAACCTGCTGCTTCCAGATTTCTCCCCTAGTGCCTGCCACCTTCCCGCCTCTCTTTCCCACTTCTTTTATTTTTATAATAACAACTTATATTTATATATTTATCTACTTTTTCACATGTAAAGTTATAAGGTAGGAAGTATAAATATCATCACCCTCATTTTACAGAGGAGGAAAACAAGAAAAAGAGAAGTTAAGTGACTTATCCAAAGTCACATGGGAGGGGAAGGAGGAAATTAGCATTTATATAACATGTAATATGTGCTAGGCACTCTGCTGAGAGCTTTTTACAAATATAATCTCATTTGATCAACCCTTTGAGAAAGAAGATATTACTATCTCCATTTTTAGAGTTGAGGAAACTGAGGTAAATAGAGGTTAAGTGACTTGCCCAGGGTCACATAGCTAGTAAGTGGCTGAGGCTGGGTTTGAACTCAGGTCCCTTTGATGCTAGGCCTAGTGCTCTATCCATTGTGCCACCAGATGCCTGGAATGGCTGAGAACTGATAGAATTACACAACTCAAAACCAAATCTTTTGACTTTAAGTCCAGGGCAAAGGATTCAGGGGATTTGGCTCTGCTCTTTATTACTGAATGAGCTTTGGATAGTTCTTTATTTTGGTTTCTTCATCTATAAAATCAGAGTGTTGGATTAGATAGCCTGTAAGGTCTTTTCCTGTTCAAAGTCCTTTGATGTGTCCACTACAGTTTGATTCAACTGAGCAAACACTAAGTTTTGGAAAAATGCAAGACACTTGCTAAGTGGGAGTGGGTACCAAAGATGGGATAGGACCCAGATCTTGCTCTTAAAGGCCTTACAATATTTTAAGGGAATTAAGACACAAACCTAGAAATCTAGAATAAAGCATAAAGGTTGAGAGGTACAAAAGAGAGGCATAGACAAAGGGACATGAAATATCAGAGGAGTAAACAGATCTCTTCATCCTAGAGGCTGGAAGAGAGTGAATTCAGGAAAAGCTTCATGGAGGAGATAATAAGTTGGATAGAGAAAGAAAAGGCAAAAATTCAACAGAGGGGATGGGTAAAGTTGAGCCATTTTCCAATGTGGAGGATGGTCTGAAGAGAGGCATAGAGGCAGGAAAGGTCAAGACAAAAATTGGAGAGAAGTATAATCTGTTGGAAATATACAGTAAATTACAGGAAATAATATGAGATAATGCTGGAATGGGAGCTTGGGACCAGATTGCAGAGGGCCATGAGTGAATAAATGAATGGATGGTAAAATATATAATAAGTGATCATCATGTGTTATCCCTGAACTGGGCACTGGGGATAACTAATGCAAATGTAAAACAAATCCCTGCCTTCAAGGAACTTATATTTGAAAAGAGGAGAGATATGTATATATTTGGAAGTAGATATCAGGGAAAAGAGTGTCTTAGGATTCTAAGAGGAAGATTGGTGCCCCTGTAATTAGAGTGCTGAGCCTATACTCAGGAATACCTGAGTTCAAATCCAGCCTCAGACTCTTACTGGCTGTATGACTCTAGGCAAATCACTTAACCTCTGTCTGCCTTTGCTTCCTCAACTGTAAATGAGGTTAATAATAGCGCTTATCTCCCGTGATTGTTGTGGGGATCAAATGAAATATTTGTAAAGTTCTTAGCATAGTGTCTGACACATAGTAGGTGCTACTTAAATGTTAGCTACTACACTGCAACTCAAAGTGGGTGACAAATAGAATCACAGAGCAATGAATTGCCAGGCCCTTCATAATATTAGGATTGATTTTATTTCTGCTCATAGAGCAAAAAGTAGAAAACTAGGAGGTGGGGAGGTGGTGATGGTGAAATGCCTGTGGTGAATGGGTGGAGACAATACAAATAATACAAAAAAGAATACAAAACATGATCGGTGAATGGCTAGATGTTGTCTGCTCACCAATATGGGCAATTCAGCCCAAAGTAGAGTTACAAAGCTTATAGATTAACTTCCCAAGGGACGTTAGGCATAGTCTCTGTACATCTGATCCAGGCAAGAATGTTAGTGGGATGGTTAGTGACAGGGAAGATTGCAAGATGTCTGAGATGGATAAATATATGGCATATGACTGACAAGATCCAGAACTTATGCTGTATTTGATAGACAATTGGGAACCACTGAAAGTTTTTGAGAAGAGAAGTAGCATGGCAATAGTGGTCCATTAAAGAACTTACTTGGGTAGCAGTGTGAAGAATTAACTGAGAACCAGATGAAAAGGAGGCAGTCTATCTGTGTATATACACATATACATATACATACATATATACATGTATGTATATATGTATACACACACTATATATGTGTATATATACTCTTGCTGTATTGCTACATATAAATTTTTGTTTATTCATAGAGAAGATCTAGAGATGGGTGAAAACAATAATTGAGATCAGAAGTCCAGGCTTTGTGAGTAAAGGATCTGTCTTCTATTTTTCTGTAGCTCTGAGATCTAAGGTAAAGTCTAAGGAGAACTGTGAAGATTGAGGAGAGAGAGGAAGGTATATTAGATGAATATTTTCTTTGAGGGTGTGTGTGTGTGTGTGTGTGTGTGATCTCCAGTAAGGTTTTCCTCATCTCCAAGATATTCCAAGAGGTGAGACAGCTATGATGATGACCAAGTGAATTGTGTGTGTAATCAAGCAAAAATAGCCTACAAAGTGTGGATTACTGAGTAAAAGGGAAATTGAGACTTGTTGACTAGTGTAGTGGACATGTGTAATTGTTTTAGTGTCATATGACCTGGGTTTGAATCCTATCTCTTACTTACTAGTTGAGTGAATTCAGGAGACTTGCTCAACTTTTCTGCACCTCATTTTCCCTCTCTGTGAAAAGAGGGTACTCAATTGAATTAGTTCTTAAGTCCCATGACACAATGGGCTGTTAGATGAAACTAGCATAAAAAGAAAGATAAGGGCTCTTCAGCTTGGTGCTGGGAGTGGGTATGATTCAAATCTGTAAAATCATGAAAGGCTCAAACTTGTTAACCAGATCTTAAAATACTAAAACAACTTTGAATATCAGAATAGGTAAATTCATAGAATAATAAAATCTCAGAGACATTAGGGAACTCAGAAGTTATTCCAGTTCATCACACCACCTAAACTATTAATATCCTTGCAATTACAAGAGATACAGCATAGAAGAGTCAATAGTCTTAAGCCCAGGTAGAGCTAGTTTCAAGTCTTGCCTTTGATACATGCTGGATATATGACCATGGGCAAATCACCTGATTTCTGAGTACTCTAGACAATTCCCTAAGGGTAAGGGAAGGTAGGGAACAAGCATTTCTTAAGCACCTGCTATGTGTCAGGTGATATGCTAAAATTTTTACAAAAATATTTCATTTGAGAACCACAACAACCTTATGAGGTAGGTGTTATTATTTTTTCCCATTTGACAGTTAAAGAAAATGAGGCAGAAAGAGATTAAGTGACTTTCCCAAGGTCACACAACTAGTGTCTGAGCCCACATTTCAACTCAGATCTTCCTGACTTCAGGCCCCCAATTCAATACAATGTACCACCTAGGTCTCTCTAAAAATTATAAAATTGTAGAGAAGTTGACTATATTGGTAGAGAGAGTTTACTTTCCTGGGAGTTCCCTCTACTAGTAAAATCACAGATCCAGTAAGTATCCTGACAGTATACCTAGCATAAAGTCATCCAGTTCATTGTCAAACATCTCTAATAATGCAGAGCTTGCTCCTTCTCAAGATAGCGTATTCTATTGTTGGACAGCTCCAATCATGAGACAATTCTTTATATTGAACTGAATTCCACTCACTTGTAACTTTCACTTATTGGTCTGTTCAATAAATCAACAAAGGCATTGTATTTGGCACTGGAGATAGAAACATAAAAGTCCTAGTTTGGTGAGGCTGCAAAGTATGCCCTACAAGATTTTCTAAAAAAAAAAGTAATACTTAGAATTATAGAAAAAGGTTAGAACTACGATGTTAGAATACAGAATATAATTAGAGTCAGAAAGAATCTTAAAGTTAGTGGGCAGAGGTAAGATGGCATAATAAAGGAAGTAGTCAGCTGAGTTTTCCCAGTATTCCTCTCCAAACAATTTTAAGAAAATGCTCCAAACTGAGTTCTGGAGCATCAAAGCCAACAAATGGTAATAAGGAGATATTCTTCCAGGTCTAGACAACTTAGAAGGTTGCAAAGAGAGATCTGTGTCATATAGGTGGAGACTGACTCAGGTACCACATGAATAAAACACCAGAGGTGGTGACAGAAGCAGCAGCAGCTTCAGAATGTCCCAAGTCAACTGGCAACTGGTCAGAAAACAACTACAGAATTATAGAAGACCCTTGTGCTAGCACTGGATGCAGGACCAGACACTATTTGGCAGTTCCATTGCCTGTATCTACTTGTCAGTCACAGTTCAAGGACAGAGAGAAGCACTTTTTGTCAGGAGGAAACTGGGGCCCTAAGTAACAGTATTGCTTCTGGTTGCAAAAGATCAGAGACTCTGAAGAGCAGTATTATTTCTAGGGATCAGGGGCTTTCCTTGGTAAGGATCAGAGTGCAGACCAGGACAGCAGGGATCATACCTCTCCCCAGAACAAATCACCTTGGAAGCAAAAAAAAAAAATTTTCCAAACCTCCAGAACTACTTCTGAAAACAGTAGTAGAAAAAATCCTGAAGCTTGAGACAGTGTCCCTCCCCACCATTAACTCCTACCCCCCATGCCAGGAAGAGAAATCAACTTTAACATAAAGTTAAAGAAATAGACTGGAAAAATAAGCAGGCAAGCAAGCAAGCAAGCAAGCAACAACAACAACAACAACAACAAAAGAACCTGACTAATATGGTGACAGGGAAGATCAAAGCATAAACTCAAAAAAAGAGCATAACCCAAAAAACCCACAAGCAAAGCCCCAAAGAAAAGGTGAATTTGACACAAGCACAACAAGAATTCCTTGAAGCACTAAAATTATTTTGAAAATCAAATAAGAGTGGTAGAGGAAAAATTAAGTTAAAAATGAGAGCAAAGAATAAAATTATGAAAAAAAATTAACAGCTTTGCAAAAGAGGTACAAAACTGCACTGAAGAAAATAACACCTTAAAAACAGAATTAGCCAAATGGGAAAAGAGGCAGACAAACTCAATGAAGAAAATAATTCCTTAAAAATTAGAATTGGGCTATGGAAGCTAATCACTCCATGAGACATCAAGAAACAATAAAACAAAGTCAAAAGAATGAAAAAAAATTGAAAAAAATGTGAAATATCTCATTGGAAAAACAACTGACCTAGAAAATAGATTCAAGGAGACATAATTTGAAAACTATTGGAAAGCCATGATCAAAAAAAGAGCCTCAACATCATTATTCAAGAAATTATCAAGGAAAACTGCCTTGATATCCTAGAACCAAAGGGTAAAATAGAAATTGAAGGAATCCACTAATCACCACCTGAAAGATATCTCTAAATGAAAACTTCCCAGAATGTTATAACCAAATTTCAGAGCTCCCAAGTCAAAGGGAAATACTTTAAGCAACCAGAGAGAAATCATCAAAATACTGTGGAGCCATAGTCAGGACCACGAGATTTATCAGCTACCACATGAAAAGAGCAGAGGGTTTGGAACATAATATTCTGGAAGGCAAAAGAGCTGGCATTACAATGAAGAATAACCTATTCAGCAAAACTGAGTATAATTCTTCAGGAAGAAAATGGATATTTAATGAAATAAAGGACTTTCAAGCATCTCTGAGGAAAAAACAGAGCTGAATAGAAATTTTGACTTTGAAATACAAAACTCAAGAAAAGTATAAAAAGGAAAACATGAAAGAAAAATAATAAAGTAGTAAAAAAGGTTAAGCTGTTTGCATTTGTCTATGGTAAGATGATATAGTAACTTCTAATAACTACCATTATTAAGGAAGTTAAAAAGATTCTACATAGAAGGCACAAGATGAGTTGATTATGTTGAGATGATGTAAAAAATGAAGGGGTGAGAAGGAAGGAAGCTCTGGGAAAGTGAGAAGGGAGAGAAAGAATAGGGAAAATTATCTCACATAAAAGATGTGCAAGGATGTGTTTTTTAGTGTGAAGGGGAACATGGTGGGGGAGGGGCAGTCATTGCTTAAGTCTCACTCACATATAAATTAGTTTAAAGAGGGAAATATGTATACATGTATATGTGAATGTACATATGTACCTATATACACACACATACACCAACACAATTGGGCATAAAAATGTATCTCTTTTTTTTGGTGATTGGGGTTAAGTGACTTGCCTAGGGTCACACAGCTAGTAAGTGTCAAGTGTTTGGTCTGAGGCCAGATTTGAACTCAGGTCCTCCTGACTTCAGGGCCCATGCTCTATCCACTGCGCCACCTAGCTGCCCCCATAAAAATTATCTTACCCAACAAGGAAGAAGAAAGGAAAGAGGATAAGAGAAAGGAGGGAAGGCTAGAGCACAATACATTGATTTAGCTGAAATAAAAAAGGCAGGGGTAGCAATCATGATCTCAGACAAAACAAAAGCAAAAATAAACCTAATTAAAAGAGATAAGTAGGGAAACCCCATAGACAATGAAGCAATAGCAATACTAAACATATATGCACAAAATGTCATAGAATCCAAATTTTTAAAGGAAAATTAAATGAATTATAGGAGGAAATAGACAAAAAAACTACACTAGTGGGGAGACCTCAACTTTCCCTTCTCAGAGATAGATAAATCTAACAACAAAAATAAATAAGGAAGAAATTAAGAAGATGAATACAATCTAAGAAAAGTTAGATATGATAGAGTTCTGGAGAAAACTGAATGAGAATAGAAAGAAGTATACTTTTTTTTCCTCAACTATACATAACACCTTCACAAAAATAGACCATGTATTAGGGCATAAAAACCTCACACCCAAATGCAGAAAAGCAGAAATATTAAATGTATTTTTTTCAAACCATAATTCAATAAAGATTATATTCAATAAAGGGTTATGCAAGCATTTAATAAAGATTTATTGGAAAAGAAATAATTCAATCCTAAAGAAGAAGTGGGTAAAAGAACAAATCAGAGAAAAGATAGATAAGTTCATTAATGAGAATGTCATCAATGAGATACATACCAAAATTTGTGGGATGCAGCCAAAGTAGCACCTAAGGGAAAATTTATATCTCTAAATGCATACAAGAAAGAACAAATCAATGAATTAGGCACACAAGTAAAAAAAAAACTAGAAAAAGAAAAATTCAAAAATCCCTAATTTTACATGAAAATTAACAATCTTGAAAGTAAAAAAAAAACCTCAAGCACTGAAATAATAGATAAAACTAAGATCTGATTTTATGGAAAAAAAATAAATTAGATAAGCCATTAGTTAATTTCATTAAAATAAGAAAATCAAAATATTAATATCACAAATGAATTGGGTGAACGCACCACGAATGAAGATGAAATTAAAGCAATTATTAAAAGTTATTTTGCCCAGTTATATGCCAATAAAGCTAGTAATCTAAGTGAAATGGATTGATATTTACAAAAATTATAAACTGCTCAGATTGACAGATGAGGAAATAGAATACTTAAATAACCTTATCTTAGAAAAATAAATCAAATAAGCCATAAATTAGTTCCATAGGAAAAAAAAAATCTCCAGGACCAGATAAATTCACAAGTGACTTCTATCAAATATTTAAGAAACAATGAACTCCAATACTATATAAATTACTTGAAAATATAGGCAAATAATTAGTCCTACCAAATTCCCTTTATGACACAAATTTGGATTTGATATTTAAGCCACGGGGAGCAAGAAGAGAAAAAAAAACTATAGGCCAATTTCCTTAATGAAAATTGATAAAAAAATTTTAAAATAAAATACTAGGAAGGAGATTATAGTAGTATGTCACAAAAATCATACACTATGACAAGGTGAGAGTTATACTAGGAATAAAGGACTGATTTAATATTAGGAAAACTATCAGCATAATTGACAACAACAAAAATCTTATGATCAATAAATGAAGAAAAAGCCCTTGACCAAATACAGTATCTGTTCCTATTAAAAAGACTAGAAAACATAAGAATAAATAGAGTATTTCTTAAAATAATAAGTAAAATCTATCTAAAACCAAGAGCAAAAATCTGTAACAGGGATAAATTTGAAGCCTCCCCAATAAGATCAGGGGCGAAGCAAGGATGTTCATTATCACTACTATTGTTCAATATTGTACAAGAAATGCTGTCCATAGCAACAAGAAAAGAAAAGAAAAGAAATCGAAGGAATAAAAACAGACAATGAAGAAACAAAACTATCACTCTTTGAAGATGATATGATGTTATATTTAGAGGATTCTGGAAAATCAATTAAAATTAGTTGAAATGATTAACTTTAACAAAGTTGCAGGATATAAAATGTTTGCTGTTGTTGTATACTTGTTTTTCAGTCATGTCTGACTCTTCATGACCCATTTTGGGGTTTTCTTGGCAAAGATATGGGATTGGTTTGCTATTCCCTTCGTCAGCTCATTTTACAGATGAGGAAACTGAGGCAAGCGAGGTTAAATGATTTGCCCAGGGTAACACAGCTATTAAGTGTTTGAGGCCAGATTTGAGCCTAGGAAGATAAGTCTTCCTGACTGTAGGCCTGGCACTTTACCACTGTACCACTTAACTGCCTAAGATATAAAATAAACCCACATAAATCATTAGTATTTCTATATACTACCAACAAACTGAGCAGGAAGAGATAGAAAGGGAAATACCATTAATAATAACTGAAGAGAATATAAAATACTTGAGAGCCTACCTGCCAAGACAAACCCAGGGACTATATGAACACAATTATAAAACACTCTTCATACAAATAAAGACAGATCTAAACATTTGGAGAAATATTAATTGCTTGTGGGAAGACTGAAACAATATAATAAAAATGGAAATTCTACCCAAGTAAATTTACTTATTCAGTGCCATTATAATCAAACTAGCAAAGAATTATTTTTTTAGTGCTAGAAAAAATAATAACAAAATTCATCTGAATGGTTTTGGAGAGGTGGAACTAAGATCGTGGAGTAAAAGCAGGGACTCACCTGAACTCTTCCCCAAGCCCCTCCAAATACCTTTAAAAATGACTCTAAACAAATTCTAGAGCAGCAGAATGCAAAAAAAAGACAGAGTGAAACAGATTTCCAGCCCAAGATAACCTGGAAAGTAGACAGGAAAGGTCTCTTGCACAGGCTGAGAGAAGAGCACAGTCCAGCACAGGCCACGCCAGAACAGACCAGGCCCCAGCAAACCAGGAGCAGGGTCTGGGAGTGGCTGAATCTCTCAACCCAAAAATGGTAAGGGGATTGAACAAGTAGTCAGAATGAGATTACAGGGGTCTCTTTGCTGGCATTGAGGCAGGAATCCATTGCTTTGCCCACACTTAGATCTGGGTCACAGTCCTGGTTGGTAATCCAGGAGTGAGGAAGAGCATTAGCATAGCAGAGCTTGTGGCAGCAGTGGAGATGGGACCCTCCTCACAGTTCCAGGGTAGAAAAGAGTGCTTGAGGTCACAGACCAGAGCACAGACCAGGAGAAAAGTAAACACCTCTCTTTAGATCATATCACCTTGGAAGAACTGAAAACTTACAGGTCCCTAATAGTATTTCTGAAAACAGTTGCACAAAATCCCTGAAGCTTAGGGCAGTATGCATTCCACATTGGAAGCAGATCCCAACCTTAAAAAAGAGTTAAAAAGTCAAGTAATAGGCTGGGAAAATGAGTGAACAATGGGAAAAAAACTCTGACTATAGAAACTAACTTTGGTGACAAGGAAGATAAAAACACACTCAGAAGACAGCAAAAGTCAAAGCTCCTACATTCAGAGTCTCCAAGAAAAATAAAAATCCATCTCAGGCCATGGAAGAGTTCAAAAAGGATTTTGAAAGTCAAGTAAGAGAAGAAGAGGAAAAAATTGAAAGAGAAGTGAGAGTGATGCAAGAAAATCATGAAAAATTATTCAACAGCTTGCTAAAGGAGACCTAAAAAATACTGAAGAAAATAACACCTTGAAAAATAGACTAGACCAAATGGTAAAAGAGGTCCAAAAATCCAATGAGGAGAAGAAAGCCTTCAAAAGCAAAACTGGCCAAATGGAAAAGGAAGTCCAAAAGCTCACTGGAAAAAAATACTTCCTTAAAAATCAGAATGGCTCAAATGGAAGCTAATGACTCTATGAGAAATCAAGAAATTATAAAACAAAACCAAAAGAATGAAAAAAATAGAAGACAATATGAAATATCTCATTGGAAAAACAACTGACCTGGAAAATAGATCCAGGAGAGAGAATTTAAAAATGATTGGACTACCTGAAAGCCTGGACATCATGTTTTAAGAAATTATTAAGGAAAATTGCCCTGATACTCTAGAACCAGAGGGTAAAATAGAAATTGAAAGAATCCATCAATCACTTCCTGAAAGAGATCTTAAAATGAAAACTCCAAGGAATAATGTAGTCAAATTCCAGAATTCCCAGGTCAAGGAGAAAATAGTGCTAGCAGTCAGAAAGAAACAATTCAAGTATGGTGGAAACACAATCAGGATAATGCAAAGTTTGGCAGCTTCTACATTAAAAGATCTGAGGGCTGGGAATATGATATTCTGGAGGTCAAAAGAACTAGGATTAAAACCAAGAATCACCTACCCAGCAAAACTGAGCATAATCCATGAGGGAAAAATGGACATTCAATGAGATAGAGGAATTTCATGCACTCTTGAGAAAAGGCTAGGGCTAAATAGAGAAATTTGACTTTCAAATACAAGACTCAAGAGAAGCATGGAAAGGTAAACACAAAAGGGAAATCATATGGAATTTATTAAAGTTAAACTGTTTATATTCCTACATAGAAAAATGATATTTGTAACTCATAAGACCTTTCTCATTATTAGGATAGTTATAAGGAGTATATATAGATGGCACAAGGGTGAGTTGAATATGAAGGGATGATATCTAAAAAATAAAATCATGGGGTGAGAGAGGAATGTACTGGGAGAAAGATAAAGGGAGAGGTAGAATGGGGTAAATTATCTTACATAAAAGAGACAAGAAAAGGTTTTTACAGTGGAGGGGAAGAGAGTAGGGAAGTGAGAGGGAATGAGTGAACCTTCTTCTCATCAGAATTATCTTAAAGAAGGAATAACATACACAATCAATTGAGTATAGAAATCCCTCATACCTCATGGAAAAGTAGGGGGGAAAGTGATAAAAGGAAGTGGAGTGATAGAAGGGAGGGCAGATTGGGGGAGGGGGTAATGAGAAGCAAATGCTTTTGAGGAGGGATAGGGTGAAAGGAGAGAATAGAATAATTGGGGGGGTGGGATAGGATGGAGGGAAATATGGATAATCTTTTACAAGATGACTATTATGGAAGTATTTTGCACGACTACATATGTATAACCTATATCAAATTGCTTGCCTTCTCAGTAAGGGGTGGTGGGGAGGGAGGAAGGGAGAGAATTTTGGAACAGTTTTAAAAACGAATATTAAAATTGTTTTTACACACAACTGGTGAAAATAAAATATCAAATAAAAATTAAAAACCAAATTCATCTGGAAGAACAAAACATCAAGAAAATAAAGGGAATCAATGAAAAACAATGTGAAAGAAGGTGGCCTAGCAGTAATAGATTTCATACCATATTACAAAATGGTAATCTTCATAAGATTCTGGCACTGGCTAAGAAACAGTATGGGGGATCAGTGGAATAGATTAGGTACACAGTACTCAGTAGTAAATGACCATAGTAATCTAGTGTTTGATGAGCCCAAAGATCCAAGCTTTGGGGACAAGAACTCATCATTTGACAAAAATTAATGGGAAAACTGGAAAGCAGTTTGGCAGAAACTAGGCATAAAACAGCATTTTACACTGCATACCAAGATAAGGTCAAAATGGATAAATGATTTAAATATAAAGGGTGATATCATAACTAAATTAGGGTAGCATGGAAAAAATGTACCTGTCAGATTTATGGATAAGAGAAAAAATATATGACCAAGCAAGAGATAGGATCATGGGAAGAAAAATAATCTTGATTACATGAAATTAAAAAGCTTTTGCATAAAAATCATGCAGCCAAAATTAAAAGAAAAACAAGAAATTGGGAAAAAATTAGAGCAATTTTCTCTGAAAAAGACCTAATTTTTCAAGCACATAGAGAACTGAGCCAAATTTATAAAAAATAAGAGCCGTTCTCCAATTGATAAACGATCAAAGGCTATGATCAGGAAGTTTTCAGAAGAAATCAAAGCTATCAATAGTCACATGCAAAAATGCTCTAAATCACTACAGATTAGAGAAATGGAAATTAAAACAACTCTAAGGTACTATCTCATATCTATCAGACAGGATAATATGACATTAGAGGAAAATGACAAATATTGGAGGAAATGTATAAAAAACACTAATGCAGTGGAGTTGTGAACTAGTCTAACCGTTCTGGAGAATATTTTGGGACTATGCCTAAAGGGCTATAAAATTATACATATTCTTTGAACCAGAAATACTATTACTAGGTTGTATCCCAAAGAGATCAAAGAAAGTGAAATAAAGGACCTTTTTGTACCAAAAAAAAAATATGTATAGAAGTTATTTTTGTGGTGGCAAAGAATTAGAAATCAAGGGATGCCCATCAATTGGGGAATAGATAAACAAACAGTGGTATATGATTGTAATGTAATACTACTATGACATAAGAAATGATGAGCAGGATGGTTTCAGAAAAACCTGGGAAGACTTACATGAACTCATGCAGAATGAATTTTAGTAGAACCAGAAGAACATTGCACATAGTAACTACCATATTGTAAGAATGATCAACTGTGAAAGACTTAACTACCCTGATTAAGATAATGATCTAAGACAATTCCATAGGACCCTGATGAAAAATGCTCTCTACCTCCAGAAAGAAAACTGATAAACTCTGAATTCAAATTGGAGCATATTAAAAAAGAACATATTTCTTTTTTTTTTTTGCTTGTGCTTTTTTTTTTGAGGCAATCAGGGTTAAGTGACTTGCCAAGGGTCACACAGCTAGTGAGTATCATTTGTCTGAGGACGGATTTAAACTCAGGTCCTCCTGACTCCAGGGCTGGTGCTCTATCCACTGCACCCCTTGTGCTTTCTTTTGCAAGATGGTTAATATGGAAATATGTTTTTCATGCCTTCACATGGGTAATGAATTTAAAATTGTTAAAATATATTTTATATACAATTGGGAAATATTTAATGAAATATATGAAAAAATATTAAAAAAAGAAAGAGCCTTAAATACCATCTACTTCAAATCCCACATCCTACAGATGAAGAAAAACGAAGCTCAGAGTAATGGACTTCCTAGCTTTTGGTCACATAGTAAGTGGTAGATTCAGGACATAGACTCAGGTCTACTGACTCCCAAAACGAGTTCCTTCCTACAACATACCTTGGTTTGGTTAGAATATTGTATTAGGACACCTGGTTGTTATTGGGAAGTTCATCACATGCAATGAACCTAAAAGGAAAACATTCCATTTGAGAACTATGTGCTTTTGTGAAGATCTGTTTTTGTTAGCCCTACAACCTGCATTCTATCCAGTGCCTCTCTGTCACTAAACGTGGAGAATTCGGGATTTCAGTATCGCCTAGAGCCTGAGAGTTTTGAAGATATGCTTAATAAGCTTCGTTGTCCCACAGAATAACTTGAATGCTTTATGATGTAAACAACTCCACAGTCTGTAGCTCACCAAGGAAGTGGTTTAATACGTGGCCTAAAGTGAACTCATTTTGATGATTCTTGCAGAAAACTTCACAACATTCACCACCACTAACAACATAGCACACATATGTTCCATCTCGTGTTTTCTTGCATCCGCTGGCTCGCCCCTGTTCAGTCACATAGCTTTTTTTTTCCTTTTGCATAGTTTCCATTAATGGGTATGCCTATCGTGGTACCAGAAAGCTTAGTCAGGGAGCAGGTAGTACTGTATTCTCCTGATTCATCTCAGCACCTCAGAGGCCATGTTGAATCTACCATACCCTCTTCCATGTGCAGACAGGTGTCATCCCATCTGGCCCCTGTTCTGCTGCCCAAACACATCCTTTCATAGGAAGCATTTTGCAATCCCTCTTAATCCTAGTACCCCCCCCCACGTTGATTATTTTCTATTTGTATTATATTTATTTTATTTGTACTTGTTTACATATTGTTTCCCCCATTAGATTGTGAATTCCTTGAGTGTCATGGCTATCTTTTTCTTTGCTTCCCCAGTGCTTAGCATGGCACTTGGCACAGAGTAGATCAGGTAAAATAATATTTTGTTTTAATTATTTTTGTGTAAATATTTACATTTATGTAAAATTTAAAATGTTTCTTGAGTGATGGATTGCTCACAGACTGACTGAAATGACAGCAATGACACTATGTTAGGCACAGTGCTAAGTGCTGTAGATACAAAGAAAGTCAAAAGATAGTCCCTGACCTCAACAAGGTCACATTTTAATGGGGGAAGCAATGTGCAAACAATGAAGTGAAATCATATATACAATAAATGGGAAATAATCAGCAGAAGGAAGGTACTAGAATTAAGGGGGTGGTTAGGTGGCACAGCGGGTAGAGTGCTGGGCCTGAAGCAAGAAGGCTCATTTTCCTGAGTTTAACTCTGACCTCAGACACTTACTAGCTGTGTGACCCCAAGCAAGTCACTTAATACCTCAGTTCCTCTTCTGTAAAATGAGCTGGAGAAGGAAATGACAAACCACTCCAGTATCTTTGCTGAGAAAACCCCAAAGAGGTCACAAAGAGTCAGACACAACTGAAACAACTGAACAACAACAACTAGAATTAAGAAGAATTGAAAAAAGTTTCTTGTAGAAGGTGGGATTTTAGATGAGACTTGAAGAAATCCAGAGAAGCCAGGAGGCAGAGATGAGGAGGGAGAGCGTTGTATTTCTTAGAAATAACCAATGAAAATTAAAAAGAATTGGGAGAGATAGAGTGTGTTTGAGGAAAAAGGAGGCCAGTGTTACTGGATCAAAGAGCACATGGAAGGGCATAAAGTATATGAAGCCTGCAAAGATGAGGGGTAGGTAGGTTATAAAAGGCTTTGAATGCCAAACAAAATAAGGTAAAAGGTCATTTAAATGAAGAAGAATGATCCATGAGTTCAGGAAAAGATAAGGTGAGACCTTCATGCTCTTGCTGAGAGTAGAGAAAATTAAATAGTTCCCTGGAAAGGTTGACAGATCCAAATTGCATTTAGAGAATGTACTTAAAACATACTCCTTTGTGAGATAGAAGGTGAATGAATGCTACAACAAATGTTTACATCATAAGATGTTCAAGTTATCCTGTATCTGATGATGGGTGGAATGTTACTGAGGAGGCTAAAAGAAAACACTGTGCTATATGTTATGTGTTGGGGAGATAACATATACATAGGAAGTGTCAGATAAAAGTATATTAGTGTGATAACTGCCTAAAGAGATTTCTTCAGTTCTTCATTCATTCAACTAACAAAGTAAGCACTGGTTACTGCATAAAATACCATATTAAGTGGTTTGGAGAAGATAGTCCTTGCCTTCAGGGAGCTTACAATTCATTAGGGGAAGAATAAGCCAACAGCTACAACACAAAAAGTTAGATGTTACACACAGAAAGTGCTTTAGGAGTGTGGAAGCAAAAGAAATCTGTGAGATCCAATTCAACTAGGACTGGAAGACTAGAGAGAGTTGTTACAGGCTGAGGGGAGATGAAAGGACAATTGAGGTGGGAGAAATGTAATGAGCAAAGATGGAAGATGACCTGGTTCTTCAGGGGAACACGGGAGAGACTAGCTTACCTAAAGTATTCTCACAAGCTAAGTTGGGTGCAACCTCTCCAAAGTCACTCGTTATCATCAAGCTGGCTCCTAGGATAATAACATAAACGAGATAATGTCTGTGAAAGTGTTTTTTATCTGCCATTATTATTATTACATACCTATTATCTTCCCTCTTCTCTCTCCTCCACCTCTTTTCCCCAATTTAAAAGAAAACTTTGCCTTTTGTTTTTGCAAATGCAGATCTCTTCCTTTCTCTTCCACTCTCTGTGTATCAGTAGAATAACAAAATACCCATATGGGGAGAGCAGCCGAATGACTGACCATTCCTTGATACATCTGGTTATTTTGCCAAAGAAGGCAATAATGATGTTCAAATGGCCTAGGACAGTAAAAAGAGAACTGACCAAAGTGTCAGGATACTTAACTTAAATCTCACTTTTGTCATTTAATAGTGTGGACAAGTCACTTCGGATCGATATATTTCAGTGTCCTTGCAAAATGAGCCTAAGGCTATTGATGCTGCCTAACTTACAGGATTTTTGTTGGGAAAGTATTTATAAGCATTATATAAATGTGAGTTGCTATTATGTTTATTAGAGAAGGACTGCAATTCAGTGAAACCATGTTGGTGAAATCTATAGCAAGAACTTGTTTGGATGCTAATAAATACCACCAATCTCTCAAAACATATTTTCCTTGGGCAGTAGAGTTGAATGTGGAACATCTCCTCTTGACCATTAGGAAAAATCCAATTATCAAAACTCAAGCCTCCCTCCAGGAAGACCACATTTCTATTTGTTCATTTCCACAGCCTGAACAAAATGAGCCCATTCATTGCCCTTCTCCCACAAGGGAAATGAAAGGATAATGGTCAATTTGTAAAGGATCTTAGGCATTTGTTTTTCTGTTTCCCAAAGCTGACACTAAAAATTATCATCTTTACCAATAGAGGTTTCTTGAGGAGGGCTACCTGAAGTAAAAAGAGCAGGAAGATGGAGTTGCTTTCTATTCTAAATACTCACTGACTGGATTGTCTCATTTTATTCCATTCACCTTCAGACATGATCCTTCCCTTGCTTGTTGTGGAGATAATTTCCCATAGTCCTCTAGTAGCTATTATACACAATGTCTAGTCTGGAATTTCTGACTTAAAATCTTCCTCTTTTAATCATATCCCAAAAGCTGAGGCTAAGGCAGTATTGTCTTGGTCAGTGGTCTACAAAGTGGGGGCTGGGTCATGACCCCAAAGCATATGATTAACCAATTAGTGGGTAGGAAGATGGGTTTCATCTCACAGTCCCTGTCATAGCAAATTGTGGGGTTTATCTCTATTACAACCATATCTACCCTTCACCCATTATTACCCAATGCTCTCCACTATGACTCCTGCTTATTATATGCAAGCTGCCAACTTCTTCCCTTCTGCACCTGGTGTTGGCCCCTTAGGGAAGTTATGACCTAATTGATATTAGACATCCAACGGCAGCAGCTATGCAGTTGCCATTGGAAAAATTCCCTACTTCCAGATAATTACCCCCTCATTCTAAGACCTTGTTGTTTCAGGCAGCATCTCCAGAAACTGAACTCTGATCTCCAGGGCAGTAATCAGTAAGTGCCCTATCTTCTACATTTTTTATTTGCATACAACAGAATGAGCAGGCATGGGTAGGTTACAATCTGTATTAACTAATCAATTAGCAAGCATTTATTAAGCTCCAATTGTGTACTAGGCAATGAGGCAGGGTCTCATTTATATTATCTTTCTCACCCCAAACCCATCTTCTTCTAGACTTTTGTGTTGTTCTCAAGGCCACCACCATACTTCCAGTTAACCAGGTTCACAACCACAATGTTGCAATTGACTCCTTTCACCAAACAAATCAGAGGTCAACTCTTGTCTTTTGCATCTATCTCTTTCTTCCACTCACCCAGCCACCCTCCTCAATTCTGTGAGGTGGTGCAGTGGATAGAGTACCAGGCCTGGAGTCAAGAAAACTCTTCTTCATGAGTTCAAATTTGACTTCAGACACTTACTAGCTATATGATCCTAGGCAAATCACTTAACCCTATTTATCTCAGTTTCCTCATCTGTAAAATAGGCTGAAAAAGGAAATGGCAAACAACTCCAGTATCTTGGCCAAGAAAACCCCAAATGTTGTCACAAAGAATCAAACCCAACTGAAAAACAACTTCTTAATTGACCTCTCTGCCTCAAGTTTCTCACCATTCTACTCATTCCTTCACACAGCTGCCAATATGATTTTTGTTACATTTAAGTTTGACCATATTCCCCATCCCTTTCATTCCCTATTACCTCTCTAGTCAAATATATACTCCTCTATATGGCATTGAAAGTATTTCCGAATCTGATCCTAATCTATGTTTCCAACCTTAATATAAATGATTCCTCACTATTTAGTCTATGGTCCAACCAAACTGGCCTTTTTTGCTGTCCCAAACACTCGTACAACAACACAACTAGAGCAGTTAAACAGAAATAGGAAATTAAGGCTGATAAGATCCATTAAGCAAAACCACCTAAAGAGGGAATAGATTTCCAAGTGTGATGTGAGTTTACATAGAACATGTGTAGACATTTTCTCTCCACTTCCAGACTGTGTGGGAGATCTGGGATTACTCCTAGCCATGTTGTGATTTGTGGCTGAAAAGACTTGGCACTTTAAGATGATGTGAAAGACCTTAAGTGATACCTTGTCTATTCTGTCGTGACAGAAGGAAGGACGTCACAAGAAGGTGGGGCTGCCATATATGTTAAAAGAAGAGACAGTCCCTAGATACTGGACATCAACAGGTGTAGTGAAAGGGAAGAGTTTTTTTGTACCTCAGTGTCATGGTGGAACTAGTGCCAGGGGACTTTACAAGGTGAGTTTGTTCCTGGGGTTTTAGGTGTCTTTTGTCTGTCTTCTTTATTGCCTTTCCTTGAATAGGTGATCTTGAGAACTTGAAAGGACTAAAGGACTCTCTAGACAACGTTGGGAATATCTAACAGTGTGGCAAGTGTGGTAGTAGTTTTAGCAGAAAGAGAGAGAAAGAGAGAGAGAGAGAGAGACAGACAGACAGATAGACAGACAGAGACAGAGAGAGACAGAGAGGGGGAGAGAGAGATAGGGAGAGAGAGACACAGAGAGAGAGAGAGAGAGAGAGAGAGAGAGAGAAAGCTCAAACTTGCCAATAGAGCAAAGGATTCCAAGTGGAGAACAAAATGAAAAATGGCTATTTAGCAGCCTCACAAAATTTATTTTGTGTACTGATGAGGCTTCTCTTTTAACCTCCCAAAATGTTACAACTGTAGCTACAAATTGAGTTATAGAATTCTGTTCTAATCATTCTATAGTGCACACAGTGATTCTTTTCTGTAATTATCATTGCTTTCTATGTAATAATATATTTCTTATCCCTAATTTATATTGTTACCAATTAATTTTTGTTACTCTACCTCTCTGTTGGGGAAATGCTAGGTTTTATTGTCCAGGTTTTATGATCAAGCCAAAGAATTTAGAAACGGGGAGCCTAATTCCTCTAATTATAGGTAGATTGATGTAGGTATTGATGAATCAATCCAAAGGAAACCCAAATGATTGGGTATAGGCCAGAAAATGTTTCAGGCCTCCAGCCCTGGACTTCTAGCAGCAACTTCTTTATGTTTGACTTTGAAAACTTCCTCTTTTATTGAAATCAAAGATAATTCTCTTTTGCTTTGTATATAGTCTCTTTTTGCATTGTATATAGTGATTGTCCACAAAGACAGGAATATGATTCCTGATGAAAATAAACAAAAGAAACTGCTAGGCAGAACAGTAGACAGTGTTAGACTTGGAGTCAAGAAGACCTGAGTTCAAAGCCAGCCTCAGACACTTCCTAGTTGTGTGACCTTAGTCGAGTCACTTAACATCAGTTTCTTCAACTATAAAATGAGTATAATAATAGTCTAACTCCCAGGATTGTTGTGAGGGTCAAATGAGATATTTGTAAAGCACATTGCAAACTTTACATAGCCATGTAAATGATAGCTATTATTATTATGCAAAGCTATTATGTTCACTGACCATGACACATTATTTGGTTTTTGCGTACCTTTTAAAAGAAAAAGAGAAATTAAATTGCTTTGTTATCTATATTGATTAAATTAACTGGTAATTGGTTACAAACAAACATCTATTATTTACAAATCTATCTTGTCCTTTATAACATATATCGGGATTTGAAAAATTATGAAGCATATTCACTTACATTGATCTCAATAAAAATGTTAACAATATCATAGTGAGAGGAAAAAGGGTTTTTTGTCCTACTAATAAATATAATGACTATTTTAGAATATTATTTATTTAATTTTCTTCATTCTTTTAATGTCTATTTTTTGTATTTGGTTTATAATGTACACAATAGAACAGTAGTATTTGTACATAATTTATAAATACTTAGTATTTATAACTATAGTTATAACTATATATGTAGTATATATATAACTGTATATATACTATATATATAGTTACTTAATTTTTTTCATAGATCCCTGATAACGTGTCAGTTATTTACTTTATAGTTGTATATATAAACTATTGTACTAATATATTATATAAATCACAAACAAAACAAAAAAACAAATGAAGAAGGATAAGATAAAGATGAAATATAAATTATCTAAAATATACATATGATTTATATGTATGTTATATTATAAAAACTGATACCTGATAGATAAAAATTTAGAAACCATTGGTATACATTTTAATTTCTTGAGGGCAGTGACTATATAATTTCACCAATTATTTGTAAAACAGAAATGATAATATCTTCCCAAACCTGAATTCAAATCCTGGGTCTGTCTAATGGTTTGCTTCACACAAACCATTTGACATCTCTGGTTCTCAGTTTACTCATCAGTAAAATCAACATGACTTCTAAGATACTAACAAATTGTAAACGTTTTATGATTATCGTCAGTAAGAGATGTCAGAAATAATCTTGATAGTCTTATATATCAATATATCACAGCAAAGTATAAAAATAATTAAAATAAACCTGAAATTTTAATGTAAGTGGTGGCAGAGTAGGAAAAATAATTTTCTATGTATCATAGGCACCAGGTGAGATAAGATAACTACAATATGAAAAATGAAAGGGAAAACTTTGTTAAAAAAAAAAAGGTCAGTTAGGAGGGGGTGCTCAATTAGCATTTTAGATCAAGAAAATATATGCCTCTGTAATGTCTTTTAAACATTCTAACAAATAATTCTTCCTTTTCCTTCAGTGACATGGAGGATAAATAAGCAATGCAATCATTTGATAATAATGTCAAGGACATTAAGGCTCAGAATGATTAGTTTTGCGATGAATGCAGATGATCAGTAAAAGAGTTTACGTGGCTATGTTGAGGACAAGAGTTAAGGACACAGAGAGAACATAGCACTACTGCTCAGTGCATAGCACAATAGTGATGGTTGACTATCAAGGAGGATGATATTTGGTTTGGGAAAGATCGTTCAAAAATTGTTAACAAAGAGTTGAAACCCAGGATCAGTGAAGAGTTAGGAAGAAGCATCTAATTAGCTCTGATGATTGCAAGATCCAAACCCCAGAAGAAACACTAACTTAATTCCAGATTACTAGAAGAATAGGTGAACGTCATTGCTGAGCCACTGCCAGGGATCTTTGAGAAACTGAAGAGAGACTTATGAAGTGGAGGTGAGTAATGCCTTGATTTTCAAAAATAAAAAAAATAGTCTTCAAATTATAGGAAGGTGACCCATAGTTTAATTCCTGACAAAGTCTATTTAAAGAATGATTTGTAAACATTAACATGCAGAAATAGTGATCACTACAGGTTAGCATGCCTTCATCAAAAAGAAGTTATACTAGATTAATTTCATTTCCTTTTCTGATGAAATTATTAGCCTTTTAGATATAAGGACATAGCACATATGGATTGAAACAACAAATTTGACAATGTCTTTCATACTATCCTTGTGAGAAAAGATGTGGAGATGTAGGCTGGATGAATGAACACTTAGGTAAATTTGAATAGTAGTTGAATAACGCAAACCAAAATGTGTCTATTAACAGGTTGATGTCAACCTGGAAGGAGGTCTATATGGTGGATAACCCCAGGCATTTGTCCCTAGTTCAGTGTTATCTTTGCCAATGAATCAGATGAAAACATAAATTTTCAGATTAATGGATGATATCAAGTTAAGAAGGAAAGGTAGCACATGAGATGACAGAGTCAGACTTCCCAAGGATTTTGCCAGTCTAGAACCATGGGGTGATCTAATTGGATACAATTTACTAGTGATTAATGTAAAGTCTTTCACTCAGGATAGTCATGCCAGTTATATAGATAATAGAGGACAAGGTATGGTTAGACAATAGTTCATATGAAGAAGATCTACGTAGTTACACAGGCCACAACCTTGATATCAGTAAATGTTATGATGTGACAGTCAAAGAACTAATATTATTTTAGATTCCATTGAGAGGCATTGTTTTTGGAAATTTGGAGGCAACCATCCCATTAAACTCTGCCTTGGAGTTGGAGAACCTGGGGCTAAACAGGACAAATCTAATAAATCTTCCACTGGATAGCTTTTTGAATGCTTGAAGGTGACACCTATGTGTCCACTAAGTTTTCTCATTCATTCATTCATTCAAATAAAATTTGTCAAGAACCTACTCTGTATAAGAATCTGTGCCAGATATTGTAGTAAATACAGAGAAGATATAAGTGACCCAATTAGGTGACATAGAGACATAGAGTAGACAAAGTTAGAGATCTGAAGTCAGGAAAACAAGTTAAAATCCAGGCTCAGATACTTAAAACCTATATTACCTTTGGCAAGTCAATTGAACTTTGTCTGTCTCCGTTTTCTCATCTGTAAAATGGTCTAACTATAATTTCTGTCTCTCAAATTTGTTGTGAGGATGAGATGATATTTGTATGTGATACTATTTCTAAAGTTATTTAAAGTGTTATGTAAATTCTAGGTATTATTATTATTATTCCAAGATTGGAAAGGTGATCGGTCTTTCTCGCTCATTTCTCAATATTTATCAGTAAATAGTCTCTAAATAAATTATTACAAATATGACTGCTGCACCATTTAAGAGAGAAAGTAAAACCCAATGTAAAACTCACACATAATTCAGAGAGACTTATTGAATTATACCATCTAGACAGATGGATTATAGGATGGATAGACAGTGTGAATGTGAATGCTGCCAAGGTTCCTGTGAGTGCTTCTAAATAAAGAGTTCGCTCCTCTGGACCTGTAGAATTGCTGGATATATTCTGGCCATCAACATACCAATATAAGCCCAAGAATTCACATGAATATCAGAGGATGACTTTTTGATAGTAATTACATTTTAGATTATTTTAGTTTATAAAGATATCAATAATCAATGAAGGTTCATCTAAAGACTGAGTCTTGAATATTTAGGAGTATTGATTGCACACTATACATAAGGCTGAACTCATCTGAATTCATCGTTAGTTTTTAGGTGACGTGGCCTTGATACATATTCAACTGCATCTGTGATTTCAAATATTGGTCCCAACTATCTGGGAGGTAAGACTAGACTATCCTTTGAACTTTTTTTTTTTTCAGTAATTAGACTAACCATGGCTTATATTTAGTGACCTTGGGAGGAAGCTATTATCTCAGGGTAGGTACATAGTCAGGTACTAACCAAGTTAGTTTGGTCAGGTACTAATAATTATCTTGAGTGGGATCTTGAAGGTGATTTTCTCAGAGCAAGGAGACAAAGCCTGCTCAGGATGATTTCCTTAAAAAAATGCAACGACTAGTACCCAGCTTGACAGCATGTTTTTAGTATACTGTGGGAAATGGCTTGTATGCAAGAGCTCACTTGTCCCATAAAAACATACTTCCCTATAAGTTAACTGGTGTCTCTCCCTGCCTAGATTTGTAGTAAATATATACTGTCTTATATTTTGTTTTAGGTGAGGCAATTGGGATTAAGTGACTTGCCCAAAGTCACACAGCTAGTAAGTGTCTGAGGCTGGATTTGAACTCAGGTCCTCCTGACTCCAGGGCTGGTGCTCTATCCACTGTGCCACCTAGCTGCCACACTGTCTTATATTCTGAATTGTAACAAAGTAGGTTTTTCTTGCCATGATAACCTCTCACTGTAAGGTAGATCACAATAATCAGTCAAAAAACATTTATTAAGTACTTACTATGTGCCAAGCAGTGTTCTAAGCTATAAATCACTAGCTACCCAAACAAGGTATGAAGGGGATAAGACAAGTACTTAGATAATCAATTAAATAATCAACAAGCATTTAGTAAGCACCTACTATATGATAGGCACTATTCTAGGCACTGGGCATACAAAGTACCTGCCCTCAAGAAGTTTCTATTTTTAAATTTATTTATTTTTAGTTTTCAACATTCACTTCCACAAGATTTTGAGTTCCAAACTTTCTCTCCATCTCACCCCTCCCCCCCATCCCAAGATGGCACGCATTCTGAATACCCCTTTCCCTGATCTGCCCTCCCTTCTATCTCTCCCCCGCTTCTCTTATCCCCTTCCCCTTTTATTTTCCTGTAGGGCAGGATAGATTTCTATACCCCATTTCCTGTATTTCTTATTTCCCAGTTGCATGTAAAAACACATTTTTTAACATGTGTTTTTAAAACTTTGGGTTCCAAATTTTCTCCCTTCTTCCCTTTCCACTCACCCTCATTGAAAGGGCAAACAACTAGATACAGGTTATACATGTGTAGTTATGCAAAACACTTCAATAGTAGTCATGTTATGAAAAACTAACTATATTTCCCTTAATCCTATCCCACCCCCCATTTATTCTATTCTCTCTTTTGACCCTGTCCCTCCTCAGGAGTGTTTGCTTCTGATTACCCCCTGCCCTAATTTGCCCTCCCCTCTATCATCTCCCTGCTCTCTTGTCCACTTCCCCCATCATTTTCCTGTAAGGTAAGATAGATTTCCATACCCAATTAAGTGTGTATGTTATTCCCTCCTTAAACCAAATCCAATGAGAATAAGATTGACTCATTCCCTCCCACCTTCCCCCACTTTCCTTCCACTGTAAGAGCTTTTTCTTGTCTGTTTTATGTGAGATAATTTACCCCATTCTACTTCTCCCTTTCTCCTTCTCCCAGTATAATCCTCTCTCACCCCTTAATTTTATTCTCCAGATATCACCCCTTCATCTTCAATTCACTATGTGCCCTCTATCTATCTATTTATACATACACATACATCTAATTTTTTTTTCCTTTCAGTTACCCTAATACTGACAAAGGTGTCATGAGTTACAAATATCATCTTTCCATGCAGGAATGTAAACAGTTCAACCTTAATAAGTCTCTTATGATTTCTCTTTCCTGTTTATCTCTTCATGTTCCACTTGAGTCTTGTATTTGAAAGTCAGATTTTCTATTCAGCTCTGGTCTTTTCATCAAGAATGCTAGAAAGTCCTCTATTTCACTGAATAACCATTTGTTCCCGTGAAGGATTATACTCAGTTTTGCTGGGTAGGTAATTCTTGGTTGAAATCCTATCTCCTTTGCCCTCTGGAATGTTTTATTCTATACCCTCTGGTCCCTTAATGTAGAATCTGCTAAATCTTGTGCTGTCCTGATTGTGTTTCCATAATGCTTGAATTGTTTCTTTCTGTCTGTTTGCAATATTTTCTCCTTGACCTGGGAACTCTGGAATTTGGCTACAATATTCCTAGGAGATTTCCTTTGCAGATCTCGTTCAGGATGTGATCGATGAATTCTTTCCATTTCTATTTTGCCCTCTGGTTCTAAAATATCAGGGCAGTTTTCCTTGATAATTTCTTAAAAGATGACGTCTAGGCTCTTTTTTTGATCATGGCTTTCAGATAGTCCAATAATTTTTAAATTCTCTCTCCTGGATCTATTTTCCAGGTCAGTTGTTTTTCCAATGAGATATTTCACATTGCTTTCTATTTTTTCATTCTTTTGGTCTTGTTTTACAATGTCTTGATTTTTCCTAAAGTCAGTAGCTTCTAATTGCTCCATTCTAATTTTTAAGGGAGTATTTTCTTCAGTCAGCTTTTGGACTTCCTTTGGCCAATTTTGCTTTTTAAGACATTCTTCTCCTCATTGGCTTTTTGGATCTCTTTTGCCATTTGCGTTAGGCTATTTTTTAAGGTGTTATTTTCTTCAGTATTTTTTTGGGTCTCCTTTAGCAAGCTGTTGACTTGTTTTTCATGATTTTCTTGCATCACTCTCAGTTTTTCCTCTACTTCTCTTACTTGTTTCTCAAACTCCTTCTTGAGTTCTTCCATGACCTGGGGCTGATTCATATTTTTCTTGGAGGCTTTGGATGTAGGAGCTTTGACTTTGTTGTCTTCTTCTGATTGTATGTTTTGATCTTCTTTGTTGCCAAAGAAAGATTCTGTGATCTGACTTTTTTTGTGCCTTTCTTTGTTCATGATTCCAGTCAATTAAGTTTTAAACTCTTTGTTAAAGTAGGGTTTTGTTTCCAGTGTGGAGAATGTACTGTCCCAAGCTTCAGGGTTTTGTGTAGCTGTTTTCAGAGTTCCTTTTAGGGACCTGTAAATTTTCAGTTCTTCCAAGGTGGCACGATAAGGAGTGAAGTGTTTACTCCTTTCCTGGCCTGTGCTCTGGTCTATGAGTGACCACAAGCATTGTTTTCTGCCTTGGAACTGTGAGGAGGATTTCCTCTTCACCACCACTACATGTTCCACCATGCCAGCACTTCTCCTTGCCCCAGGACTGCCACCCAGAACTGTGACCCAGATCCAAGTACGGGCAAAGCAAGAGATTCCTGCCTCAGCACCAGCAAAGAGATCGCTGCAATCCTCCTCTGATCAGCCACTCAGTTCCCCCTCAGTCTGTGGGCTGGAAGCTCAAGAGGCAGCCGCTGCCCCATGGCTGTGGTCAGGGACTGGGGCTGGGACCAATCTTCTCTATCTCACCACAGTCACAGATTTTTCCCAATGACCTTCTAAGTTGTCTTTGGCATTTGTGGGTTGAGAAATCTGGAAACTGCCACAGCTGCCTGTGATTCCATCCTCTGAGGCCTACTCCAGCTTCCCTGAGGCTTATTTTGCCTGCACACCCACTCTCATACTGCGCTCCTCTCCCCGTCTGGCACAATATACCTTCCTGATCAACCATCCAGGCTGTCTTGGGCTGGAAATTTGTTTCACTCTGTCTTTCTGTGGGTTCTGCTGCTTTAGAATTTGTTTAGGGCCATTTTTTTTACAGGTATTTGGAGGGGTTTGGGGGAGAGCTCAAGCAAGTCACTGCTTTCACTCTGCCATCTTGGCTGTGCCTCCAAGAATTTTCTATTCTATAAAATAACTGTGTGAATGTATTGAGCAGCACAAAATGGTATCGCTGGACCACAATCATGGGGAGACATTTAAATTTTTTGTCTTTTTCTTAAGAATAATCTTTGAGTTAGGGGAAAGTAGAGTTTAGGAATTTTTGTTTCAATTCCCCAGGGGTGATCTTTTCTTGGTGATAGACTTAAGACTGGGTCTACTCAAAAGGTGGTGCCAAGTTCTGATTGTAATTTCTAGCCAGAACAGGATCTGGATGCATGGTTGCAAGATTCCAAGTGTATCATTTTCTCTGATATGATATGTTCACTTTCTAGTCTAACTAAGGCTAGATCAGCCACTATTGGGCAGATGCTAGGGAACTTGAGTAATTGAATGGCCATCTAACTCCTTAATTATGAAGCAGAAGGAGTATGTCTCTAAAACCTCTTTCCCTTGCAACCTGCCTTATATTTTTCTCTTTTTTTTGGAGGGACTTCATATACCCTCAACCCCTTTCACTTGCCCAGTACTCTCATATTCAAAGAAATTACTTCAGCTATGATGACAAGAATAACACAAAAAAGCTGACATTTATATATCATTTTAAGTTTTGTTGTTGTTTTTTAGTGAGACAATCAGGGTTAAGTGACTTGCCCAGGGTCACACAGCTAGTAAGTGTCATGTGTCTGATGCTGGATTTGAACTCAGGTCCTTCATGACTCCAAGGCTGGAACTTATCCACTGCACCACCTAGTTGCCTCCCTTTTAAGTTTTACAGAGTTCATTATACACATCATCTCTTCTTTTTTCTCTCACATTAACAGGTAAATACTATAGTCATTATTCCTCTTTTACAGATAAGAAAACCAAGGTTTGGAAAGGTTCAAAATGATTTGCCAATGTTCACACACCTAATAAAAGTCGGAGTAGGGGCAGCTAAGTGGCATAGTGATTAGAGCCCCGACCCTGGAGTCAGGAGGACCTGAGTTAAAATCCAGCCTCAGACATTTGACACTTACTAGTTGGGCAAGTCACTTAACTCCATTGCCTAGCCAAAAAAAAAAAAGTCAGGGGCTTGATTCAAATCCAGGTCTTTCCTGATGTCAAATGTTTATGTTTCAAGTGTGTTTCTTGTGAACAACAAATTGCTGAATTTTGCTTTTAAAGTATTGTGTTAACTCTCTTTTATTTTATGGGTGAGCTTATTCAATTTACATTCACAGTTATGATTGTTAATTGTGCATTTCCCTTCATTCTAATTTCTCATTCTTTTTTTCTTTTCAATATTTCTTGCCTCTCTAAACTACAGGTTCTCATTCTCTCTTTCTTTCCTTTAAATATCTTTTTCACTATCCTTTCTCCAAGCTGAGTTTATTTTGCTTATGATTAATTTGTTCCTGAATATACTCTCCTTGTTATATTCCCCTTTCCTCTCTTTCTCTTTGATGTTGTTTTGTTGATTAATCATATCCAACACTTTGTGACCCCATTTGGGGTTTTCTTGGCAAAGATACTGCAGTGGTTTGCCTTTTCCTTCTCTAGTTCATGTTACAGATGAGGAAACTGAGGCAAACAGGGTTAAATGACATGCCCAGGATCACACAGGTAGTAGTATCTGAAGCCACTCAGGCCCTTCCGATCTCAGGCCCAGTGCTTTATCCACTGTAGCACTTAACCGTCCCTTTCCTTTTTCAAGCTCTATTGAATTGAATATATTCTCTCTTTCTCTGTCTGTCTCTTTCTCTGTCTCTCTGTCTCTGTCTGTCTGTCTGTCTGTCTCTCTCTATTCTGCCCTCTCTTGGCCAATTTAAATGAAAGTGAAATACGACTGACATCTGTTCCCCACACTCTTTCCACATTTATGTATTATTCTGCTTGTGCACCCCAAATATGTGAGATAATAAGTTCAGTCATCCTTCCTTCCACCTTCACTAAGTATATACTTCCTCCTCTCTTTTCTTTCTTCTTACAGCATAGTCAAAACATACCAAAATGAATTACAAGGCTTCTGTCACATTTAGCTACTTCTATGACTCCTTAGGACATTAGGACTCTGAAAGAATTCCTTTATCATCTCCTATTGCATTAAAATATAAACAATTCATCCTTACAATGTCTTTCCTGATCATTCATTTGTATTTACCTTTTAATTTTTCTTGATTTCCATATTTGTATTTTAAAGTTTCTTTTAAAATTCCATTTTTTAAAAAAAAAATCAGGAATGTTTGAAAGTTCTCTGTGTCATTAAAGATCTATTTTTTCCATGTTAGATTATACTCAGCTTTTTAAGGTGAGGTATGTTTGATTGTAGACCTTTTTTTGTGTTTTGAAATATCTCATTTTATATTCTACTCTCTCTTTAGTGGCAGTTGCTAAATCTTGTATTGCAATTGTGATTCTTTGTTAGTTGGATTCTTTCTATTTGAAATATTTTTTCTTTGATCTGGAAGTGTTGGATTTGGCATTGACATTCCTAGGAGGTTTCACTTTGGGGTTTCTTTTAGGAGGTGATCAGTGGACTCCCATTTTCACATTACCCTCTTGTTCTAATATGTATGGGTAATCTACTTGAAATATGATACCTAAACTCTTTTTAAAGAAAATCTCTGCAGTTGTCAGTACTCTCTCCCACCTCACACTACTATTCCTGGTAATACTTATCCGTGTCAATATTATACCCCCAGTAGACAATTTTTTTCTTTTTTTTTTTATCCCCAGCACCTAGCATAGTGCCTTACCTTGTACACAGTAGGGACTCTGACAATATGATGTCCATGAAAAGGAATGGGGCATTGTGAGGTGTCATACCAAATGCAAAGAAAGTATGAGCACTGGAAGCTAGTGGTATTTTCAAGCTGTTCCCAGGGGACCAGCTTACTAAATGCATAAAACTTTGTCATTGTATGATTGGGTCCAAGTGATGAATGGTTTTGCCCATAGCAATTCATGGAACTACTTGCTCAGGCATGGAGGGATGGAGGGATTATGATCTCAGAAGCAGGAAGAGTCACTCATATTGAAGCAAGCGGAGAACTTTGAAGCACTTGAAACAGCATTAGTTCACTCCCTTACTCTAGCTAGAGACTTTGCCAAGGGAGAAGGAAACACAAATTTTTCCTACTAAAGCTAATCTCCTTTTCTAGTTAATTGGTAAACTTGACTACAATTCAGAAATTCAATTCAATTCAATAAGCATTTATTAAGGTGACTCTCCTAGACCCCAGGGATGCACATGTCTATTCTCAAGGAACTCAAAAACTAATGGGAGAATAGCCTTTACATGGACAACTATGCCAAGAAGTCTGAAGAATTATTCTCTTTGGCAGGTCAGAAAAGGCTTTGTGTTGTGGGAGCGCACGGGGCAGAGACATTTGATTGACTACTTGGGCCTTAAATCTAAGGAAGTGACCACAAAAAATAGAAGTGTGGGCAGAGGACAAATATCCATGCATGGGGCAGTGTGAGCAAAGTCGTGGAGGTAGAAAAGAGCAGGGATGAATTTAAGAGGGAGTCATTTGCTTTGACTGGAACACAGTAACAATAAAAAAATAGCTCATTGTTTATCTTGAAGTAAAAGCACTATTTAGCAACTTGTAATAAGAAGGTACCCTTACCGTCTCAGTTGCCTAGATATCTGGAATCAGGGGAATTCTAAGAAGGGAGGAAATGATCCATGTTGAAATTATTGAATGATCCATGGAATAAGATCTATGTTCTTTGTCACAAACTTACTGAATTAATGAAAAGCACTTATTAAGTGCTTACTGTGTGCAAAACTTTGTACTAAGCACTGGGGACACACATAGAAAAACAAGATAATCCCTTCCCTCAAGGAGCTTACATTCCAGGGAGGGAGATAACACAAATAGAAGATTTTGGCTGCAAGTCAAATGGAAAAATCCTGCAGTTTTTAGTGTGCAGCAGTAAAGGAAATGTTTATGCTTCTTCTTTAATGTTATTCCCAGCGATAAGATAATAATAATTTCTGATTCAGCTGCAAGGCTCCATCTCCACAGGATTTCTTTCTTTCTTTCTTTGGTTAAGCGACTTGCCCAGGGTCACATAGCTAGTTAGGTGTCAAGTGTTTGGTCTGAGGCCGGATTTGAACTCAGGTCCTCCTGACTTCAGGGCCGGAGCTCTATCCACTCACAGGGTTTATTTGCCAGGATGATGGTTGTGAGGGCTTGGCTTTCACTCTCAGGGTTCTTGGGCCTACTTGCCCATTGGAGGCAGTTGATCGGAAGTTGGTGTTGGTTTGTGGTTGGTGAGGAGGATGGGTCACTTCTCCAAAGTGATTCCTTCCTCTCTCCATGATGGCTACTGGGCCAGAGCTGGCTGCAAGATCTGTGGTCTGGATGGCACCACCATTCCCAATGTGATTGGGTTCAGGATCTCAGGGTAGTGGTTGAAGTGGTGGTGGTGGTGGTGGTGGTAGTTTGAGTTTCCTGACCCATGTCACCTCTTGTTTCTCCTTCAAGGTACCTTTGACTTCAGCTAGGCTGGCTTGCTTCAGCTGTTGGTAGAAGCTGGTTAGTCTTTTCTCTATAGGATCTGCCTTCCTCATGATGTCTGTGGGGACTCGATTGGAAGTAGGATGAGTGATCTGGAAGATACTGTTATTCCAAAGTTCTTAGGTTCAAGAGCCTGGACTATTTCTAACTGGGCCTCAGGGGAAATGATAGTTGAAGGGGTGGGAGTAGTTTGACTTGTCTGGCAATATTGACTCCTATCTCTCCCTCAGGGTGCTTTTCTGTTTCACATAGTCACTTAACCCTTTGGGGGGGCCTATCTGTTTTTTTAAATATGAAAAATGGAAATAATGATACTTGTCTTCCCTACCACAGTGATGTATTTTCTTTGGGTACTTTCTCTGTTGTTTTGTGCTTTTTTTGAGTAGAGTTGAGGAGGAAATGATGGACTCCATACCTGACCTTAGTGTCAATAGAATATAAAAGTTAGAAGTGAACATCTCAAACTCCATTATTTTACATATAAAAAAAACTGAATTCTAGAGAGGAAAAAGTAACCGTAGCCACTTCAAGTCTCAGTTCTAAATCTGAGTCTCCTGATCTGCTTTTTAGTTCTCTTGCTACTATATTGACAACAGGATATCAGGAGTTCTTGGAGACCCACCTTCTAATCCCTCCTCATTGCTAAACTCTATCTTTTGGATAGACAAGGTAGTATCCTCAGGAAGCATGGATGACAACAGCCTTGGAGCAGAGTATGAGGGAGCAAGTCTGGAGATAGAATTTCAGGATTAAAAGAGACCATAAAAATCTAAGATAAAATACAACTTCTCTGTTTGGCATTTGAAGCTATCTATAATCTGGTCTTAAAATATCTTTCTAGGTTAATTACACATCACTTCCTCCTCACCCATGCTACATTACAAGCCACACTGGCCAACTGTGTGCATGGTTCTATTCCTTTGCACAGGCTATCCCCGATGCTGACAATGTTAGAATGCTCTCCTATCTCATCTCCACTTCTTGGAACCCCTAGTTCTCTTCAAGGCTCAGTATAATAACAAAAAAAAAGTTAACATTTACATAATACCTACTATGTGCCAGGCCCTGTGCTAAGTGCTTTATCATTATTATCTCATTTGATCCTCACAAACCGGGGAAGTAGGAGCTAATATCCCCATTTTATAGCAGGGGAAACTGAGGCACAGAGAGGTTAAATGACTTGCCCAGAAACACACAGCTAGTAAGTGTTTGAGTCAAATCCAGATTTGAACTCAGGAAGATGAGTCTTTCTGACTCTAGGAGCATTCACTATCCACTGCTTCAACTAGCTGTAGTCCCCACTCCCATTGCTGGGGCCCTCTAGCCTTCCAATAAGAGATCTCTTCTGATTCTTTTCAAGCAGTGCTTCACCCAGCCTGTAATTGTTTAGCATTATCTGTATGCATTTTGGATTTTCTTATACTTGCACATGTTTGTCCTCTGGACTATGTTAAAAATATCATTGATTTAGAGCTGGAAGCAACCTAAAAGACCGTTAAATCCAATACCCTCTTTATACAAATGAGACAGTTAGGTGGCTCAGTGGATAGAGAATAGGACTTGGAATCAGGAAGACCTGAGTTAGAATCCTGCCTCAGACACAACTCTGTACCTCCATTTTCTCATCTGTAAAATAGGGGTAATAATAGGACTTAACTCACAGGATTGTTGTGAGGACCGAATGATTTAATATGTGTTAAAGCACTTGGCAAACCTTAAAGCACTACAGAAATACTAGTTATTGTTATTTCAGAAGTGACCCCGAGCAAGTCACTTAATCCCTGCTTGCCTCAGTTTCTTCATCTGTAAAATAGGAATATTAATAGCATCTACCTCCTAGGGTTGTTGTGAGGAACAAATGAGACAATAATTGTGAATTGCTTAGCACAACACCTGACACATACTAAGTACTCAATACATTATTATTATTGTTGTTGTTATTGTTGTTGTTGATATTAGCCCGGGTTCTATAATTAGTCAGTGTCTGAAGCAAGATTTGAATTCAAGTCTTCCTGACTCTAGGCATAGGGGCCAGAGTTTTGCCTATGACTCTATAAAGTCTTTGAGCACAGGGACTATTTTCATTTTCATCTTTATGTTCCTAGCACCTAGGACAGTGTCTAGCTAGCACATAAATGCTTAATAAATGCCCGTTGAATTGAATCCCATCAGCCAAATCCCCATTTTACAGTTGATGAAACTGAGATGTGCAGAGATGAAATGGCTTGCCTCAGGTCCCATAATAAGGAAGCCTGCACTTAGAACCAAGGTTTTGATTCTTAAGACTATACTTTTTATACTATACCATTCTCCTTCCCCAGCAGACAGAGGAAAACCATAGCAGAATTCTAATTTGTAAGCTGATTAGCGTGGATTAGTAAGGCAGAGCTTTTGTCTTATATGAAATTTGTACTTTCTACAACAACCAGGATAGTGCATTTAATAAAAGTTTGTTGAATGAATAAACAAACTCATTCATAATTATAATAATAGCCAGCATTAACATGCTGCCTATTACATGCCAATCACTGTGCTAAGGGTTTTACAAATATCTCATTTGAACTTCACAACAACCTTAGAAGGTAGGTGTTATTATCATTATCATTTTAGGGTTGAGAAAATTGAGGTAAAAGGAGGATAAGTGACTTGCCCAATCAGCTAACAGAGTGTCTGAAGCCAGATTTGAATTCAGGTCTTTCTGACTCCAGACCCATCACATAGTCTGCTGAACCATTTAACTGCCTCTGTATAATGAATGCTTAAATGTTTACAAGGTATTTTCTTTACAGCCCTTCTGTACAATTATTGGAAACACAATTATTATCATCCTTATTTTACAGATGAATAAATAGAGTCTGAGAGGCTAAATGCTTTGTCCAGGGTCATGCAGCTAGTAAATAGTGGAGACATGACTCAACTGCAAATGTATTGAGATTTCTATTATATCACACTGCCCTGCCAACCTTCCAAAGAACTGCCTATTATCATAAATCAGCTTTACAAATAATGTCCCCAAGTGCACCAACTCTGGTCCCCGGGAGGCTCACAGTCAAGTATTTCATCAAATAAATGAAGCTGCTCTCTTTTCCACTCCCTCAGAATAAATTATAACCTGTCTCTGGTGATTGGGTGAGCAGCTCTTCACTAGACTGGGTGAAGTGTCCAGAGTGCTGACCAAGAATAGAACCTTTATAGTACCATTGAATTAATGGACGTTAAATGTAGTCATGTGTAACACCAAGGCAGAAAGAACAGCTCCTGATGGTGTGGGGTTAAGAAACAGAATAGTTTCCAAATGGAAAGATGACATAACCACTCAGTCAGTAAGGAAAATTGTAGTCATTCATGGAGAAAGCCCTCCAACTTCAGGAAGGCAAGGGACGGCTGGAAAAAATATGTCCTAAAAGGGGAGAAGTGTCCTTTCCCATCAGGGGAAGAGCTTACCCAATTCCAATTAATTCAATTCAATTCAATTCAATAAACATTTCTCAAGCAAATTACTATACTAGGTACTGATAATACAATGTCAAAAATGAATCAGTCCCTTAATTTTTTTGGTTGCCATGCCATGCTATTAGTCTCATAATTCTAGAGCTAAAAGGGACCCCAAAAGATATCTATTCCAACCATTTTATAAATGAAGTGAGATTACAGCAGACAAAGTGACTTGTGTGGCCCATTTAAAAAAAATGAAACAAGAAGACAGTTCTTAACAACTGGGCTTAGAGACAGGGACACATAGATTGAATTCTTGACTGTGACACATTTTCCTCAAGTATTCATGAAAATACAATGATACTAGATGACCTATCATGAGCCAAGTCAGGCCTATTTTGGGGAGGTTACATATGAGAAGGAAAGAGAAACAAAAAAAAGAGTAATGTAGGAGAGAAAAGAGTAAGAAAACCTACATTTAGGTTCTCTTCCATCCATCAAAGGAGACTTATTGCCAGCTGCTACTTGCTAGCCAGGAAGGGACTAGGGGAAACTAATTTGCCTTCCAGCAATGGGGTAATTCAATTCAATTCAACAAGAGCACTAGTCCTGCCCATTGCACTGCTCACAGGAAGGTCAGAGAAAAGAAAGCTCAGGAGGGTGTGTTCATTTTTAAATAATTTCCCACTATACTATAGTCAGGTCACATGAAATTCATTACCTTCTGTTTATCTGGACTAGAGGCTCTGTAACCTGCCTTTCAGCATCATCCCAGTCCCTGGGCAAGAGGTAACATCATACCCTCATGCATTCTGAGAAATAGTGGGATAGGAGAAAAACCATTTTGGGTCAAAATAGTCCAGTCCTGTACAATAATCAATCAATCAACAAACATTTATAAGCTGTCTAATATGTGCCAGGCATTGTGCTAAGTGTTAGGGATAAAAAAAAGAGGCCAAGTACAGTCCCTACCATTAAGGAGCTTACAATCAAATGGGAGAGACAATATACAAACAAATGTATACAGAAAGTTACCTTCTCAACAGAGTCATATAACCCAGTAGGACTCACTTCCTAGAGATATATTATTCTTGTTAGACCTGGTGGGAATGAATTAAACCTCACTCACCATTCTAAATAATAATAACTGAGATAGTACACTTAGATTTACAAAGTGTTTTACATATATTATCTTGTTTGATACTCATTAAAACTCAGTGAGGTAGGTACTATAGATACTGTTATTCCCATTTTATAAATGAGAAAACTGAATCTCAGCAAAGTCAAGATCCTTGTCCATAGTCACATGTCTAAAAAATGTCACAATCAGAGATTTCTTGGGGCAGAGCCAAGATGGCAGAGTAGAGAAAGCATTCAGCCATGCTTTCTCAATATTCCTCTCTGAACAACTTTAAAATAGTGTCTCCAATAAAATTCTAAAGGGGCAGAGTGAACAAAAGGTCGTAGTGAGAAATTCTTCCAGCCCAAGACAATTTAGGTATTTGAAAAAAGAGATTGGTGATAGAGGAATAGAGGTTGGCCTAGAGCTCCTGTTTATGAAATACCAGTGGTGGCACTAGGTCATGTTGACAGAAGCAACAGCAGCTTCAGGAGCTCCCAAGCCAAACATGGTAAGGGGACTTCCAATTGATCAGAAAGAAATTAAAGGGGACCTCTGTGATAGCACTGGATGCAGAACCAGAGGCTGTTTGGCAACTCCATTATCTATACCTACTTCTGGGTCATAGTTCAATGGTACAGAGGAGGACTTTTAGTCAAGAGAGAGCAGGAGCCCTGGGAACAGTACTGCTTTAAGTCAGAAGGGCTCTAGGATCCATGATCTCAAGGGAACAGGGGCCTTGAGGACCAACATCACTTCTGATCCTAAGGGAGAAGGGACTTTTCCTAGGGAAGAACCAGAGTACAGACCAGGAGAGCAGTGATCACACCTCTCCCCAAATCATACCACCTCAGAAACACCAAAAACATCCAAAGCCCCAAATAAAAAACTAGCTCTGAAAACTGTAGTTTAAAAAAGCCTCAAGTAAGCTTGAGACAGTACCCTTTATCCCTCTGTGCCAGGAACAGAGTCTAACTTTAACATAAAATTCAAAATCTAGAAATACAGGGGGAAATAAGCAAAAAACAAACAAACAAACAAAAGAACCTGACCATAAAAAGCTACTTTGGTGGCAGGGAAGATCAAGACATAAATTCAGAAGAAGACAATGAAGTTAAAATAGCCACAAGTAAAACCTTAAAGAAAAAAAATGGAATTGGACACAAACCAAATAAGAATTCCTGAAAGAACTAAAAAATGATTTTCAGAATCACATAAGAGAGGTAGGGAAAAAAATTGGTAAATAATTGTGACCAAAGGAGATAATTATGAAAAAAAAAACCACAATTAACAGCTTAGCGAAAGAGCCACAAAAAAAAAAAAACTGAGGAAAAAAAACAACACCTCAAAAATCCTGAATTGGCCAAATGGAGAAAGAGGTACAAAAGCTCACTGAAGAAAATAAGTCCTTGAAAATTAAAAGTGGTTAAGTGGAAGCTAATGACTCCATAAGACATAAAGAAACAATAAAACAAAATCAAAATCAGGAAAAATAGAAGAAAATATGAAATATCTCAGAAGAAAAGAAATTGATTTGGAAAATAGATGAAGGAGACATAATTTAAGAATTATTGGACTACCTGAAAGCTATGATCAAAGACCCTAGACAACATATTTCAAGAAATTATCAAGGAAAACCATCCTGATGTCCTAGAGCCAGAGGGTAAAATAGAAATAGAAGGAATCCATAAATCACCACCTGAAAGAGATCCCAAAATTAAAGCTCCATGGAATAGTATAGCCCAATTCTGGAGCTCCCAGGTCAAAGAACAAATACTTCAAACAGCCAGAAAGAAATCGTTCAAATACTGTGAAGGCACAGTTAGGATCACGTAAGATTTAGCAGCTACCACATTAAAGGAGTGGAAGGCTTGGAATACGATATTCTGGGATGTAAAAGAGCTGGGATTACAACCAAGAATAACCTACTCAATAAAACAGAGCATAATCCCTCAAGTGAAAAATGAATATTTAATGAAATAAAGGACTTTCAATGAAATAAAGGACTTTTGATTTTGAAATACAAGACCCTAGAAAAGCATGAAAAGATAAACATGAAAGAGAAATCATAAGGAAATCATAAGATTGAACTGTTTACTTTTATGGAAAGATGTTACATATAATTTCTAGTAACTTTATCATTATTAAGGCAATTAGAAGGATTATTCATAGTCAGAGGGCATGGGAGTGAGTCTATTTTGTTAGGATGATGTAGAAAATTGGATAAGTGTAAAAGAGGGATGCGCTGGGAGAAAAAGGAAGGAAGAGAAAGCATGGGAGAAAATATCTCACACAAAGGAGACATTCAAAGAAGAACTTTTACAGTGGAGGGGAAAATGGTAGGGAGGAACAGGCAATGCACCACTCACATCTACATTGGTTTGAAGAGGGGAAATATAAATATAATGATATACTTGTATGTGTATATGTGTGTTGTGTGTGTGTGTGTGTATTCAAGTGGTAATAGAAGTAGGAGGGGAATGGGATAATGTTTTTATATCAAGTTTCTCTGATAAAGATCTCATTCTACAAATATATAGGGAACTAAGTCAAATCTACCTCCAGATGGCCCCTGGCCACTTCCCACCTTAATCCTATCTAGACTCCATTCTCCCTTGGCCATGTAGTCCAGGTCCCTGGCATTCTGTTTACCCCCTACCCCTTACTGGTCACTCCCGTCCAGATCTTCCTTAGACTCCTCCTCCAGTCACCCCAAACTACTTGGCCACTCCTAGATCCCTCCCACAGTCTTTCAGTATG
>NW_020954751.1:9737042-9772312 GCF_900497805.2 Vombatus ursinus | reverse complement strand
TTGTCTTTGGCTGAAAGAAAGTTTGGGTCAAATCCATTTGTGCAGGATCCATATGTTGTGATTTTGAAGTCCTAGCACCCCTAAACCCCTGAACTTCAACATTTTCATAGCATAGTCGAAAAGGGGAGGGGGAAGAAAAAGATGATTGCACATAAAACTACAAATCTGTTACATATGATGTGCTATTCCTTTTAAATAAACAATAAAGTTATCATGTAACTTTCAAAAAAAAGAAAAATGAAATTTTTTAAGACTACAAATTATAGTGAAGATATCAATATGCACTGGTAAAGGAAGTTCTTTCTCAGGATTTTCTATACAGATAGAAAGACATAAACATATATACTACATGCATATACACAAGCATATAATGCCCATGTATGTATGTGTATATACATATTTATGTATGCAGACATGCATCCATGTATGCAGGCATCCATGCACACACACACACACAAGGCAGTATTACAAAACAGAGAGAAAATAGGCCCTAGAATGAGGAAGAAATGACTTCAACAGCCTATGACACACTGGTTATGTGACTCTGGGCAAATCATTTATCATTTTGAAGCCCTGGGCAACTCTCTAACAGTGCAACTATCTGCATTGGTAGAGGAGGTTTTCTCATTGGGAAGTTCCAGCTAGGTGGCACAGTGGACAGAGTGCTGGGCCTAGAATCAGGAAGTTTTATCTACGTGAGTTCAAATCTGGCTTCAGTTACTTGCTAGTTACATGACCCTGGGCAAATCATTTAATCCTGTTTGCCTTAGATCCTCATCTATAAAATGAGCTGGAAAAGGACATGTCAAACCACTCCAGTATTTTTGCTAAGGAAATCCCAAATGGGGTCATGGAGAGTTGGACACAACTGAAATGTCTGAACAACAATAAAACCAAAGAAATCACAGGGCTAGTAAAACAATGCTTATTGCAAAGCAAAGGATGAGAAGAAATAGAAATCAGCTTTTGCTTTGAAATAGGACACAAGAGATAAGAGATATATACCAATCATAATTCTTAAGGTTCACTGCTCACTTCTTGACTATACCCTGGCCCTAATAAGTCTGTCCATGTCCTAAGCATGTGATAGCTCAACTCTTCCAAGATAATCTTCAAACTAGAAGGTATGCTGTTTAGACCACTACAGTACTTAGAATAATTTCTACTCCTATCCTTCTACTTCTGAGTATAAGATTGGTCTTACACTCCATGATGTTAACATTGCATAAAGAACAGCAGTTAAAAGATTCAGCATCAAGTCTTAGCTATGAGACTTCATCTTGTCACCTTGGGCAAATCTCTTCACTGATTTGAGCTTGTTTTGTCATCTCTAAAAAGCTTGAGGGCAGCTAGATGGCGCAGCAGATAGAGCACTGGTCCTGAAGTCAGGAGGACCTGAGTTCAAATCTGACCTCAGACCATACACTTGACACTTACTACCTATGTGACCCTGTGCAAGTCACTTAACCCCAGTTGCCTTAAAAAAAAAAAAGCTTGGGTTAAATTAGATGATCTCTATTTTGCCTTCCATCTTTAAGATGTGTGCTCATGTCATGTCTCTTCTGGCTCCCCTCCTTAGCATGGCAGAACCTTCTCTTCACTCTCTGATTCTACCTTTGACCTCATATTTTGACCACTTACTTTTTTTTTAATATTTAGTTCCTTCTGTTTGGTGACATGCGGTTGCTTCTGACTGCTGTGAAAGTCTCATCGTTAACCCTTGTTTACTCAGCATAAAAATAGGAGTTAGGATATCCATCCATTAAATGGAAGAGTTTGGATTCATACATACTTGTAGAATCCAAAATCAGACAAACTCAAAGTAATTAAGATGAAAACACTTTTGTTTACATCCTTTAGAACCAGAAAAAAAATAACACTAATTACATTTTGCTCAGGTTATCCATGCTTTCTTCACTTTTGTCTCCGTTCCTAAGTCTCCCCGCTTTTTACTTCTTCTATAGTAACTTTTTTCCTTCATCTGCACTCCTTCCCTCCAACTCCATTTTATATCCTATCTCCCCTCCCTTAAAATGTAATCTTCTTGAAGGTAGGGATTTCTTTTTGCATTTTATCTATCTATCTACTCCATTCATTCATTCATTCATTCATTCCAACCCTTAGCACAGTTCCTGACAGACAACCGCTTATTAAGTGCTTAAGAAATGCTTTCTCTAATGTGCATGCTCTCTTTTTCTGTGTGTTTGTCTCTGGCGCTCTTTGTGTCTGTCTGTCTGCCTGCCTGCCTGCCTGCTTGGCTCCCCTTGGAATGTGCTATCTCTTCCCATTGTAGTCTAACAATTCTTTAAAGTCAAATTCAAATAGTTCTTCCAGAAAGCCTTCCCTGATCCACCCTGGGAACAAAGAAATTCCCCACCCCATTAACCCACAAGAGCATTTAGTCTGGAACTCTACTACTGCAGTCATGACACATTATTGGATATCATACTTCTTTGTTTTGTTGATATCCTCCTACTAGACTATAAGTGAAATGAGAGCAAGGACCGTATATTATCTAAATGTTACACTTTTAATCTCCATAGGATCCAGTATAGTATACACGGTAGGAATTTAATAAGTGACTGCTGAATGAATGATACATTTAGAAATTTAGTCCTTCCCTGCTACCAAAGGTGGAACAAAAATATTTTGCTCAATGGGAGAGTTTTTCAGGTGATTTTTGGGTTTTTCATTGTTTCCTCATCATTTTACCCATCATGTCCTTAGTTTCCCTCTGCATATATCACTGTTTCTGCAGGTGCAGAACTTCCATTAATATCAATTGAGTAATGGGATCTCTGCAAAGGATAAAAATCAGACAAATGAATATAATTAAGCATAGAAGGTAAAACTCTTTCCCTGAGATCATTCAGGAATGTGGAAATCCGACATCCATCCCAAATTGCTCTGAATCAGCCAAATATTTCTGGTATATATAGGCATCTCTGGGAGTTAGTTGAGAGTTGCTTGACAGTGCTTTGGGCTGTGATCATTATTTATTAGTGATCACTTTTTTTATGGTGAATCACATTTACAAGTTATGGTATTATTATTTCTGAGTTGAAGCCTCCAATAATGAGGTACTTCCTCTATTCACAAGGTGCTGTAATGATCCTAATAAACCATAGCTGACATGTAAATTGGGCTCAATGGGGGTTGCTTCAGAAGATCAATGGAAGAATTCCTTTAAGTGTTGATCCTGCATGTGTTTAGCCTGCAAATGTTTTCCTTGGCAATGACAAACTTTAGCTCTGCTGGTAGTCAGAGTTCTTATTCTCATTGAGTACAAATCCAACATTTAATGGAAAGAACTCAGGAGAAAAGAATATTGTGTGCAGTCAGGCATTTGGGCTGTGCTCATTTCTTCCTATGGTTGCATGAGGATGGTCAGAGTCATAGATCAAAAAGAGCTTGGAGAGTCTGTGGTTAGGAGGCAGTTTTGTGGAAAAGATCTTTTTCAGTTTGTTTGCTTGTTTTGTGGGCATTAAATTCAACATGATTCCACAGTGTGATGTGAAAGCCAAGAAAGTGATGTGACCTTAGGCAGCATCAGGGGAAGCACAGGGTCCAAGATGAGGGGTTGCCCTGCTATATACGTTGCCTCAATCAGACTTCATCTGGGGTATTGTGTTCAGTTCTGGATACCATGTTTTAGGAAGGACATGGACAGACAGCAGAGTGTCTGGAGCAGGGCATCTAGGATAGCAAAAGGCCTCAAATTCATGGTATTCATCTTTTGAAGGAGCTGGGATGTTCAGTCTGGAGAAGAGACAATTTAGGGGTGATAAACAGGATCCTATTTTAGAAATTTAGAATTAGAAAGGCCACCATATATCACATAATCCAACACTCTTCATTTTGCAACTGAAGAAAATGACAGCCAAGTTAAATGACTTGTCTAAGGTAGCACACATGGAAAGTGGCAAAGTCAAAATTTGAATTCAGGGCCTCTGACACCAGTAGAATTTTTTTCTGAGGTGTTAGAACGATAGCTGTCTTCAAGTAATTGAAAGACTATTGCCTGGAAGAAAGATTAGACTTGCTTCGCTTGGCCCCAAAAGGCAGAACTAGGGATGGTGTCCTGGATTTGCAGAGAAGAGATTTGGGCAAGGTGTAAGAAAAAACTTACTTACAAATAGAGCCATCTAAAAGTGGAATGAGATGTCTCAGGTGGTAGGGGTTTTCTGCTAATTTGAAATATGATTCAAAGGCTGGTTGACAACTTGTTAGGTATGTTATAGAGGACATGCTTTTTTCAAGTGTGGGTTGAAGTAATGTCCTCAGAGGTCCCTTTTAACATAGAAATTTTGTAATTTTAGGATTCTGTGTTACTACAGACAAGTCACTTAAATTCTTTTAAGCGTCAGTTTCATCATCTGCAAAATGAGTAGTACCTACCTCTCAAGCCTGATTTTAAAGCTCAAATGAAATAGCATATATAAATTATTTTGCAAACAGCTATAGATCATGCCAGATTTTACTGTCTCTGTTTTAATGGAACAAGTACTAGGCCAGGAATTATATTTGGATTCTAGTACAGACTGAAATTTATAAGCTGTGTAATATTGCATAAATTGCCAGCAGCCAGATATAGAAGAAGGAATTCTATATATGGAGTTAGAAAATATGAGTTTAAATCCTGGACCACTACTATCTTTGTAATCCTGACCAAACCATTTAACTTCTCATGGCCTCAGTTTCTCTAAAATGAGGGTGGTGGGAGTTTAAATCAGGAGTTCTTAACCTGGCATCTATGAACTTGATTTAAAATATTTTAATAACTGTTTTTAATATTATTGGTTTTCTTAAAACATTATTCTGAGAAATGGGTCATAGGTTATACCAGATAAAAAAGGGATTCATGACATAAAAAGGTCAAGAACTTCTGGTTCAAATGATCTGCAAAGTCCATTTGTACTCCAAATCCAATGATCCTTTTGAGCCTGTTTATCTTGTATCTACTCTGCCTGTATCTTAATGATATGGTATGGTATATTGCATGGTATGATTTGGTATAGTAAGGTATACTATAAAATATGGGATGGGATGGGATCATATAGGATAGTAAGGTATGGTATGGTACAACATAGCATGGTATGGCATTATATGTTGTGGGATGGTATAGCATGCCATGTAGTAGGATGGTATGTTATGGTGTGATATGGACTGGTACGATATGATATAGTTGAAAAAGCCCTGGGTCTGGATTCAGGAAAGACTTAGGTTTGAATTCCATCTTTGACACTTACCAACTTTATTATCTTGGGTAAATCCATTTTTGCTTTGAGCCTCAGTTTCTTCATCTGTAAAACAGGGATAGAGAAATTTGTAGAAGCTACCTTATAGGGTTGAGTAAGAAACAAATCAGATAGTGTGTGTAAAGCACTATTTTTTTTTATTTTTAGGCAATTGGGGTTAAGTGACTTGCCCAGGGTTACATAGCTAGTAAATGTCAAATGTTTGGTCTGATGCCGGATTTGAACTCAGGTCCTCCTGACTTCAGGCCCAGTGCTCTATCCTCTGTGCCACTTAGCTGCCCCTGTAAAGCACTATTTAGAGGTCAGCTCTAATTATTGCATGTCATGTAATGTAGTTCATGTGGACCTTGTGATTGAAACTCATTGAAGGCAAGAAATCAGAATAAACATCTGAATTAGGGAGACCAGTGTACCTCTGGGAGGTGGGAAAACAGCATCTAGAGTCAATTTAGTGTCAATGTGCAGACTAAGAGTCATGCAGAATTGTTCCAGAATTGACTTACTCTTTTTTTTATTTTTTATTTTTTTGCTTTTTGGTGTGGCAGTTGGGGTTAAGTGACTTGCCCAGGAACACACAGCTAGTAAATGTCATGTGTCTGAGGCCATACCCGAACTCAGGTCCTCCTGACCTCAAGGCCAGAGCTCTATCTACTATGCCACCTAGCTGCCCCAAGATTGGCTTACTCTTAAGCAAATAGTACTGACTACACTAACAACTACTCACTTTCATGTTATATTGTTGTTTTAAGTTGTGTCTAACTATTCATGACCCTTTTTTGGCTTTTCTTGGTGAAGATACTAGAGTGCTTTGTCATTTCCTTCTCCAGCTCATTTTACAGATGAGGAAACTGAGGCAAACAGGGTTAAGTGATTTGCCCAAACACACACAGATAATACATATCTGAGGCCAGATTGGAACTCAGGAAAATGAGTCTTCCCGACTCCAGGTCCAGCATTCTATCCATTGCACTACCTAGCTGTTTCCTACTCATTTCTACACCACACCACACTATAATCACAAAGCACTTACACAATTGTACAGAGAAAGGAAGCATTGTATAATGGAAAGAACACTTGCTCTAGAGTTGCAGGTCCTAAGTTCAAAAGCCAGCTGTGCTACTTATTATCTGTGTATGATCTTGGGCAAGTCACTTAACCTCAGGGTTCAGTTTCCTCATCTGCAAAATGAGGAAATGGTCTACATTGGTGGAATCAAACTCAAAAAGAAATGAGGCCACTAATCAATGCATAAGGATTCCTGCCAGTCACACACTGACTTAGTTTTAAAATGTTCTATTATCTGTGTTTTACTGTATCTTTATTCATTTTGTTAAATGCTTCTCAATTACTTTTTAATCTGATTTGGGCCATGCTCAGGAGTCTTGTGTATGTGTTTGACACCTCTGATCTAGAGGAACTTTAGGGCTCCTTCTAGGTTTAGATTTGTAATCCTAGCAGGAACTCATTATGCTGTTTAATCTCTATTATAGCCTTGTGAGATAGGTAGGGTAGGTATTATTCCTATCCTATAAATGAGAAAATAGGATATGAAATTACGAGACTTGCCAAAGGGTGACTCTGGTAACCAGTGGAACTGGGAGTCAAACCTAGGTCTTCTGAATTCACACCATAAATGTACAGTAAATACTGAATATCGTCATTGAACTTGAACTGCAATTGAATTTGTCTAGGACAGATGCTAACAGACCACTTAGAAAATTTATTCATGGTGAGACCTAGGGATCTATACAGGCCTCTAGCCAAACAGTACTATCCTAAGGGTTTGAATTTCCCATGGAAGGCCAATGAACTTGGGATTGCAAAAGAGGAAAACTTCAAACATGCTGATGCATCTCACTATTTTTCTAGGGACCTGGATAGGCCTCTACAATTTCTAAGGTCTTATATTACTAACCTCAGGGCTTGGACTCCCCCAGAAGGATAGGAAGTTGGAGTTGCTTGTGAGATTACTTTTAACTTTCTCAGTTATTTTTTGCCCCACAAAAGGAATCCAAATATTCAACAGTGAAATGGTCCTACCTTAAGGGTTTAGATTCCCTCACCCCATGAAAGAAAAGAACTTGGGCTTACTAAAGAGACAAGGCCCTTTTCTTTCAGATCAAATGAGATAAAATTGGCAAAGCACTCAGAATAGTGCTGGACATATACTATGTCTTCATACATGCTTATTCCCTTCTCTTTTCTGCTTTAGTTCCTCAACACTACTGATTTACTTAGTATTACTAGAAGACAATGTCTTTGTAATTTAGTTCATCAGTGTCACATCTCAATCTCCTATTGTTCTTCAGTTCTAAAGCTGTGCATTAGCTCTTCAGGGCAGAAACTCTTTATATTCTTCCAGAAGTTTGGAGTTCCCACCATCAGACCACAGAGTTCCCCTCTCCATTGGTGCTATCACTTAGGCTGAGAGATTATGACACCTCCCCTCTAAAGCTAAGTCCCAGAACTCTGGGGTCAGGAGCTACCTACTCATCTATGTAGGTGTGTGGGTCATATGAGTCCATCTTCTTCTGGGGCCACATAGATAGGGCTCCTCTACTATCTCTGCCTCTCTCTGGCAGTTCTCAGGCCATGCAAGTATGGGGAAGAACAACCATGCTGTGTCTCTCATGGTGGAGTGACACTGTAGGAGGTTGGGAGGATGAAACATTTCCCTCTTCCCACATTAACTTGTTATGGAATGATATGGTAGGGTATGGCATGGTACAATATGGTGTGGAATGGCATGATATTATGTAGTCAAAAGAACCCTGGGTACCAAATGTGCACTTAAGTCTCTGGCTTTTGTGTTCACTTCTCTGTATCATTTCCACAGGACCATTTCTACAAAAAAGACTTCCTTTTATAGATGCAATCTAAAGGGTGGGTTCTAATCCACAAAAAATATGAGTTAAGAGGCCCATCCCCAATCCCTGAGACTCATTTTCTCATCTTCAATTAGGTATGAAGGGATCAACAAGTCTTTCGGGCTAAGGAGATTTTCTTAATCCTTTCAAGGAGGTAGACAAGACTAGTCTTTCAAAGAGAGACAAACTAACTGGTAACCCCTACACTTATTAACTATGTGACCTTGAGCAAATAGGATAATCTTTCTGAGCCTTGGTCCTTCATTTTCAAAATGAGGATGAAAATGCTTACACTAACTCTCCAGCTAGCCTTATCTCAATCCTTTGGTGAACTAATTTAACCCCACAGTAATCTTTAACCCAAATCCCTTGTCCCTTTGTCCTACTGGTGATCACACCTTGTTGAAACTCCACCTTGGATTACTCCTATGATTTACCTCCTTCCTTTCTATTCATATGCTGGAAGAAATTATAAAACCATACTGACTGGATACACTGCAAATTTATATTCATAATCTTAACAGAGTCCTCACTGCACCAAGGCAATCTCTTCCATAATCTATTTGTTGTCCCACCCTCCACAGAAACTGTTACAAAACTTTACATCTCTCCCTAGCCCTCCATAGTACTTCCTCCATCCCCTGTCTCATCTGAGGACTTCACCTTATGCTTTAGTAAAAACAATTGAGACCCACCTATCTGAATTCCCCTTTTATCCTTCTCATTTCACATTACTCAGAAATGTCCCATTATCTCCTCCTTTACTTCAGTCTCAGTTTCTGTTTCCTCAGCTACCTACCAGGGTTGTTGGGAAGGATAAAATAAGATAATGTTTGTAAAGTGCATTGTAAAACTTAAGTTGCTAAATAAAAGCTTGTGATGATGACATCAGTGACAATGAAGGAGATGATGATGGTGTTGAAAAGGAAGCCATTTTCCTTGTCAAGACAAACTCCTCTATGTGCACCCTTGATTTCATCTCTTCTCATTTTCTTCTAGTAGATTGTCACCACTATCATACCATTTTTTCTTTTCTTCAATCTATCCCCATCTGCTGTCACCTTTCTGCTTCGGCAAATATGCCCATGCCCCCCCATTCTTAAAAAAAAAAAACCAAACCCTCACTTGATCTGCTCATCCCCCCAGCTATTGTCCTTTGTATCTCTTCTCCTTTGTGGCTAGACTTCTTTTTTTAAATTTTTAACATGTGTTTTTAAAACTTTGGGTTACAAATTTCCTCCCTTCCTCCCTCCCCACCCACCCTCATTGAAAAGACAAGCATCTTGATACAGATTATAGATGTGTAGTCATGGGAAACACCTCCATAGTAGTCCTGTTGTGAAAAACTAAGTATATTTCCCTTCATCCTGTCCTACCCCCCATTTATTCTATTCTCTCTTTTGACTCTGTCCCTCCTCAGAAGTGTTTGCTTTTGATTATCCCCTCCCCCAATCTGCCCTCCCCTCTATCAACCCCCTGCTGTCTTGTCCCCTCCCCCCTTATTTTCCTGTAGGGTACAATAGATTTCCATACCTTATTGTGTATATTATTCCCTCCTTAAGCCAAATCCTATGAGAATAAGATTCACTCATTCCCTCTCACCTTCCCCCATTTCCTCTCCACTGTAAAAGCCTTTTCTTGTCTGTTTCATGTGAGATAATTTACTTCATTCTACTTCTCCCTTTCTCTTTCTCCCAGTATAATCCTCTCACCCCTTAATTTATTTTCCAGATATCACCCCTTCATCTTTGACTCACCCTGTGCCCTCTATTTATCTATCTATACGTACATATACTTTTTTTCCCTTCTACTACCCTAATACTGACAAAGGACTCATGAGTTATAAATATCATCTTTCCCTGCAGGGATGTAAAAAGTTCAACCTTAATAAGTGTCTTATGATTTCTCTTTCCTGTTTACCTCTTCCATGTTTCACTTGAATCTTGTATTTGAAAATCAAATTTTCTATTCAGCTCTAGTCTTTTCCTCAGGAATGCTTGAAAGTCCCCTATTTCATTGAATGACCATTTTTTTACCCTGAAGGATTATACACAATTTTGCTGGGTAGGTGATTCTTGGTTGTAGTCCTATCTCCTTCACCCTCCAGAATATCATACTCCACACCCTCTGGACCCTTAATGTAGAAACTGCTAAATCTTGTGTTATCCTGATTGTGTTTCCACAATACTTGAATTGTTTCTTTCTGGCTGCTTGCAATATTTTCTCCTTGACCTGGGAATTCTGGAATTTGGCTACAATATTCCTAGGAGTTTTCCTTTGGGGATATTTTTCAGGAGGTGATCAGTGAAATCTTTCAATTTCTATTTTGCCCTCTGGTTCTAAAATATCAGGACAGTTTTCCTTGATAATTTCTTAAAAGATGATGCCTAGGCTCTTTTTTTGATCATGGCTTTCAGACAGTCCAATAATTTTTGTTTTGTTTTTTTTTTTGCTTTATGGTGAGGCGATCGGGTTTAAGTGACTTGCCCAGGGTCACACAGCTAGTAAGTGTTAAGTGTCTGAGGCTGGATTTGAGCTCAAGTCCTCCTGACTCCAAGGCCAGAGCTCTATCCATTGTGCCACCTACCTGCCCTGAGTCCAATAATTTTTAAGTTCTCTCTCCTAGATCTATTTTCCAGGTCAGTTGTTTTTCCAATGAGATATTTCACATTCTCTTCTATTTTTTCATTTTTTGGATTAGTTTACAATGCCTCGATTTCTCAAATTGTCACTAGTTTCCAATTTCTCCACTCTAATTTTTAAGAAAATATTTTCTTCAGTAAGCTTTTGGACTTCCTTTTCTATTTGGCCAATTTTGCTTTTTAGGGCATTCTTTTCCTTGCTGGCTTTTTGGACCTCTTTTGCCATTTGGATTAGGCTATGTTTTAAGGTGTTATTTTCTTCAGTATTTTCTTGGGTCTCCTTTAGAATCACTCTCAGTTTTTCCTCTACTTCTCTTATTTGCTTCTCAAAAGCCTTTTTGAGCTCTTTCATGGCCTGGGACCAATTCATCCAGGCTTTGGATGTAAGAGCTTTGGCTTCACTGTCTTCTTCTGGTTGTATGTTTTGATCTTCTTTGTCACCAAAGTAAGATAATATAGTCTGACTCTTTTTGTGTTGCTTGCTCATGATCCCAGCCAATTATTTGAGTTATAAACAGATTTTCCCCATTGACCTTCTAAGTTGCCTTTGGCGTTCGTGGGTTGAGAAGTCTGGAAACTGTCACAGCTGCCCACGATTCAGTCCTCTGAGGCCTGCTCCAGGTTCACTGAAGCCTGTGTGCCCACTCCAAACTGCGCTCCTCTTGCCACCTGGTGGGGATCAACCCCCAGGCTGTCTTTGGTGGGAAATTTGTTTCACTCTGCCTTTTTGTGGGTTCTGCTGCTTTAGAATTTGTTTAGAGTCATTTTTTATAGATATTTGGAGGGGTTTGGGTGAGAGCTCAAGCAAGTCACTGCTTTTACTCTGCCATCTTGGCTCTGCCCTCTGTGGCTAGACTTCTTGGAAACATTATTTAAAATCTGTGCCTCCAGTTCCTTTCCTTTCACTCTCTTTTAAACTCTCTGCCATCTGGCTTCTCATCTTATCATTGAACTTCTCTCCACAAAGTTATCAATGCTATGTGACCAAATGAAATGGACTTTTCTCACTCATCATTCTTTTTTACCCCCTCTATAGGACTGAACACTTAACAGGCTTATCATCTCCTCCCTGTGTATGTTTTCTTGTCCATGACACTTCTCCTGGTTTTCGTCTCTGACATTTTCTACTCAGTCTCCTTGGTTCTTCATGTCATACTCACTAAGTATGTGTGTCCGCACAGGTACTTTGCCCAGTCTTCTTTTTTTTTTAAAATTTTTTAATCTCTATGCTCTTTTGCTTGGCAGTCTTATCATCTCCCATGGAATCATTATCATCTCTGTGAAGACTCCCAGATCCAGTCCTAGCTTTTTTCCTGAATATAGTCCTCCTTCAACAGCGGCTTTTCAGGTATCTCAAATTAGATCTCTTCTAGGTATCTCAAACATGAAATTAAAAAAAAAAAATCTTATCCACTTCCCTCCTCCAAACATTCACCTCTTCCAAACTTCCCTATTAATGTCTCTAGGGCATCACCAACATCCCAGTCACCCAGTGACTTCAGGGTCATTTTTGATGAATAACTCTTATTTACCCCAAACATCTAATTCATTGCCAAATCTTTACATATCTTGGATATCTCTACTTTTTTACACTCAAACAGCCAACACCCTCATGATTATCATCGAATTTTTGGATTGATTTACCTAGCAGCTGTTTGGTCTCTCTGCCTCAAGTCTCTCTCCACTCCAGTCTGTTCCCCTCAGCTGCCAAATAAGTGTGACTGCGTCACCTCCTTATTCAATAAATTCTAATGACTCCCTATCACCTCCAGGATCTAATATTCCTCTGTTTGTCTTTTAAAGTCCTTTATAGCCTGGGCCTTTCCTGTAGACCTTTTTTGTCTTTTTTGTATATTATTCTCTTTGATTTACTTTAACATTCAGCAACACTCGTCTACTGGCTGCTCCTCCCAAACAACATACCATATCCCTACTCCGTGGTTTTTTACTGGCTGATCCACGTGTTGAGAACTTCCTTTAGGACTCACTTCAAGGGGCAGCTAGATGGCACAGTGGATAGGCCCTGGAGTCAAGAGGACCTGAGTTCAAATCCAGCCTCAGATACTTGATACTAGCTGGGTAACCTTGGGCAAGTCACTTAACCTTGATTGCCTCACAAAAAAAGAAAAAGACTCAGTTTAAATCCCACCATGGGTAGGGGGTCTTTTTGCCCCCCCCAGCTGTTAATGCAGGAGAGGGAAGCCCTTTGAGATTACCTTCTGTTCACTCTGTATATATCTCACAGGTACATAATTATATATATACGTATTATCTTCTTCATTTGAAAGTGAATTCAATGAGGACAGGGGCTATGTTTTTTCTTTCCTTTGTGTTCCTATTGCTTAGCACAATGCCTGGCACATAGCAAGTACTTAAATATGAACTGACCACCTAAATGATAAAGTTGTTGAGAGGCAGACACTTCTAAATCACATATAGAACTCTTTTTATTTTCTGGCCCTAGGTAGGAAGCTTCCAGTGAAGTGTTGTCAATACCAATGTCATTGCCTGGAGAACTGAGAGGTTAAGTTACTTGCCTAGGGTCACATAAATAGCATGTGTGAAAAATAGGAATTGAACTTGGTTTATCTTGACTCAAAGGTTACTTCTAAACTATCAAGCAGTCAACAAGCATTAATTAAGTGTCTACCATTTCCCAGTCATTGTGCTAGGTGTTGGGCATAAAAAGACACAAATGAAAAAGCCCCTGACTTAAAGGAATTTAAATTTTCTCTACCTCACCACACTGTTCTCATTATACAAACACAACCTGTTATGGTTCATTCATTGAAAAATATGTATTAGGAAACCACTATATGGAGGGAACACAAAGAAGAAGACATCGTCTCTACTTTCCTGAGACTGACTTATTAATAGGAAGATGAGATTGTGTCAGATTGTGCCACATCTCTATCTAGTCTATGGCAAATTCAGCCCTTCTTCATAAGGTTGACTCAATGAGTCAACTCCAATATTGGAAAGGTACCACAAAGCCCAATGAATCTATCTTCCCCTATTTTCTTTACTCCCCTCCCCTCTTCAGTAGACTTAAGGTGAGTCAGTAACTCTGTCTTGATATAAGAATAACAACTAAACTAGCACTGTTGACCATAATATTGAATTGGATACAATCTCAAAAATCTGGAGTAATCATCTTCAGAGTGCTATGTATTCTGGATTAATCAGAACACCCCAGACTGGTAATGACACTCACAGTAACGAGGGAAAATCGGTGCATCTTCCATGATCACCTAAGTTTTGTGTGCTTGGACTTTAACAAGCCCAAGGTCCCAATGGTGACAAATGATCAATATACGAATTGTCAGTAGAGCTCCAGAGATGGAGTCAGGTCATTTCATTGTTTAAAAAAAATGAATTGATGTTGTAACAGCTGTCCAGGGTTGCATGTGTATACAAATATTAGAATCCAGCTGGTTCTTTCCATTGATAATTTCACTTTGTTTCCAAGGTGCAAACTGTTTGCCTCAATCAAACAAATATTAATTGAACACCAGCTACATATCTGCCATGTTTTATGTTATTTAGGATACATTGAGGCATAAAACAAAGTCCTACCCCTGAGGAGCCTACATCCTAGTTAGACAGAACCAACCTTTGTTTCAAGATTTTATCAGTTTGGCCACTTACCCTTTCCATTGTCATAGATGTCAATCCGTCTTTGCCTTAGCAGATATTTTAGAGTTTGGGGGCCAAACTAATTAGCTGGTTTTCAGCCAACCTTCTGGTGATAATCCCTTCCAAGCTTAGCTATTCTGGTTCTTAGACAACAGACACATAATGTGCCACTGTATCTGTATATACTCAGAGTCTTTTCAACTTAGTAGGGCCTGGTAAAGCCTATATTACATTGGCAAAGTCTTTAACAAGACAGAGCTACTTTGACATCATAATGGAACAATTAGATAGTTATTTTTGAGACAGTATTTTCAGTAGAGTATTAGGGGTGGCCAAGGAATGAGTAGAGAAAAAAATATTGATAGTGTGTGGGCTACGTATTAGTAAAGCTGGACAATGAAAGGAAGGATGAAAATAAGATGGCAGCTAGGCAAGGCAGTTATGTTAAGGTAAATATATGTATATATATATGTATATATATTAATTTTATTAATTAAATTAAAATAATATTATTTATCATATTAATGAAAAACTGTTCACCTCTGAAGGCAGAAAAGAAAAAGCCAATCACAGAATAACATTTTCTCTCTTCTCCATCTCCTTTCTCTTATTGTCACTCTTCTCTTTCTCTTTCTCATCCCTTATATTCAACTAATTGCTAAATCTTGTCAATTATACCTTCATAACCTCTCTTGTGTACAGTCCTTCTCTTCTATGAAACTACCACCACCTTGGTTCAGCTACTTATCACCTCAAATCTGGACTATTGCAAAAGTTTATTATATTAATGATATTAATAATATTAATATTTGATATTAATAATATTAATATCAAATCTCTTTCCATACCAGTCCATTCTCACTCAGGCAACAAATTGATCTTCCTAAAGCACTAGTCTGTCCATGTCACTGCTCCCTCTGCTGCCCTATTTAATTAACCCAGTGACTCTATCATCTCTGGAATCAAATATAAAATCGTCTGACCTTTAAAGCCTTCAATAATCTGACCCCATGGGGCAGGTAGGTGGTGCAATGGATAGATTGCTGCCCTGAAGTCAGGAGGACCTGAGCTCAAACTTGGTCTCAGACCAAAAGCTTGATACTTATTAGTTGTGTGACCCTGGGGAAGTCACTTAACCCCAACTGCCTAAGTAAAAACAAACAAAACAAAAAATAATAATCTGACCCCTTTCCAGTCTTTCTATATCTTGGTTCCTCCCACAAACTATATAATCCAGTGATATTGCCTTCCTTGCTATTCCTTGCAGAAAAAAAATCCCATATTCTAACTCCTTGTATTTTTACTGACTGTCCTCAATGCCTTGAGTTCTCTCCTTGTCTTTGCCTCCTGGTTTCCTTCATGTTTCAGGTAAAAACCCCACCTTCTACGGAAAACCTTTTCTGTTTCCGCTTAACGCTAGTGCCTTATCTCTATGACTATCTTCATACTCACATATCTATACATATTATTATTTGTATATCTTATTTGTACATTGTTGTTTGCACATGTCATCTCCACTAGATTGTGAGCTTCTTGATGGCTCTTTGTTTGCCTTTCTTTGTCTCCCTGGTGTTTAATACAATGCCTTGATAGGTATTTAATAAATGGTTGTTGTTGTTCTTTTGCGGAAATGGGGTTAAGTGTGGAAGTGAGATACCTTAAGAGTGAGAACTATACAGAAAAAGGCACTTCTGAAAAAGGCACTTTCTTGATGGTTTCAGAGAAACCTTAGAAAATTTGTGTGAACTGATATATAGTAAAATGAGAATTAGGAAAGTGATTTATACAATAACAATAATAATGCACACATGAACAACCTGCTTAATAAACATCTGTTGCCTTGCCTTGATCACCTTCCTCCTTCTGGAGGTGATGAACTAAATATAAAAAAATGAAATAGACATTGTTGAACCTGGCCAATCTAGAAACTGGTTTTGCTTGAATATGCATTTTTATTGCTAGTTTTTTTCTTTTCTAGTAAGCAGGTGAAAGGGAAAGAAAAGAAACACTTGTTAATTGAAAAAATAGTTTTAAAAAGAAGTCTTCCACCCCACCCCCCACCCCCACCCTGATGGAAAATGGAACAATGATTACAGATGATAACTCACATTAAAAAAAAATAATAGAAAATACATGAGGGTATTGGAAATTAATACAAGAGAGATTAGTGTTGACTAGATAGCCAAAATATTAGAAAGGGCTTAGATTGGCAAAGAGAAAACAGGACATTCTTGTTATATTTGTGGGTGATGTCGTATGGTTTTCTTGGTTCCCCAATTCCTACCCCTAGCATCTCTCTCACCTGAAGCCAATTAGAAACAAAGAATTCTAGAACATAGTATGAATCATAAAACATTAAATCTGGAAGAGACTTTATAGACTTGAATAAGCCATTCATTTTAGGAGGGGAAGGGAAAGGAATAAACATTTGTTAAGAATCTGCTATGTGCCATGCACAGTGCTAAGCGCTTTACAAATCTTACATTGATTGATCCTCACGACACAATAATAGTCCTTGTGAGATAGATGTGCTATTATTATCCCCATTTTACAGTTGAGGGAACTGAAGAAAACCAAGGTCAAACAATTTGTTCACAGTTGCGCAGCTAGGAAGTGTCTGAGGCCAGATTTGAATTTGGGTTTTCTTGACTCCACTTTATCCACTATGCCACTTAAATGTCTTTTTAAAGATTGAGGAAACTGAGGAATAAAGGGACTAAACGACTTGTCCAAGATCATATAAACAGTAAGTAGCGGGTGCTCTTATCAAAAGGAGTTTTTAATACGGATGTTTCAGGCACCCCAGTAAGCACCCTGTCCCCTTCTTTAGTGGTTCTTCTATTCTGAAGCTTTTGGCTTTGACACAGTGTCTCTTTAACTGAGCTGGGCTTCCAAGGTCAAAACTTGTTTTGGTGCTGGGGAATTCACAAATCAGCATCTATTTCCCCAGACCTTTTGATTTCCATCAGAAGCCTATTGTCATAGTCTTAACACCAGAAGAAATAGAAATGTGCCAATTAAGTGATTGTTTTGCTTATCAAAGACTTGTTATAATATGTTGGGAAGGGAGCAATTTCCTCCCTTGCTTTTTCATGAATATACATGGTATCAGAACAAGGTAGCCAAATCAGATCATTGACAAAAAAGTGGACTGGACTCATCATTGAGATTGTAAAGGGGATGTGTGTGTGGCAAGTCAGGGTGGGGTGGGGATGGATATGCTGAAAACATGTAATTGCCCTAAGCAAAGCATCAACTACCTAGTGAAGTATTAAATGACAAAGGGTTGTAGTAATAGTACCTGAGTTCAAATCCCAAATCTGGCACTGACTGACTACCTGTGTGACCTTGGTTAAGTAAAGTCACTGCCTCTCTTACCCTCAGTTTCCTCATCTGCAAATTGAACATTTTGAACTAGATTATTTCTAGGGTCCATTCTAGCTCTAAATCTATGATTCTGTGAACTTGATGATGATGATGATGATGATGATAACTCCTCCCAAGGAACATTAGAGTTGGAAAGGACCTTAGCATCAATCTGGTCCAAGCCCCTCATTTTGCTGGTGAGGCCCAGAGAATAGAACCAAGATATTCCATTCATTTCACTAAACCAGACACTGTACTAGAAAGTCTCTGGAATTAAAGATATTATCTTCTATTGGGATTTACTATAAATCCAGGTAAGGCAATAAGAAATGTCCTCTCTAAATAGCAATTGGTAGCAAGAGTAGAGATGGGGAGGAGAAAGAGGGAGAAGAGGAGAAGCAGCAGCAGGAAGAAGGAGAGGAAGAAAAAGAAGACAGAGAAGTAGAGGATGAGGAGGAAAAGGAGGAGAAGGAGAAAAGTAAGGAGAATTTTGAAGTGTTTACAGATGCACTAAATGGCATTTAGTTCGCCCTCTAAATCCTACTTATCTTTCAAGGACTAGCTGTATGGGAAATCTCCTGGATCTCCTCTGGTTTGGATTGATTGACCTTTCTCACCTTTGAAGTTCAGCATTCAATCAGTTCTGCTAAATCATAGAGTGAGGGGTAGCATAGTATTGGAGCAGCCAGGTAGCAAAGTGGATAGAACACAGTACCTGGAGTCAGGAAGACTCATCTACCTGAGTTCAAATCTGACCTCAGGCACTTACTAGCTGTGTGACCCTGAGCAAAAACCTTAACACCATTTGCCTCAGTTTCCTCATCTATAAAAATAACTGTAGAAGGAAATGGCAAACTACTCCAGTATCTTTGCCAAGAAAAACTCAAATAGGGTCATAAAAAGTTAGGCATGACTGAAAACACCTCAACAACAAGCATGGTATAGTGGACTTAATATTAGGAGCCTTGGGTTTGAATCCTGAAGAGCTCTGATATTTTCCAGCTGTTTCACTGTAGCAAAGACACCTCATTTTCATAGGTGTCCCTTTGCTCATGTGTAAACTGGGAACAATCAGACTTAGGTTACTTACCTCATAAGGTGGTTGTGAGGGAAATGAAGTAAAGTCATAGAATGTTAGATATGACAAAGACCTTGGAGCTTGACTAATTGGATATACTGCCTCCCCCCCCCCAGCCCATTTTATATTTAGAAAAAGTCTTAGAGAGGTTTAGAAGCTTACTCAGGATTATATAGTTGGTAAATGGGGGAGTGGGGAGAGAAAGTATCTTATAACATGCTTCAGAAATGTGACATTCCTTCATAACCTAAGAGGTAGAAAATACCTTAGTGATCATAGAGTCTAACACATATCTAAACCAAAATTCCTTTTATAACGCACAGTTTAGTGCTCAGTAGTCCTTCAGGCAGTTTGGTAGAGCAGTGCATAGAGTGCCGGGTCTGGAGGCAGGAAGACATGAGTTGAAATCTAGCCTCAGACACTTACTCACTCCATAACTCTGGGAAAGTCACTTCGTCTCCGTTTACCTCAATTTCCTCATCTATAAAATGGGGCTGATAATAGCACCTACCTCCCAGAGTTGTTGTGAGGATCAAATGAGATAACAATTACAAGGTGCTTAGTACAGTGCCTGGCACATAGTAAATGCTATATAAATGTTGTTGTCATTATCATTGTTGTTATTATTTATGTCCTGTGTGTTCATTTTGTCTCCTCAGATAGATTCTCAGAGCATAGATTTAGAGCTGGAAGCTGCCTTAGAGGACATCTAGCACACACTGCTCATTTTATAGATGAGCAAATTGAGACTGAGTCACTTGAGAAGTCAAGTGACTTACCCACAGTCATACGGCCAGTTAGTGTCAGAGATCAGATGTGAACCCTGATCTTCCTGACTCCAAGTCTAGAACTCCATCATACTTCCTGTTTATTGTAAGATCATTGATGGCAGGGATCATATTTAAACTTCCTCTCTAGGAGCTATAGACTTCAGAGGTTGTATCTATTGTGAGTGCACAGCAAATATTCAGGATGTGACATATGTTCAGTTTTAGCTGCTTGTTTCCTCTGTCCTCATGAGCAGTCCAAGTGAGTGAAGCTATAAGATTCAGACCTGTATAGCTGGGCTTCCATCATGTTTCCCAGCAGGCATTATTACTACCTGTCAAACATGATCTTGATGCCCAGACACATTTGGATCTTTGGATGCTCCAGGAAGCAGCACTGACTTTCAAAGGATGGGGTGCCACACATAGAAATGCACACTAACCCCTGTGACTGTAAGGGGAGCAGCTGAAGCTCCTTTGTAATCAGTTTCCTTTGCAAAAAAAAAAGGCACCATTGGGGCATACCCAAACATCTGTCAGGCTTTCTGTTGAGCTACAGGACTTCTCTGCCAGGAAGGGAGCCATGTCTCGAAGGTATGCTCTTTCCAAGTCACAGAACTGATTGCTGGCAGCCCAAAGCAAAACAGCACAAATTGGGAGATGAGATGCTAGTCAGATTTGCATATTCTGAATTTATTCAATGCTCCAGTGGAGAGAAAGAAAATTAAAATCCCATCCTGTTAGTGTTTTCAACCTAAAGTCTGATAACCTCTACCAGAGAAACAAAATTAAACAAACCATGTTAAACCGATGGAAAATTCCTTCTTTGCTTTCTTTTTTTCTACTATCCCTCATTACTTTCCTTTATTTTCTTCCACTTCCCCTTCTTTCTCACTTCCCTTCTGCTCCCTTTACCTTTCCTCCCAGCCCATGACTTCTCCCTTCTTCTACTTTCTTCCTCTATACATATATATTCTCTCTCTGCTCATCTTTTTCATTTTTTTCCCTCCTTGCTCTTTCCCTTCCATCTTTCTTCACTTCTCTTCCTTCTCCTCCCTGTCTACTCCTCTTCCCTATCTTCTTCTTCCATCCCTTCTTTTCATTTTTCCTTTTCTGCATACACAGGGGGTAAGAATGAACGTTTGATGGTTAGGTGGTAGAGAAGACATGTTAGACTAGCTGGGCTCTGAAGTAAATCCCTTCCAACTTGGAATATTCTGTGATTTTAAGACTTCCAAATCTGTATCTTCAGCCCTGATTGGTCTTCTGGACTTTCAACCTTTATTCCCAACTGCCTAATACTTCACCTCTCACCTTGGCTATGGCAGTAACTTCTGAATAGCTGCAACAAGCTTTTCCTCTCTACTCTGTCCTTCACAAAACTATTTCCCAGGCAGAGCATTCTCTCTCCCATCCCTGTATATTTTCCCATGCCTGAAATTCTCTCTCTCCTCACCTCTGCCTCTTGGAATCTTTGTTTAGTCATTTTTCAATTGCGTATATTTCTTCATGACTGGATTAGGGGTTTTCTTGGCAAAGATAGTGGAGTGGCTTGCCATTTCCTTCTCCAGCTGTTTTGATAGATGAGGAAACTGAGGCAAACAGGGTTAAGTGACTTGCCCAGGGTCACACAGCTAGTAAGTGTCTGAGGTCGAAGTTGAACTCAGGTCTTCCTGACTCCAGGCCGTACAATCTATACACCGTACCACCTACCTGCTCTTCAAGGTTCAGTTCAAATGCCATCTCCTGCATAAAACCTTTCTTGTTCCCCCAATTGTTATTGTTCCCTCTAATTACTTTACATATACTTTATATAAATGACTTTTTATATTTATTTTTTGTTAGTCACCAGTGAAATGTGGAAACTCCTCCAGGGTAAGACTTTAATTATTTTTGTCTTTGTATTCACAACTCTAGCATTGTGTAGCATCTAGTGGGTACTTAAACAAGTGCGGTGAATTGAATTGAATTTCTACCTAGATACTGCAGGGACACCTCAAACTCAACAAGTCAGAAACTGAGCTTACTATCTTTCCAGCTAAGCCCCTTCGGATTTTGCTGTTTTTATCAATGACAAAGGCATTCATTCACTCTTTAGCATTTGAAAGTTTGTCTTATTCCAGAATGATTTCCCTTATTAATAGATCTGGTCACATCACAACTCAAAAATATTCAGTGACTCTCCAATTTCTAGGGATAGCCAAGGCTGTACACAATCTGGTGCCAGTCTCTCTTTCCAGTCTTATATTACCCCTTTCTTAATCCATAATTTCTCCAGTCCAGTCCAACTATACTTTGTGATCTCCTCAAAACAACTTGTATTTTCCTAGCTCCATGCCTTTGCTTACACTGTTTCTGTTCCAGCTAGCTGAGAGCTCTTGCAGCTTCTCTGTATCTCTATGATTACCTTGTTCCCAGGCTTCTGGTGGCTTAGTTGTAATTTGGACTCCTCCATCATGAATCCCCCTCCCCCACAACTCTTCATCTTGGAAGATCACTTCATCCCTGGAATTCATACATCAGAATTACCTTCATTCCCTGAAATCCCTCCCTCTGACTGGACAATTCCTCTCAGAATTCCTCTCAGAACTCCAATTTAAAGATTTCTACTTACTTTATTTCTCATCAGGATGTAGTTGAGACTCTATCAAATACCAGGGCAAGTACCTTCTTTCCCTGTGTCCTTTTCAGCTTCCTTTTATATGATGTCTTCCCCAAATAGAATGTAAGATCCTTTTTTTTTTTTGTTTTCTTTTATTTGCATTCCCAGTTCTTAGCACAGTGCCTAACACATAGTAAGTTCTTCATAAATGCTTGCTGACTGGCAAAGTCACATGATTGGGATGTCCTTCTCATCCTTTTTGCTTGCTGAATTCCTATACATTCTTTAAAATCCAGCTCAAATGAAACTTTTCCATGAAGATATCCATGATGTTTTCTGTTGGTAATCATCTCCAACCTTACATAGCACTTTGACATTTTCAAATGTTCTTATCATGTGAAATTATATATTATAGAAATTTGTGTTTTCTCACCTCTACAATGGCAGTTTAATACACTACCTGTCAAGCTTATTTTGAAAAAGAGATTTTCAAACCATAAAGCACAATAAAAATTGCTACGTTATTATTTTCAGCTATTAGCAATATTTTAAACTCTCCTTGAACCCCGTATAGCATAGCCCTTTGCATGAAGAAATGTTTGTTTAATAAGCAAATGTATTAGTATTATTTGTGAAGTAGGTGGGTTGTTTTGGTGCAAACAACCATCTTTTTACATTCTCCTAGTCATGCTTCATGGCTGACAACCTTGGAATATCACAATACCTTGGGAACAAATGTGGGCGACCCAAAGGGTAATAGAAAAACATCAAGGTGGTCAAAATAGGCTTTCTCACACTTTCAGTGATGGATGACCTAGACCCAAGAAGTGGCCTTAAGAAAATGTATAAGGAAAGGAGGTTGGTTAGCTGTATAGTGAGAGTGAGGCATAGTCCAAGTCCTCTGGTATGCACAAAATGTAACTCAACCTAGAAGCAGACCTTCAGCACAATAAGTACCACATTTGTGGAGGATCAATGGAAAATTGTCAGCACACATTTGATAGGATGAGAAGGCATAAGTAAGTGGGATTGCACCAATGTAAGGAAGGGTTGGGTCTATGAGACCAGAAATTCATAAAGTAAGATAGATGAAGCTTATTTGATATGACCCTTATCCTCCCTTGTCACATCTGCCTGCATCAGATTACCTTTATACCTTTCACCTCTTTGGAAATACTTCTTTTCCATTTTGTCTTAATCATTAATAACAATAACTTTGCTTTTCCATGTCACCCTTCAAGATACCGTTAATATCCCACAGGGGTATAGCCCTTTTCTATTTTTGCAAAATGATTTCACTTATGAGACTTCATTTGATCATTGGATTATAGATGTAAAGCTTGAAAGGGACCTTAGATACCATCTGTCTAATCCAATCCCCCACATTATACATATATACACAGATGAAGAAACTGAGGCCCTGAGACTTTAAGTGACTTGCCCAAGATCACACTGTTAGTACACAGCAGAGACTGGATTTCAATCTTGGTCCTCTCACTCCAAATTAGGTAGAGAAAGAATGTATCATTTCTCACATTTTATAATTGGGAAAATTCAGGTCCTGACCTATTTATTTAGTAATTTGGCTATGGTTACGGAACTGGCTAGTGGCTAGGTTGGGGCTTGAATCCAGGTCTCCAATTCATATTCTTTGATCCCATACTGCAGTTTCAATGTTTGAAGTTGCTAGCAAAGAGAAGGTAGCAGCTGAATCCCCAACCCTGGAGAAGCCAGTCTAAACTGATTTTGTTTTGGAAGGTTGTTAGAAAGAGAGACCCAAGCCCACATAGCCCGTGGAGGAATCAGTGCCAGAGTTTTTGAAGGACTCTTCAACCTCTGATGAAGAAGGAAACTCCACTTCATTATCGTTTAACACTCATGTCACAGTTTAGGTGGGAGCCTTGTCACAACTGGCAAAGTTTTGCTTTTCAGTGGGAAAGCAGCTCATGCATATTCACGGTTATGCAAATGAAAAGATGTGCCCCTAACTGTAAAGAAGTTAATAACCTGTAATAGCTGCCTCTGGCACTTAAATGCTGTTGTATCTTCATTAAGTAGTGGGGAAAGAGGTTTCTCTTGGATTCCAATTCTTCCTGTTTACTTCCATTGGCAGATAAAATGTTGACTTACATTTTTAATAATGTTGGCCTTTATATTCATAACTCTCTCTGCTCCCCATATTGAGCCAATTATTCTTCAACTAAAACAAAGAAATTGAACCTTCATCATCATCATTATCATCATATCTGGCACTTGAATAGCACTTTAAGGTCTACAAAGTATTTTACGTACTTTTTTAAAAAAGTAACTATCAAAGACATGGACATGAAAGGGATTTTAGGAATCATCTAGTTAAATCCCTGCATTTTATAGATAAGGAAAATGAAGACCCAAGTGAGAAATTGGTGTCAGAGCTAGGATTTGAACCCAGGGCTTCACGGCCAATACCCTTCCTTTATAGCATACTGCCTCTTACCCATGTGTCATACATTTTTATCTCTGTACATAACTTGTTTTTACCTGGTTGTTTGCATGTTCTTTCCCCCAATAGACTGTGAGTTTCTTGAGAATAAGACTATTCTCTCACTTTTTTTTTTAAATCTCCCAAACATAGCACTGCCCCTGACACATAGTAGACATTTAATTAATGTTTATTGACTTTATCTTTTAGGGAAGTCTTAAAAAAAACCTCAAACTTCTTAAATTTAATTTCTTGTATATTGATGTGATGTACACCCAGTGGAGGAAGTGCCCATAGTATATCACAAATCTACCAAAGCAAATGTACCAAAAGCATGTAGCTCACATGATGTATCTAAAAAAACCTGGAATCCCTGTGTCTCTGGGGTCAAGTGGTAACTCCTTGCTCTTTGTTCACTGAAAAATAAAGAAAATCACAGAATGTCAGAAGTGGAAGGGATAATAAGGTTCATCTAAAAAGTCCTCATCATGCTTTCTCTTTCATTTTAGAGATGAGGGAATTGAACCCTAGACAAAAGAAACAACTTATTCAAGGTCACGTGGCTACAAAGAATCAAGAATGGGAAGTGAGCCCAGATCTTTTTATTCTAAATACTCTTCTTCTATATGTGTCATTTTAAACTTAAATTCAGAGCAACAGTTCCTTAGAATCTACTCATTCCTCTGGAGAGACAAATGGAAGCATTGTTTAACCTTCTCTATGCAAAAACCAAACTAATGGTTATGCTCAAGAGGTGAACAAGGGGTCTTCTAGCAGTGTGTAGGGTATACCTCTTGAAACTTTAATGGTCTCATAGAATAACCCAATGTCCCTTGTAAAGGACCTCTGAGGCTGTCATTGTCAGTTTGGACCTGACCAAGAATCCCTTTTACAGAACTCTCAGCCTTTAGTGAAGAAAGTTAAAATAGTGAAACCATTATTTTCTAAGGGAGTTCAATCCACGTTTATAACAATTTAATTGTTAAGAATTCCGCCTCCCCATAGGAAAAGATGAAATGCATCTCTTTGCAAATTCTACCTGTGGTTCTGAGTTCTACTCCCTTGAGTCAAGCAGATCAAATTTAATCCCTTTTTGGCATTACAATCCCTCAAATACTTGAAAAGAGTTATCATGTTTTTTTAAGTCTTCTACTCGTTAGGCTACATTGCCTATTCAATCTTTGTATTTTGAGGCTCTTAGACACTCTGATTGCCCTCCTCTAGATTCACTTTAGCATATGAATTTTCTTCCTAAGATGTGGCACCAGTTTCTTTGTGATATGGAAACTATTCCAGATGTGGTCAGGCCATAGTAGAGGAAATGGGACTCTTACATCCTTCATTCTGGACTAGAAGATTCTCATTATAGAATCTAAGAATTGAAACAGAGGTCAGAACCCATCCAAAGTGTATCTGACCAAGAATCTTCCAACTCTGACATTGGGTTATTCTATGAGACCATTAAAGTTTCAGGAGGTATACCCTACACACTGCTAGAAGATCCCTTGTTCAATCTCTTGAGCATAACCATTAGTTTGGTTTTTTCATGGAGAAGGTTAAACAATGCTTCCATTTGTCTCTCCAGAGGAATGAGTAGATTTTAAGGAATTATTGGTGTGTATTTAAGTTTAAAATGACTCATACAGAAGAAGAGTATTTAGAATAAAAAAGATGTGGGCTCACTTCCCATTCTTGACTCTTTGTAGCCATGTGACCTTGAATAAGTTGTTTCTGTTGTCTAGGGTTCAGCTCCCTCATCTATAAAATGAAAGGGAAAGTGTGATGAGGACTTATTAAGCTAACCTTATCATCCCATCCACTTCTGACATTCTCTGATTTTCTTTATTTTTCGGTGAACAAAGAGCAAGGATCTCCCATCTGACCCATCTCCTCTATGATACCCTAAACAAATTGTTGTCCATATATGCCCTGAGGATTTCTAGGACCTCCTAAAGTGTCTCAATCTGTTTTTCCTTCTTTTTTTTCAGTGAAGAAAAATCTAATTTCTTTCCTTACTACCTTCTCCTATTAAAAAAGGAAAACAAAGTAAAAACCTTGTAACAAGTATGCATTGTTGAACAAAAACAAACTCCTACATTGGCCATATCCAAAAAATAGTTATGCTCCAATATGTACCCTATGTCCATCACCTATTTATTAGCATATTATTAGCAAATTTTATCACATGTCGTCTGGAATTATGGTCAATCATTGTTTTGATCAGAGTTCTTAGGTTTTTCAGAGTTGTTGATATACATAGTTATCATCGTATAAATTTTTTAACTGGTTCTCCTCTCTTCACTCTACATTAGTTCCTACAAATCCTCCCAAGTTTGATACCAGCACCCTCATAATTTCTTGTAGCACAATAATATTCCATTACATTCATATACCATAATTTGTTCTGCCATTGACTAATTGATGGACTCCTTCCCTTCCACTCAATGTAATCTACAATTCTAGCTGCCTGCTATGTCACATCAATGACTCACATTGAGCTTGCTATCCACTAAAAAAAAAAAAAAATCTCCCTTTTTCAAGAGCAATAAAGTGGGTGGAGCAGTGGATATAATACTTGACCTAAGTTCAAATCTTGCCTCAGATACATCCTAGATGTGTGACCCTGGGCACAGAACTTAGCCTCTGTTAGATTCAGTTTCTTCAACTGTAAAATGGAGATAATAGTAGCACCTACATTCTAGGGTTGCTGTGAGGATCAAATGAGATAATATTTATAAAACACTTAGCATAGTGCCTGGCACATAGTAGGTGCTTATTAAATGCTTATTCTTTACTTTTTTTCCTCTCACAGATTTATGGAAACTATAATTATTCTATACCGAATTAGCAGAACTTGATACTTTAGCTTCTGGATCGATTTACTAGGACCCCTCTAGCCTTTTACAGAAATCACCAGAGCCCACAGGACATATGTTAGCTTACCGCCTACCACAAAATGTAATCTTTTGGTATTAAAATCTATTTCCACTGAATTGAGATCAGTGACACCTTAGATAAGTATACACTAGCCACCATAGGTAATGAAATTATCTCCACTTTTTAGCACCTAGTTAGCAGTAGATTGAAATGGGGGTGGGAGAGCGAACTCTACTATAATTTCTGAGAGTAATAGCCCTGGTAGAATTAATAATAATAATAATAATAATATATAGTGCATTAAGTTTTGCAAAGTATGTAATTATATCATTTAATCCTCACACCAACCCTGTGAGGTAGGTGCTATTATTATCTTCATTTTACATATGAGGAAATTGAGACTTAAGAAGCTTAACATACTTGCCCAAAATCACAGAACTAGTATCTAAGATAGGATTAGAATTCAGCTCTTCTTGGTCCTGAGTGCAGCCAGTTGACCTTTATGGCATGCTGCCTTTCAAGTACAAAGATAGTCTATACTCCTTTCAGTAAGAAATGACAACTCTCTAATTCTATTTGGAAGCTGGGAAAAGTAGAAAGGAACGGGTTTATGACTTCTCAGAATACAGAACTCTTCAAAAGATGGAGCTAGCATCATGAAGTAATTCTATTGATTGTTGCTTTCCAAGTGATTGGGGATAATCATCATTAAGTTTCCAGAAATGAAAAGACAAATTAAAATTTTCTTACTCCCTTTTCAGTAATTAAAGAGCATTGAGTATAATCATAACTGAATCAATGAGGGTCCTTGCATGATGCACTCTATAATACAAATTAGGAGTATTTTGGTTGATCGTTAATTTTACAAGGGGATTCATTTTTCTAAATACTAAGGTCCTGAGAGAGTTTTTCCAAAGAACTGTCAACCTAGCTTTACTCAGAACTTAGCACAATTCCTGCTTTGTACATCCAGATGCTTAATAAATGTTGGCTGTTCTGACTTGAATTCCCTTGTTTATCTTGAAGGCTATAATACAGCACAATCCTGAAGGTCTGACCAAGTAATACAATGACAATAGTGCCTGTGATGACCTGCATGTCTGTCATTTAAGGATGACCTAAGTGGAGTCAAGAAAGGTTCAATATTAGAAGACTATACATCTGCTGATGTATTTTTTTATGCATAGCACCTCACAAGGGATTTCTATTAAGGTGAAGAGGTGTTATAAGTTGTGAAACTGCTGAGGTAAAGAGGGGATATCAGCACTGATAATAGTGATAAAAACAGAGATGCTTGAAATGTCGATGTCCAGTTTATTATAGAAATTGCATTTAAGATAGAAATGAGGGACAGGCGCTATCATCATAGGCAAGGCCATGACCTTTTCTTTGACCATCTATCTCTTTTCCTCACTATCAAATGTATCATAAAGTATGGAGACACTTGAGGTAGTGGCTATTGTCATGGAAGATGTCCTGCAGAAGATCCAAATAACAGGACTTCCTGTGGAAGATGAGGATCTACAAATGCTCTAATCTATAGATAGTATTTCCCTGAATCCAGCCAGTCTGTCCATACTACAATGCCTCCTCTATGAAGCTATAGTCATTAAAAAGAGACTGGTCCAGCCATCCACACTGAAAAATAAAATGGATGAAAAATATATATTGCAATGATTATGATAACAGATTTAGATGAGTAGTCCACTGATTTACCCCCTTAGTATTTGTACCCATTTTTGCTTATTTATGTATACATGAGTCTGTATTTGTATGTACCTTGTACAAATAGATGGATAGGATTTATTAAGCACTTACTATAGGTACTGTTGTTGTTGTTCAGTTGTTTAAGTTGTGTCCAACTTTTGTGATCCCAGTTGGGATTTTCTTGGCAAAGATACTGGAGTGGTTTGCCATTTCCTTCCCTAGCTCATTTTATAGATGAGGAATGAGCAAACAGGGTTAATGATTTGACTAGGGTCACACAGATAGTAAGTGTTTGAATCTAGATTTTAACTCACGAAAATAAGACCTCCTGACTCCAGGTCTGGCACCCTATCCACTGCACCACTTAACTGCCCACAGATACTGTAGATAATAATAGTAGCTAGTAATAGCGACTATCATTCTTCTAGTGATTTAAGGTTTGCAAAACATTTTACAAATATTATCATTTGCATCAAATATCATTTGATCTTCACAACAACCATGAGAGGTAGATGCTATTATTATCCCCATTTTACAGATGAGGAAACTGAGGTGGACAGACATTAAGTGACTTGCCTGATGTCATATAGCTAGTAAATGTCTGAGGACAGATTTGAACTCAGGTCTTCCTGACTCCAGTCTTAGCAGTATGTACACTATGCCATCTAGCTGGGTGCAGAATTTAATGGGAGTAAGATATCAGGCTGAATCACATTTTGAATACTGCATAGAGCTTTCAATGATTGAAAGAGGCTATATGCTTCAAAAACTCTTCTATTTAATATCAATATTCTCCCAGTGGTGTGATTTGGCTTTGGATAATAGAACATCATTTCCTTAGAAGAATGAAATTTTCAGGTTGCCTAAAAGGTACATAAAAAGATTACAGGTAGGCTGTAGCATATTAACTGTGATGATCTGTGTGTTAATAGTAGTGCAAAAGATGTAATCAAGGGTATTTCCAGGAACGTAGGTCAATGGAGTGAGAGAGTTGTGTTTGGAGTCAGAGGAGTTATATTCAAAAACCTTTCGAAATTCTTGCTGTCTGTGTCACTTTGGACAAATCATTTAACCTCACTAGGTGAAGGTTTATAGTAGCAGCTAGATGGTTCAGTGAATGGAACACTAGACTTGGAGTCAGGAAGACCTGAATTCAAATCCAATCACAAACACTTACTAGTTGTGTGACCTTGGACAAGTCACTTAACCTCTGTTTGTCTAGGAGGCAGTTAGGTGGTGCAGAGGATAGAGCACTGGACCTGGAGTCAGGAAGTTTGGTCATTTCTCAGTCGTGTCTGACTCTTAATGTCTTATTTGGGATTTTCTTGGCAAAGATGCAGGAGTAGTTTGCCATTTCCTACTCTAGCTCATTTTGCAGATGAGGAAACTGAGGCAAACAGGCTTAAGTAACTTGCCCAGGGGAGTCAGGAAGACTTGAGTTCAAATCTGGCCTCAGAGACTTAATAACTATGAGTTATTAACAATAACTTATTATTATTACTATTTTATTATTAATTAATTATTAATAAAACTTAATAACTATGGCAAGTCATTTAACATCTCTTTGCCTTAATTCACTGAAGAAGGAAATGGCAAAGCCATCTAGTATCTTTGCAAAAAAATTAAGTCCTATGGACAGTGTGGTCCATGGGATCATGAAGAGTTGTACATGACTGAATGACTGAACAACAAAGGTCTCATTTTTTTCTCCTATATATAAGGAGAAGGTCTGACTAAATAACCTCTGAGTTCTCCACCCCTAAATGCAGAAGTAAGATGGAAGGCTGTGGAGTGTTAGTGAAGAATGACAGATGGAGAGCCTGGATATTATATTACCATCTTCAGATTAGTAAAAAGAAACAAAAGAGAATGTATAGAACATTTTATTTAATCATCTACCTATTTATTGATCATTATAATGCAAGTGGATCCTTTATATATGGTTTATAGAAAAAAGACGGACCAGAGTTTCACAGCACAGAGAGACATTCAGGGATTGAGAGCTGCATTAGTGGAGGGTTTGTTTACATTGATGAAATTTTGACTCTAATTCATAGTTACACATTTTACAATATATTACTTTATTGGAAGGTAATATAGGTCACATTTAGACTCTAATAGAATGTAATCTGGGGCAGTTAGATGGTGCAGTAGATAGAGCGCTGGGTCTGGAGTCAGGAAGATTCGTCTACCTGAGTTCAAATTTGGCCTCAGACTCTTTCTAGTTGTGTGACTCTGGGTAAGTCACTTAATGCCATTTGCCTCTGTTCTTCATGTGTAAAATGAGCTGGAGAAGGAAATGGCAAACAACTCCAGTATCTTAGCCAAGAAAATCCCAAATGAAGTCGTTAAGATTTGTACACGACTGAAATGACTCAACCACAACAACTTCAGTTGGAGAAGTTGGTAGAGAAGTCAGAACTGCTAGTTGACTATGAGTCTCTTGAGAGGCTTAAGGGTGGGAAGGATGGTGGGAGGGAGGAAGGATCAGAAACAATTCCTTGTGCTTGAGTTATATCATTAAATATCGGGAGCAGGGGAAGATTGGTACCAGGGCTTTCCAGATGGTCAGAGTCATGCAGGAACTTTATACCCTTTATATACAGTGTACAGTCACTTAGGACCCAAGCTTCCTGGCAGCCTTGGACTTCTTGGGAGTTCTCTTGTCTCCACAACCTTTTTTCCTTTGTATTTTTTCTAATAAATTCTTTAACCAATTAAACTGTTTAAACTCTGTAGTTATCTCCTAGTTGTCGTAATAAATGTATCAATGGTCAGGTTGATACCCTCCCAATCCCCGCCCTCCCCACCCCTCATATTCTCTCCTCCATCAGATATTGGAGTTTCTGTGTGGTGCCGTTAGATAACATTAGATGTATTACCAATTCTGGAGATCTCTCTGGAAATTTCAAAAGACTATCTATAGTGTGAAGCAATTCCACCCCCTTATGTGTAAATAGTTTCAATTTAATGTTTAATTAGTTGTGTTGATGTTTAATTTTAACTTTTAAAAAGATCATTAAAATTAAAATAAAATCTGTCAGCCTAGAGTCATTTGTTATTTTGTAAATCACACAGGATAAGCCTAGGGGAGGATTCAAGGGTGAAATAATAGTCAGGAAGGGACCATATCTATTATCTATAGGATGTTTTGAGCAGAACAAGGTACATATTTGATTAATTAGACTTTCTGGGGCTGGGGGGAGATGTTGAGCTACACTTCAAATCTAATAAACTGCAGATGGGAATGAAGTCTGGTTTTGCTAGGCTTTGCTATGTTTATATATCAGTCAGGGGGAGAAAAATCGCATTAACTAGACTAATTAAGGTCTCTATCCCAGGTGAAAGAAACTGCTAGTGTGAACAACTGACACTGAATAGTCTCTCCAGATTTTGTCAAGTCCTAAATCATATCAGGATCTTTAATCTTTGTTTGGTAATTCTCAGTAATTCATTGAGTCAATTTGGTTTTGCTAATCTTAGTAAATAGACCAAATATCCAAAGTCCTTGTTTATGTTCTTGGAATCTAAGTGATACATTCACAAGGTTACTAAAACAGTAATTGCTATTAAATACAGTAGCTGGTCCCAGCTTATACCTGATGATGGCAAGATTTGTGGAGATCTGAGGCAATTCAGCCTCAAATCAACACATTAAGAAGGAAGAAAGCCAGATCAAGTAGACAGTTGATTTTGGAGGTTGCCGGCCCAGCAGGAGGCAATAGGTGTTGGTCCAGGGTACTGTGTGGTCAGTATTTGAGAGGTTCAGTAGGAGAACATGAGAAATAGTTTCTGTGGATGAGGGCAAGACTGAAATCTTGGAAAGACTGTGATAGAGAAAAGGTATCACCTTAGTACTAGAGGGGATGGGGTAATGAAGATGTACCATAGACACAAGAAGGAAAGATTTGACTCAGTGATTAGAACTGGGCTACAAAGTTAAGATGGAGGCAGGAGCTCAGCCAAACCCAAGGGAAAACTTACCTCAAACTGTAAAATTAATAATAACGGATAGCTACCATTCTGTGCCTTCAGTACCAAGCACTTGACTGGGCACAGAGCAGCTGGTCAATGAATATCTATTGTTTGTTGATTGCCCTTACAATTTTAATAGAATTTTAGAGCTGGAAGTGTTCTTAATGTTTTATGCCATGATTCCCTTTGGAAGTCCGATAAAGCCTATGGACTCCTCAAACTAATGTTTTTAAATGTGTAAAGTAAAATACATAGTATTATCAAGTAAGCTAATTATACTGAAATAGAGTGATAGAAATATTTTAAAATACCCAAGTTCACAGATCCCAACTAAGAATCTCTACCCTAGTCCTACCTCATAATTGTACAGAAGTAGAAAATGAGGCTTAGAGGAGTGACTTGCCCAGAATAGTGGCAGAGATCATTGGACCCACCAATGTATGAAATAAAAAACACATTTCCCCTCAAATTATATGGGAATTATTTGCAACCCAACCCCCTTCCTTGCACTCAAGTGAATAACCAAGAATATTCTTCTAATAAATCTCCATGTTTAGTCAAACTTGGATGTAGAAAAGTAAAAGTGATACCACAGAGCATGAGGGAAACCGAACAGATGTCTTCCCTTCAATGTGGGGAGAACATGGACACTATTCATCATGTGTGCTGAGGAATGCTAAGATTTCTAGTACTCTGAATATCTGCAAGGCAATCAGTGCTGAAGTTATTGTATGCCTATTTTACTGCATAGGGCCAGACTGCAGCACTGCCTGAAACCAGATGTGAAGGTGGTCTTCAGGCTATTCCTCATTTAGGTAAAACATTCTTTATTCCCTGCCAGCGATATCTTCCTTTTCTTTCCTATTTAAGGTTCCCAGTAAGGGGGATAGTTCTTTTTCCCCTTCGGTGCTAGAAAAAATATGATTTCATAAGGGTCCCATCAACCTTGGGGCAGATAGGTGGCACAGTGGATAGAGCACCGGCTCTGGAGTCAGGAGGACCTGAGCTCAAATCTGGCCTCAGATACATAATGCTTACTAGCTGTGTGACCCTGGGCAAGTCACTTAACCCCATTGCCTAGCCCCCCCCCCCAAAAAGGAGTCCCATCAGCCATTTGCAACTTAGTGCGGATTTGCCAAACCATTATCTTAATATCTCTATATCAATACTCTTTGCATTCCTGATATCACCAACATTAAATCATGCTCCCATTATTTTAAGCCTAGATTTTTGGAATGGCCATTTAATTTAACTTCTTATCTCTAGTCTTTCTCTTTCCACTCCCTATCCCCACCCTCAACTAGTTACCAAAATATGCTTTTTAATCCAAAAAAAATTTTTTTTAAAGTATTCATCCTGGAACTTCTCCCAATGCTTGGGATCTCCTCATCCTGGAACATCCAACTATCCATGAGGTCTTCTCAATGTGGAGCAACCCTTAGTAAAATCCAGTTATTCCTCCCATTGATAGAGTCCTCTATTTTGTGGAAGGGTCCAGGCTAGTCATCATTCCCCTCCTATATCTATTTTTTCCTTAAAGACTTCAAAACCATGCCTCTGCTGTTTTCTTATTCTGGAACTTCCCTTACCACCTGGGTTCTCCTGGCTGTGGAATGTTCAGCTATGACTGAGAGAATATCCTTTTGTAAGACCCAGCTCCTCTCATTAATGAGAATTCCTCCTAGGACCTCCATTTTACAGAGAAATCCAAGCCGACCTTCATGCCCATCTAGGCCTAATTCTCGGGTTCTGGACTTCAAAATCAAGCCTCCATGCTGGTTACTTTCACTCTCCTTCCCTCCTCTGCACTTTTAAGCTGACTTTTGTGTGGTTGTCTTCCCTCATTTGAATGTCTCTCCTTGAGGGCACTGAAGGTCTTTCTATATTCTTGTATTTCTATCCTCTGTGTTTACTACAGTGCCTGGCATGGAATAAGCACTAAATAAACATTGTTCTTTCTTCCTTCTTTCCTTCCTTCATTCCTTTGTTCCTTCCTTCCTTCCTTCCTTCCTTCCTTCCTTCCTTCCTTCCTTC
>NW_020954751.1:9690452-9737032 GCF_900497805.2 Vombatus ursinus | reverse complement strand
TTCTTTCTTTCTTTCTTTCTTTCTTTCTTTCTTTCTTTCTTTCTTTCCTCCCTTTCTTCCTTTCTACCATATGGCTCCTTTGCTTAAAATATTTAATGGATCCATTCTGCCTTTCAGAAAAAAAAATATAAAATCCTTATATAATGCCCTTCACAATCTGGTGCCAAGTTATCTCTCAAGCCTTATTTCACAAAATTCCCTTTACATTCAAAATGAGCTACCTCTTGAAGCAACCCACTTGAATTTTGGATAGCTCTAATTGTCTGTCTCTATAACTTCTACCCATTGGTCCTTTTTTAGCACTCTGGTACCAGATAGAGCAAGTCTAATCTCACTTCCAGGAGATAACTTTTCAAATACTTTAAGATAGCTATGAGTCCTCAAAATATTTTATTTTCTAGGATAATATCATATTCAGGTGATCCTCATATGTCATGGACTAAAAGCCCTTCACCATCTTTGCTGTCCTCTTCCGTATGCTCTCCAAATGGTCAATGGCCTTCCCAAAATAGAGGATGACCAATCAAACACAATACCAACGTTATGCCTTTTAATGTAGCCCAAGAACATATAGGTTGTTTTGTCTGTCATATTATCCTAGAGACTCATATTGAGCTTTCAGTACACTAATGTCTTCAGATATTTTTCAGACAAATTGCTAATTATGCCTCCTCAATATTATTCTTATGAAGTTGTTTTTCAACTTAAATATAAGATTTTACCTTCATCCCCATTTGACTTTCATTTTATTACTCATTTTTAGTGTTCAAGCCTATCAAAATCTTTTTGAGTCCTGATGTTGTAATCAATGTTAGCTATTCCTTCCATCATTGCATTATCTCTAGGTTTGCTAAGTATATCATCTCTGTCTATAGCCAAGTCATTGATAAGAAATGTTAACTAACACTGGGCCAAGCACAGATCCATGACAAATACTGTAAGACCTGTAGTCTAGATGGCATCTAATTATTAATGACTATTCTTGTAATCCTTCCATTAAATCAGTTATAAATCTATCTAATTATAATATTATCAAGCCTATAGTACTCCATCTTTTCACAAAAATAATATGAAATTGTTGCACAGAGGTACCCTTAGTACAAAAAGGCTGTATTTCCCTTTGTTTTCACCCTACCTACTCATCCTACATGTAAGAATCATTTGGGAACAATGAAATTGGCCTCTGTCACTAGATACAGCAGACATATAAAGTAAGTGAGAATTTGGGTTTCTGGTTTATGAAGCCTATAATATGTAATACCAGGCCCCAGTGATTTCAAAAAATGCCTTACAGGAAACTAGAATTGTGCCTTTCATCTCTGTGAAGGGCATCCATGAACAGACATTGAAAACTGCCATAATCTGTCAAATAGACATACAATTGTAAAGTCATTTCAAAACGCATACGATCATGTAGGGAAATTGGTTTGCCTGGGTCAATGTCCCTAGATGCAGCCAAGAGTAAGAATACAGAAGAATCCAGAAACTATACATTATTTTTTACCAGAGCACAGGAAGAGCTGACTCTCCAAGAAATTTAGGAGTGGAGATCTTCCTTTCCCAAGAGTTCCTAAATAGGGTCCTCTAGCTAAAAGTTAGCCTTTTCTTCCCAAAATTCTTGACTGTCCCTAGTGAATATCTGTACAACACATTCTAAGTGATACTATAATTATTTGAACTTTCCATTCTACTAGAACAGGGGTGGAGAACCAGTGGCCTCAAGGCCACATGTGGTCTTCTAGGTCCTCAACTATGGCCCTTTGACTAAATTCAAACTTTCCAAAACAAATCGCCTTAATAAAAAGATTTGTACTATAAAACTTGGATTCAGTCAAAAAGCCACACCCAAGGACCTAGAAGGCCACATGTGGCCTCGAGGCCACAGGTTTCCCACCCCTGTACTAGAATGTAAACTCTTTGAGGGCACAGCAACTATGGTTTTGCATTTTTGTACACCCAAAACGTTGCAATTCAACTCAATTCAATTTCTCAAGCATTCGTTAGGGACTTCTCTGTGTCAGGGAGTCTACTAAGTATTGGTAATATAAAGACAAAAATAATAGTTCCTTTGCTCAAGAAGGTTACATTCTACTGGGGGTAGCATCCATGCACATATAAACAAAAACAAATTACATATACATAGTAAATTTAAAATATTTTGGGGGGATACTAAGACAGAGAGAAGTTAAGTGATTTGCTCAGAATTGTATCTGAGGGATTTGAACTTGCATCTATCTTTACCAGCTCTAGCGCCCTATTCATTGCACCACACTCCCTCTCTAGGTCAAAAAGAAAGAGTAAGGGAGAGTACTTTTGGCTAAAGGTTTTGGAGAAGGACCCTTGGAGGAGACTGTACCTGATCTAAGTCATTACTATCTCATATTATATTTTCTTTTATGAAACCTTTTAGGATGTGTAGTGGGAAGTGATCTCCCCTCCTCAGTATTTATGTGGTACTCTGTAACTTTCTTATGCACATTTGTAATACATTCTAATTTGTCTTGTGTCCCTATCCCATGGAATGTGCCTCATCCATGATCAGTTATAATCATCAGAGCCTGAGCCGAAGCACGCTTCTGAGAAGTGAAGGCATGTTCCAAAGTTGCCATCAAAGAGAACAAATGGAAGGTTGTACTGAGTGAAGTCCTTGTATACCAGATAACCAAACTGAAGATCTTGGAAGTGGGTAAGAATGGAAATTTGCCACAGTGGTCCAAAACCGGGAAGTCAGCACAAAGTCAGGGAGAACATATTAGGATGGGGAATGGTGGGCACAGTTCATTAAGTTTAGCTTTCTGTACTTTTTCAGAGACTAACTCAGTGCTGGGCAAAAAGTAGGTGCTCATTAAATGGTTACAGGAATGAATCCAGTTAGCCCATGTTCAGTTGTCTTCTTAGAGTATTTCAATGAACAGACAAGGAGAATTAACATTGAATAACACTAGTAGTATGTCAAAAGGCTTTGGCTAAAAATGTCCCATCTTCATCTTAATTACAATCTTAATACAGTTCTTCTTCACAGGTACATAGGATAATGTTAGTCTAGCCGTGGTTGAATGATTACAAATTTGGAATTAAGGCACTTTGTTTTCTGGGAAGGATCAAATATGAGCTAGTCAAAATGTTGCCATGGATTTATTGGATAAAAACCAATACCACACATTGTTATCTGGCAGAGAGCAATGCCTTAGAGGAAATGAACCTTTTATCTTTGCTGAGCAACTACTAACACAAGGCTAAGCCCTGTGGAAGGAGGCAGAATAGTGATATGTGAGATGGTCTCTTACACTGTTGTTCACAAGAGAGATCTTAGGATCTTGGGAGCTAACCCTTACAGCAGAGACCTAACTAGGGCACATTTACCAGGGCTTTATGCCAACATATAGTGGAAGGAGTTTTTTTCCCAATGGTAGTCCTCCATCCTGATATCTCAACACCTACTAGTCCAGTTGATTCTTTTTTGTTGGACCTACCTCTCACCATTTCCCCTGCCTACAATCTTTCCTCCCCTATTACCTCATTCTCAGGTTTGGGAAATCAGGAATCATTAGCAAATCATTCTCTGTGCTGTATCTTTCCCTAATTTCAACTGAATTTGCTCTTGGCACAGGAAATCCTCCTGTCACTCTGCCTTAGAGGTCATTTAGTTGAATCTTAATTTTACAATGAGTAAGTTGGAGCAGAGAGAAATGACTTATTCAAAGTTACAGAGGTAATAAAGTAGTAAATCCAAGATTCAAATACAGATCCTCTGAATCCAAAATCAGACTTCCTTCCAAAATATCACATTACTTCTGAAATTGCACAAGTGCAAATATTAGAGAACAACACAAATATTACAGATTTGTAGTTACAGATATTACAATTTACACATATGCAAATGTTAGAAAACACAAAGTATAATTACACATTCAGAGCCTCCATTTCTCCTCTCTCTTCCCAACCTTTCACAGTCTGGCTTCTAATCTCATTATTCAAATAAAACTTCTCTTTCCAAAGTTACCAATGATTTATTTATTTTTTGGTGAGGCAATTGGGGTTAAGTAACTAGCCCACAGTTACACAGCTAGCAAGTGTTATGTGTCTGAGGCTGGATATGAATTCAGATCCCCCTGACTACAGGGTCAGTGCTCTATCCATTGCACCACCTAGCTGCCCCTACCAATGATTTCTTAATGGACAAACAAAACTTTCTGTTCTCAATCCTCATTCTTCTTGACCTTTCTGGATCATTTAACTCTGACTTCCCTGAGTTGATTTTTTTGACATAGATCTCTTTTTATCCTCCACTTATCTGTCTGGAAGATTCTTCTTCTTTGTTGGATTATCATCTGTGTACCGCAACCTAATTGTGGGTGTAACCCAAGGTTTTGCCCTTGGTTCTTTTTTCTTTTCTCTCTATAATCTAGCCTTAAAGGTCATAAGACTTTAAGTTGTAAAGTACCTTACATACCATCTCGTTCTTATACAGTGATCTGCATATGAAAACAGAATAACAGCTTCCATTTCAGAGAATCACAGAATTTTCTGTGGGAAAGATCCTCAGATTTCATTTCAGGATTTCATAGGTGTGGGGAGGGGAGGAGATTGAGAGAGAGAGAGAGAGAGAGAGAGAGAGAGAGAGAGAGAGAGAGAGGTGGATCTCTTTGGCAGTCTAGTCAAGCTTATGGATCCTCCTCAGAAATTGTTTCTAAATGCATAAATACATAGGATTACAAAGAAAACCAATTACATTTAAATATAAATTTCAAAATATACAAAAAAAACCTTATAGACTTCCCATTGAGAAGCCCTGTTCTACCCAATAATGTACATGGAAAAGAGTTCTACAATTCCTGGAAAGGGAAAATGTGACTTTGGAGAAGTTTAATGATGGAGGACTAATCCCTCTTGAGGCCATCCATTGCATGTTTGAACAGTTCCTATTTTTTAGGAAATTTTATTTTTTCCTTATATTGAACCAATATGTATCTTCTTTTCTGAAGTTTCGACTGAGTTTTACCACATGGTACCACATAGAATGTTGGGGCTCTTTCCCATGTGACAGCGTTTCAAATACTTGTAGATGGTTTTCACATCTCTTCCCTGAAGTCTCCTCCTCTACAGGTTAAACATTCCTAGTCACATCAAGAGGTTCTCATGTAGAATTAAATTGAATTCAACAAACATTTATAAAGCACATGTTATGAGCAAGACATTATATTAGGCAACTAGGGAACAGGGGCACAAATGCCAAAATGAAACAGTCCCTGCCCTGTGCCACTTTCATGATCCCCATGGGGATGATTCCACCCTGAGGTCCATTCAGTGGTTGGTGAGTCCTTGCCTGAAATTCCCATATTATGAGCAGGACCAGCCACATTGCTTACTTTCCACTTCTTGCTTACTCTCTGGTCAGTTCCACCTCTATCTAGGCTGCTTGTCCCCCAAACAGGTACCCTACTTTCCTCTTCAGACCCTTTACAGCACCCTTTTATGTATTGTCTTCTCCTTTTAGAATTTAAGCTACTTGAGAGGAAGGATCATTTTCTTCTCTTGGTTTTGTATTCACAGCACTTAGCATAGTGCCTGCTTTCTCTCTCTCCCTCACTCCCTCTCTCCCCACTCTCCCCTTCCCTGTGTCTCTTGCTCTTACACACATAGTTAGCATTTAATATGCTCTCTGTGTCTCTCTCATCTATCTTTCTTATCTCTCTCATCTATCATATCTCTACATTCTTTGTCTCTGTCTCTCTCCCCCTCCTCTCTCCTTTATCATCTCTATTCTCTTTCTCTCTCATTTCTCTCAACTTGCATTCTACTGGGGTGGGTAATGGGTGAGGCAGAAATCATTTACACAAATAAATCTAATATAAGGTAGGAGAAGGTAAAGGAGACGTGAGATAAAATACTCAGAAGGAAAGAGAGGATGATTAGATTTGGGGAGATTGGTGAAAATTATATAGGAGGTAAAACTTGAAGTAATTCTTGAGGGCAGATGAAGGATCTACAGGGTGGAAATAAGGATAGTGTGTGAATGCCTAAAGGCAGGAAATGGCATATTTGCGTGAGGAAACAGCTAGTGGTTCAACATAGCTGTAACAGAACATATGAGGGAGATCTAAGTGAAATTAAGCAAAGAGGGGAGGAGTTTGGAACTGGTCTAGGGAGCACCTTGAATTCAAACTAAAGATAAAGAGTCTGTGTTTTGTTTGAGGGTAGGAGGGAGCCATCAGAGTGCATTGTATATGGGGAGTGCATTGTATATATCTCAGCAAGTTCATTTTAGCAGTTATGTGAATGATGGATTTGAAAGAGGGAGACTGGAAATCAGGAAGCCATTTAGAGGCTACTACAACAGTTGAGGTAAGTGGCGGTGAACATAGCATTAGATTGGTGGCCATGTTAGTAAAGAGAATGGGAATGATACAAGAGATGAAAAGGTAGAATAGACAAATTTTGGCAGTTGATTAGATGTGGAGGGGAAGGGAAATGGGAAGACTCAAGGATGATTCAAGATTTAGAGCTTAGGTGACTATTTTAACATAGAAACAGAAGTTTGGAAAAGGGGCAGATTTAAGGGGGAAGATTATGAGTTATATTTTACACATACTAGTTTGAGATGCCTGTAGGAGATCCTGGTGGAGACATTTAGCAGGCAGTTGGCAGCTCAGGAGAGAGATTTAAGCAGAATTTATAAATACAGTATCAGTTGCATGGAGATAATGGAACCCACAGGAGTTGTTGAGATCACTATAATAGTGGAGAGAGAAAAGTAAAGAGAACAGGATCTAGGATAGCCTTAGGAGTTCCTGTTGTTTAGGAGGGTAGGAGATAGGTGAATCAGACAGCAAAGGAATAGTTAGCCAACTGGGAAGAAGGAGAGAGAGAGACAGAGGCAGAGAGACAGAGAAAGACAGAGAGACAGAGAGAGATAGAGAGAAAGAGAGATAGAGGGAGGGAGGGATGGTGGTAGGGGGAGAGAGAGAGAGAGAGAGAGAGAGAGAGAGAGAGAGAGAGAGAGAGAGAGAAAGAGAGAAGATACTTAGAGACAGAGAGAGAAACACCATAACACCAAGGAGAAGAAACTACTTAAAATTATAGTATAGGGGCAGCTAAGTGGCACAGTGGACAGAGCACTGGCCCTGGATTCAGGAGGACCTGAGTTCAAATCCAGCCTCAGACACATAACACTTACTAGCTGTGTGACCCCGGGCAAGTCACTTAACCCCATTGCCTAGCCAAAACAAAATAACAAACAAAAAAACAAAAAAAAAGTATAGTATACAGTGGTCAGTAGTGCAGTAATGTTAAATTTTACAGAAGAGTTCTTAGAGAACTGAATAATGCCATTGGCTTTGGTAAATAAATAATTAAGAACTGAAAATAGATCTAGGTTCAAATCCACACCTGACATTTAATATCTGTTTGGCCTTTGACAAGTAATATACCCTTGTGGGGCTCAGTTTTTGCATCTGTAAATTGGTGATAGTGATTTACACAGTGCTTACTTCACATATTTGTTGAGGACAGTGATTTTCAAACCATAAAGTGATATGAAGATGTGAGCTGTTATTATGATTACTGTGATACTGGCAATGTATGGGTTATTGTACCTACACAAAGACTCTCATCTTCCTCTCTATTCTTAGACTTCAGCCCTATTTTCCATTAGTTTATTCTTCTCAGAAAATGTAATAGAAGATATGGAGGTTGTCAAGAAAAAAAAAAGATAATTCAATTAATGTGTAATCAAAAGACAGAGGCACCTGCTGTGCATCATACATTTGGAAGCAGACTCATCAGTTGGGTGCTAATCCAAGAAAACACTAAAACCCTGACTTGGAAAATTGTTGCATTATAGAGGGGCTCATATGGAGAGTGAAAAATTAGTGGGATGGTAAAAAAATCCTTTCCTGAGAAACTGAGTTGCATAGAGAGGAAGAAAAGGGTTGATTTCAGTCAGAGACTTGTCCCCCGACCTTAACCAAAATGAACCATGAGCAATTTGTTGAACTGATGACTTAATAAAACTAAGTTTTGCCTTAAGGGGGGGAACCTTCATACTACAGATTGAGCTGATACACTTTCAAAACAGCCACCTAGTAAGTCATTTCAACTAGAGCTAGATCTAAATATTTCTCATGTTTAGTGAACTGGGCAGGGTCAAGGCTGCTTGGAAGTAGCCAAACATCAGCAGTTGCTCGGCATAAGTCTAGGTCTTGTGTCTATGTTGAGAACATAGCTAAAAACTGACTTTTGGAAAGGGGATGCTGGGAAGTACCATCCTCTAGAGTCAAACCAGAAATCTGAAATACCAGGGGAACTGACAATAGGAGAGAATGTGAGCATTGAAGGCTGGGTTCTAAGAATAATCAGAAGACAGAAATTGTCAAGTACGTGGAGTCATGAGAATTGGGTTCAAGGCTTGGCTCCACCGTTAACTAACTATGTGACCTTGGACAACTCATTTCTCCTATCAGGGCCTCAGTTTCCTCATCTGTACAATAAAGGGACTCTGAGAAAATTACCTTGAAGGCAATCAACAGCTCTCACATTCTATGATGGTATGATTTTGTGATCCAGAGACTTCACTCTCAGGAATGTTGTTCTCTTGTGGAGTCTTCAAGACTATACCAACACAAAAAGAATCCATTAATTAAAGAGAAATTTCATGAATATTTTCAGTGTATGTGCAGGACTGCTATTGTCTTTCAATAAAAACCCTGCTAAAATTGTTTAACTCTTAATCCTCATTACCTCATTTTAAAGTTGTATGTTCTAAAGTTTGAACTCCCAATTCAACTCAATTAAGTTCAATTCAATCCAACAACTAAATGCCTTCTTTGTTCAGAACATTATTTCAAGACCAGTTCCATTTCTATAACAGGTTGTCATCTTTCTCATAATTAAATATTAACCAGGAGTTGAATTTTGAAGAAGGACTGAACTGCTTGGTTCCAATTTTTTCATGAAAAATTCTTAGAACAGAAATTATTGCCTATTTTCCTCTTAAGTAATTTAACTAAGCAACTCAATAGAAAAGAGAATAATGGAGACAGTCCACATATAAATAGACTATTTTAGCAAAAAAACTTGTTGTGTCTAAAAGTCATTGCTGTAAGATTGGGAACTTTTATTAAAAATTCCAGAAAGTCAGAGACTTCTGGGCAAGGTGCTGGAGTCTTCATCCTTCAGGGTTGGCTTTCTCATGACACAGTAAGGTCACAGAATCACAGTGGCTTATAAAATCTCAGAGTTGGAAGAGACCCGAGAGGACATGTAATCAAATCCACTCTCAGTTCAAGAATCCTTTCTATATAATCCCTAACAGATGTTCATCCAGGTTTTGCCTGAACACTGTTGGCAAAGGCAGGGTGGGGGTCGGGGCTACCTATGGTTACTTTATTCCTGAGACATTCCAGAGAGCTTTGTATCATTCCAATCTGGTACCTCAGCCTGTGGTCTCTGTCTTTGCCATAAGGCCTTCTTCACTACTCAGGAGAACTTTCTCAAATCTGACCCACATTAATTACCAGCTCTTGCCTCCTACCTAGACTTTTCTAGGCAATCCCTCTATTAATTCCTTCCTGCTATGATTCAGGCCTCCTGGCCCTGGCATTATCACCTGGAATAAGGATATACTACAAGTGAAGTTCTTGAATAATTTAATCATTTCCCTCCCTCAACAGAATTCCCTCCAAGCACTGGTACTCTTCTTGGACTCACCTCTCAGTGATTAGCATGCTTTTACTTTATTATATTCTCCCCCTGCCTATGTATTTGAACCTCTAGCTTCTTGTACCAATCTTGTTGTTCTCTTTCCCCAACTTCCTGCTCCATTATTCCCAGTCTTTTAACCTTGTCTACTTCCTTATCCTTACCCCTCACCCTAATTGTCCTACTCCAGATGTCCAGAGCCATTGTGCTCTCTGGAAGGCCTGCTCCTTAGTTAACAAAATTGTTTTCATATGAAAAACTTTCCTTTACCACTTTCTCTATCTTCTGACTGTAATTGATACCTTGTTCACCCCTATGACATGGTATTAGTGGTTACGCTTTTCAGTATCAGTTATATTTTCATTCGTGCCTCTTTAGTTGATAGTTATGGTGAAGGAGTCTAAATATACCTTGCTCCTTCTTACAAGTCATCAAAATCTTCTCCTCTGAAGTTTATTCAATTCAAATTTATCTCGTAATCCAGATTTTGAAGGCCATTATATTTTGAACCTCCTGGATAGTCTTTCCTTCTTCAAATGAGCTCAGTGCCTGCCTCACATTCTTCTCCCTGCTCCACCTTCTGCCCTCATATGAAGGGATTACAAGAAATATATTTATATATTTCCTTACTCTCTAAATTCTTAGTTCCTCAATCGACTTTACCATGAAAAAGTTTGGAATACTAACTGTGATGTAAGGATGAATCAATTAAAAAATGTAAAAGAATTGCCCTGCTACAATGAGGGGCCAGTTGAGATTATGTAACAAATTTGTAGTGGATCCAGTTAATAATGCTTCAGCATTTTTCCAAGTTCTATTCAGAATCATATTGAGATGGGGAAGGGAAGAATGTATGAATGAACAATGAAGGGGGAATGATCTAGGAAAGAACTGAGGGGTGAAGAGGTTGGATCAGGGCAAAGAACAGGATTTAGAGTTGTAAGGCAGAGGGAAAGAAAGAATGATAAAAGATTATGATCTAAATTTTGGAGTTCATGAACATGGAAGTGGAATACTTGTGGGTGACAGAAAGATCAAGAATATGACAATATCTGTATGTAGCTGAAGTGGGCTGGAGGATTAGGTCGGGAGAATTTTGAGTCAATTGAGGAATTTACTATATATCTTGGGTTCAAGATATATATATATATATATATATATATACACACACACATATATATATACATATACATGTATATGAGGTATTCTCAGAGGGAAGGCATTAGCAGTGGGGATGGCGGATGTCTCTTACAGGAAGTTGGATTTGAGATGAATTTTGAAGGAAGCTAGGGAAGACAGGAGAGGAGAGGACATTTTAGGCATACAGGAGAACCAGTAAAGCGGCACAAGGTTGGAGGAGTATGCCTTTTGGATATACATAGTTGTTTACATGTTGTCTTCCCTTATTAGAACATCAGCTCACTGAAGGCAGGCACTGTGTTTTTTTTTCTTTCTTTGCAGGAGGTTTAAAAGTTCTTAGCACAGGTCGTAGAACTTAATAAGGGCTTAATAATTGTTTGTTGATTGATACTTCTTGAGGAAACCCATTACTCATTTGATCAATGCTAATTAGCCAATATCCTAAAAAGCAAACACATTGCTTTGCTGACAAAGGTCGGTACAGTCAAAGCTATGGTTTTTCCAGTAGCAATGTATAGCTTTGAGAGTTGGACTATCACGGAAACCTAAGTGCCACAGAACTGATGCTTTTGCATTGTGGCACTGGAGAAGACTTTTGAGAGTCCCTTGGACAGCAAGGAGATTAAATCAGTCAATGCTTAAATAAATTAATTCAAGCTATTTGCTGGAAGGTCAAATACTAAAGATGGAGCTTAAATACTTTAGCCAAATTATGAGAAGACAGGAATCATTGGAAAAGACCCTGATACTGGGAAAGATTGAAAGTAAAAGGTAATGTTATGGAAGTAAGGAATATGAGCTTAGACAGATTTTGTGAGTTAGTGGAGGATAGAAGGGCCTAGTGTGCTATGGTCCATGGAGTCATGAAAAGTTGGACACTATTAGACAATAAACAAAAAAAGATTTTTGTTTCCTTATCTGTAAAATGAAAAGTTTGAACCAAATGATCTGAATGGTTCCTTTTAGTTCCAAATGCTAAGACCATCCGACATAAAACAAAACAATAGAAAATAAAAATAGTTAGAAGACTATTGTAATCCTGGAAAGGAGCAATGATTGGAGCATGTAACATGGTGGTGCTAGTGAGACTAGAGAGGAGGAGATGGGGACAATAGGTAGATATGATCAACAAGACAGTGATTCTCTGGATGTGGGACAGTTACTGAATCACAAGTTCAGAAATGGAAGGAATCTTACAGGCCTTTAGTCCAACTCTTATTTTGCAGATTAGGAAACTGAGGCACAGAGCAGTTAAGCTACTTTGGGAAAGGGGAAAGGAAAATTATTTATATATACCTACTGTGTGCCAGGCAATGTGCTAAGTGCTTAATTTTTTTTTCTCGTTTGATCCTCACAATAACCCTATGCTGCTATTATTCCCATTTTACAATTGAGGGAACTGAGGCAAACAGATGTTAAGTGACTTGCGTAGGGTAACACAGCTAGTAACTGTCTGAGGCTCAATTTGAATTTGGATCTTCCTGACTTCAGGGTCAGTGCTCTATATGTTTTGTCACCAAATGCCACTTGTTTTTCTGGGGTCATATAGTTAATAAGTGTCTGAGAGAGAATTTGAGCCCAGGCCCTCCTAATTCCTGATTCTACTATCATTGTTGCCTCTCTGCTATTGGGAAGGAAAAGGAAAGTGAAGTTAATCTTCACAGCACATAAGTGGTAACTTTCTCTACCTGCAGAAGGTAAGGACAATACTGGTGTTTTACTGTTAACTTAGTTAACATATTCAGCACCAGATCTCTGCACTTTGACCTAAGACAAGGCTCTGAAACATATGCAAACTGAAACTCCAATTGTCCTGTCCTAACCTCCTAACAAAGACATCCAATAAGAATTTTCTTTGTAGACCAGTGGTCCCTTTTTGCCCCCAAAACAATCACTGGGTACTTTACTGATGGGTCTGGGAACTGACTTTTCTTTTGCTCCCTGCAGATACGCTATGGACTCTCTGATGGCTCTTTGTGGTGCCGAAGATACTACTTCTGAGGGAAGCCAGAGTCTGCTGTCCATATCTTATCAAACTGACCAGAAGGCCTTTCAGTGGGGATGATAACCAAGGTGTCCTTTAAAGATGGAGGATGCTTCTCTAGGCCAAAAGCAAACCAGAACCATCCCTACATCCAGTCAAAAGATGGTCAAATGATACCGTGAATAGAAGTAGGAAAAATTAGTTCCTTTGGATTTCTCTAGCAGGTTTCTTGGGGGAAGAAATAGCTCCTACCTGTCTCAGAAATAGCTTCTGTGGGAAGTCCTGCAAGCTGTCTGAGCTGTTTTTTTAAAATTTGTGTTATTTCAGACCAACTTTCCATTATTCCAACATGTTCATTGATACAATGATTCAATGACGTAGTTGCTAAGATATTGAATCACTGACAAGATACTGTCCAGCGAGTTGATCTAAATTCAGTGTCTCCCTTCTATATGGAAGATATATGGAGAATATAAAATCACTCATTAATATATTAATAACTTATAATGTGAAAAAAACCAACAGCTATGCTAGATGCTGGGCACACACAAATAAATTATAATGCAGCCTCCACCTCTAGGTTGCCCTGACTGTCCCCTATGCCTGAAGTACGTCCCTTCCCTCAACCCTACCTTCTGGTGTCCCTCATTACCTTCAAGACTCAGCTAAAGTATCACCATAAGGAGTTTATAATCTAAAATAAAATACATATATAAATAATCATATCTTTTTTGGTTCCTATGACATATTCTTGTTACATTAAGCTAAAAATCCACTAAGTAAGGGACAATAGTAATTCCTTCTATAATGTCTTTGACAAGTGGCTATCTAACCTCCACATAATTTCCAATGATGGGGACCTCCACTACTTTCCAAAGAAAGCTATATTATTCTGGCACCATTCTAACTTTAAGAAGTTTTCCTCTATATCAGAACAAAATTTGTTCCCTTATAACTTCTGACCATTGGTTCTAGTTTTGCTGTTTTGTAATGCCAAAGGAGTATAAGGGTTAGATACAAGCCTGTCTGTTTGACATTTAAGTAATTTCACAACCTAGCCCCCTTGTAGCTTTCTAACACAGTGGTTTCCTAGCACTTTCTAGTCATCCTGGCCTACTCACTATTAAATACTTTTCCACATACATGAAATCTGTCTCCATATCTGGGTTGCACCAAAATGTCTCCAATTCTGGAATGTGCTTTCTTTTTCACCTCTACCTCCTGGTATCCCCAGTTGACTTTAAGATTCAGCTGAAGCATCCCCTTTTACATGAATCCTTAACTGATGTCCCTAACTGCTAGCACATGCCTTTCCCAAACTATCTTGTATTCTTTTTTTTTTAAATATATCTTTATACATTTATATATGTACATCTTGTCTCTTCTGTTAGAATGTAAACTCCTTGATTTCAAGGACTGTTTATTTTGGAGTCTGCAATTTCAGTGCTTTTATGATGTCTGACACATAGTAAGTACTTAATGAGTGCTTTTTGATTGATTGATCCTATGTTCCTCATCCTTCTGGTTAACCTCTTCTTGACCATTCCAATTGTTCATGTCTTTGCACATATGTGCTAATGAGGATGCAACACAGCATTCCATATTTGTTTTGCCTAGGACATTGTGTAGATAGAATATTATTCCCTTGTTGTTTTGGACATTGTTATCCTATTAATAAAGCTAGATCACTTTGAATTTTTTTGGCTACCATGTCCTACTGTTAAGTTTCTCTGACCTTGACATCCACTAAATTACAAATTTATGTCAATTTCTTTTAGCTGTTTCTCTCCTCATTCTATACTCACACAGTTGACTTTTGAACCCAAGTTTTAAATTTATCTCTATTAAATTTAATTTATCAGATTCTGCCCATAATTGTATTTTTGAGACTCTATTGAAATCCTGTTCTTCCATCTAACATATTAGCTATCCTTCCTAGCTTTATGTTATTTGCAAAATTTGTAAGTATGCTCTCTATGGCTTCATTCAAGACATTTATACAACCATTGAACAGCACAAGGGAACAGAGCTAGAGACATACCAGAAAGAGGACATTAATTCATGACTACTCATTGGGCCTGATTACAAAACAAGCTATAAGGAGCATGAGGTAAACAGGGTTTTGCCCCAAAGGTACTAGTATTTGGGGCTATGGGTTTCATCCGCAGTGCTTCTTAAACTGGGGTCATGAAAAATTTGGTAACAGTAAAAGATTTCTGAATGTGCAATGACCAAAAATTAATTAAAAATTAAATGTAATGAATCCAAGGTATTTCTGACAGTGTTTGCCTGTGTTGCATCACACAACCTCACTACAGCCTTGGTTCTGAACACAAAGCATGCCCACTTTACACTGCACATGGCATCAGGCCATGCAATGCCAATGAACAATGCCAAAACTCGAAAAGGGGTCACCAGTGGAAAATAGTTTAAGAAGTCCTGTGGAGTACAGGGGATGTGTATAAACCGTTCTTAGTTTGCAGGACATATAAAAACAGTCAGAAAGCTGGATTTGTCTTGGCAGCAGAGAACAAAGCCCCCTCACCTCACTTTGACCTCCAATGATGATTGAAGGGGTAGCACTACTATATCAGAGCTGGACTTGCCCTTATGGTGACTGAATTCAACTCAGTAAGACTACCCCCTGAGCTGATACAACCCCCTCCTCTCTATGTTCTCCCACCCACTCAAGCAATTTTGCCCCAGGTGAAAATATTTCTAGTGTCTGCTCTGTGTATGATGACAGAATTTCAGATGCTTGGCATATATTGAAGTAAGTCATACTCAAATTGAATGTCAAAATTTTTTTTTAATTCAATTACAAAGTGCTTCTGTATCTTACTGTCTCTACACACATTGCTGATGTGATCACATCAAATCACTTGCAGCTAACTAAAAGTTTGTTTCCTTAGTTTCGCTCTGTTCCCTCCATCCACTGATGGATGCTCATCTCAAATTACCCATCCAGGACGTCCAATCCAAGTTCATTTGTCTTTCTCAATCCTGAAATCCCTGGACAGCATGTTATCTTTTGGTAAGCATTAGACTTGAAAATCCTGACCCTCTTCACTTCAGTAATTCCGTGGGTTATATCTCAGAAAAAAAAGGTACACTTAAAGTCTCAGCATCTGAGACTTAAATAATTTATGATCTCAAGTTAAAGTAGCCCTGTCAATGGCAATTTTTTTTCCCCAGTGGAACCTTAGATTAGTAGTCAATGCTGCCAGTCATCTCACCTCTCAATCTAAAGCCAAAGATAGCTGAGGATACAGGGAAAAAGAAGATAAGGGGGTATGGGTTCACAGCTGGAGGAAAGAGCCACACTTAAAGGACAGTAGGAAGACGATGAACTAGGAAAAGGGACTAACTCTCAGACAGATGAAAAAAGAGAAATGGTGTAGAATAGAGTTATGAATACTCTTAATAGAATGAGAGTATTCAGGAGAAAGAGGATGGTCAGTGGTGTGGAATATGGCAGGAAGGTCAAGAACAATGCCTTGTCTCATTCCAAAGAATTTTTGTGGGCTTCTCATACTTTTGAATGAATTTCCCCTATTGAATATCAGATGCTATTTCTTCTTTTATTGAACTATTTGAAATCTACCCTCTCAGAATGTAAGGTTTATGTCAATCAATATGCTGCTTTTCTTTCTTCTAACACAAGGGACAGGAGGACCGATGGTAATAGTTGACTTTAGATTGTGAGGTCCTTGAGGCCAAGGATTGTTTTTGCTTCTCTTTGTATTCCTAGCTCTTAGTACAGTGCCTGACACTTGACCAATGTTTATTGATTGACTGACTGACAAGAAGGTCTAGTAACAAAGGAAGCCTCAGTAGTTGCTATTTCCCATGTTCCAATCTCTAGATTGAACTCCTTTGACCAGAAACTCTTAATCCTTTGGTATGTTTCCTGATGGCAGGTAAATTTGTTCACATGTGAATCACCAGACTGCCAAGGGAATGATAATAATAATAATAATAATAATAATAATAACAACAACAGCACTAGATAACATTTATATAGCACCTACAACATGCCAGACACTATGCAAAGCACTTCATGAATATTACTTTATTTGATCTTTACAACAACCCTGGGAAGTAGGTGCTATTATTATCCCCATTTTACAGAGGAGGAGATTGAGGCAAACAGAGGTTAAGTGACTTGTCTCAGGTTACACAACTATCAAGCATTTGAGGCCACATTTATATTTTCCTGACTCCAGGCCCTGTGGTCAATCCATTTTGCCACCTAACTACTATGGAACAAAAATCTTCTACCTTAAAGGGTCTAGCTTTAGCTCAATCATCTATGGGGGAAACCTTATGCCTATTACAGAGTTACCAGTGGTCATTGATCCTTCTACCCTTTTTTTCTCTTTGTCACATTCCAATACCATGAGATGAATGCAGTACATTAGCAGTTGCCGAGCTTTGGCCCCCACACAAATGATAAATATTTTTGGTTCTTTTTTTCTTTCAGTTTCTGAATCAGGAAAGAACAATAAATATCAGACAAATAAGAAAACAACAAGGGAGAAAACACAGTGAAAGGAAGATGAAAATCTTGAGCTCAGTTCTTCCTGTCTTGTAAATTTCATTTATATTACACATACCTGGTAATGCAGGTGGTGGGATTCAAGTGGAAGGCCTCTTCTCTCCTTAACTGCCTCTGTCATTGTTCTTACCATTTCGCTTACTGATCATTTTGGTTTGAGGCACTGAAATCTCATTATTTAAAATGCAAATACTTGGAGAGAATAATAAACAGTAAGTAGCTAGTCAGATGCCAATGCATTTGTAGTCAAATGCTTCTTGGAAAGTGTAAAATTTGGCTTGGGTTTTCTCAATCTGTGGCTCTGGACAAGTCAGTTGACCACTCTGTCTCTACTTCCTCAATGGCAAAATTGGAATAACAGTATCTCCCTTGCCAACCACTTAGTAATGTTGTAAGGATCTAATGATATAATGTATGTGTAGTCCTTTTATAGAGAGTAAAGTGGTATTACAAGGTAGAATGGTGAGCAGGGCAGTGCCCTGGGTTCAGCAGACCTTGGGCCCAAATTCCTGCTCTGCAACTTCCTGTCTGGGTGGCAAGTCACTTAATTTACTTGACTTTTCAATTCCTCATCAGTAAAATGAGTGTTTGGCCTAAGTAGGCTTCTAATTTGAAATCTATGATTCTATAATCTTCCATTGTAATCCTCCTCTGATGCCTCATCATGTCATGGAGGCCACCCTGAGTTCTTAGGCTGTATATCAGTGAATCACTATGTCTGAATGATTCTAAAAGCTGAAAAAGATTTGGGGTGGACTTTTTGATGGTTTGTATGTATTTGTCCAAAGACAAAATGTATAGAGAGGCTCCTTACCTAATGACTAGGTCATGTTTTGTTTGGTTTGGTTTAGTTTTCACTTGTACTAATCCATGAATATTACCCACAAAAGACTATAATAAGGGTTCTAAATTTGAGGTCTATGGACAGATTTCAAGTTGTCTATGAACTTGAATGGAAAAAGTCGCAGATTTATTTTCACTAATTTTCACCTGAAATTTAGCATCTCCTTCAATTAGAAATTGAATTGTGGATTTTGTAAGTAACATTTTTCTGAGAAGGGTTTCATGAGCTTCACGGGATCCATGAAACAAATAAAATTTCAGATCTCTTTCTCTAGAGGGTTGAGGATATGACCTAGTGGAGGAATTACCAACACCAAAGAAATCAGGAATCCTTGAAGCATCATCATTATTATTAGAGTAAATTAATGTATTAGCTAACTCTTTTTGAGGGAAGATTAATTACACAACATACTTTAGAGCAAGGATTCTTAACTTTTTTTTTTTTGTGCTCATGGACTTTTTGGCAGTCTGGTAAGATCCATAGACCTTACCAGATAAATACTGTAAAATGCATATAATAAAATACATAGAATTAAAAGGAAAAATATTATATTGACACAGTTAGCAAATGTTAAAAAAAAAAAAACACAACTCATGGACTCCAGGTTAAAATCTCTGCTCTAGAGCCACATTGCTCTAGAATAAAAAAGTCTCCCTTGGTTCTTTAGCTCTCTTTCCTTTCCATACGTTCAGCTTTAAAATTGCAATATACAAAAGGATCATTAAAATTAAGTATTGGAAGGTACATTTGCAGCTATCAAATTGCAACTCATTAAAACCTACCTGAAGTGTTTGTCCAGCTTCTACCTGAAGACCTCTAAGAAGGGAGAACACGTTGCTTCCTGAGGCAGCTCAACTTCTGGACAGTTATAATTGTCAGGTTATAATTGTTAGTTTTAATTGGTCCTGACATCAAATCTAAATTTGAATCTTTACAATTTCTACCTATGGTTATACCTTCTGGTACCATACAGAAAAAGTCTAATCCATCCTCCGTAGGACAGACCTTCAAATATTTACGCACACTCATCATGATCATGTTCTTTCTAGGCTAAGCATGGCACAATTTCATGAACTAATTATCATCTGTAATGGATTCAAGTCCTGTCACTTACCTGGTTACTTTCCTCTGGACATTATCCAATTTATCAATACCCTTCTAAAAGCATCCTGCCCAAAACTGAACACAATACCCCAGATGAGGTCTGACAAAGGTGAGTACAGAGGGACAATTACTTCTGTATTCTTGAAAGGTGCACTTCTCTTGCTGCACCTCAAGATTGTGTTAGCTTTGCTTTCTTGGTGGCCACATCACGTTGCTAACTCATAGTGAAGTTGTGGTTCACTAGAAATAGTTTGATCTTTTCAGAATGCCTGATTCCTAGAAATGAATCCTCTATCTTGCGTTTAAGGATTTTATATTTTATGCTCAAGCATAAGACTAAAGCTATCCTTTCTAGCTTTATGTCATCTGCTAATTTCATAAGCATGCCTTTATAATGCCTTTCGCCAAGTCATCGATTAAAAAAAAGTTTTTTAAACATATTTTTATTTGATGAAATATTTACCAGTTACATGTAAAACAATTTTTAACAATAATTTTTAAAATTTTCGAGTTCCAAATTCTCTCCTGCCACCTATGCCTTCCACTTCCTTGAGAAGGCAAACAATTCGATATCAATTATATATATATGAAGTCATGAAAATGTATTTCCATATTAGCCATGTTACAAAAGAAAACACAAAAAATAAAAATAGAACAAGAAAAATAAACTAAAAAAAAGTTTGTTTCAATCTGCATTCAAAGTTCATCAGTTCTCTCTGTGGAGGTGGCTAGCATTTTTCATAGGTCTTTTGGAATTGTCTTGGATCATTGTCTTGATCACAGTAGCTAAATCACAGTTAATAACCCTTAAATATTATTATTATTGCATACAATGTTCTCCTGGTTCTGCTCATTTCACTTTGCATGAGTTCATATGAGTCTTCTCAGGTTTTTCTGAAATCATCTTGCTCATTATTTCTTATAGCACAATAGTATTCCATCAAATCATATATTACAACTTGTTCAGCCATTCCCCAATTGATGGGCATCCCCTTGATTTTCTATTTGTTGCCACCACAAAAAGAGCTGCTATAAATATTTTTGTATAAATAGGCTCTTTTCCTTTTTTCTTTGATCTTTTTGAGATACAGACCTATTAGTGGTATTTCTGAGGCAAAGGGTATGCACAGTTTTATAACTTTTTTTACATAATTCCAAATTATTCATCAGGAGGGTTTGACTAGTTCACCAGTCCAACAGTGTATTAGTGTCCCAATTTTTCCACATCCTCTCCAGCATTTGTCATTTTGCTTTTCTGTCATTTTTGCCAATCTGATAGGGGTGAGGTGCTACTTCATAGTTGTTTTAATTTGCATTTCTTTAATTAGTAGTTATTTAGCACATTTTTCATGTGACTATTGACAACTTTGATTTCTTATTCTGAGAATTGTCTGTTCATATCTTTTGACCATTTATTAACTAGGGAATGGCTTTTTTTTTTAAATAAATTGGCCTTAGTCCCTGTATATTTGAGAAATGAAGCCTTTATCACAGAAACTTGCTGTAAATTTTTTCCCCCAGTTTCCTGTCTTCCTTCTAATTTTGGCTATGTAAGTTTTGTTTGTGGAAATTCTTTTAAATTTCATGTAATGAAAATTATCTATTTTATTTCCCATGATTTTCTCCATCTCTTATTTGGTCATAAACTCTTCCATTATCCATAGACCTGACAGGTACATTTTCCCATGCTCCCTTAATTTACTTATATCACCCTTGATGTCTAAATCACTTATTCATTTTGACGTCATCTTGGTATACAATGTGAAAAGTTGGCCTATGCTTGGTTTCTGCTGAACCGTTTTCCAGTTTTCCCAAGAATTATTGTCAAATAGTAAGTTCTTGCTCCCGAAGCTTGGATCTTTGGGTTTATCAAACAGTATTATCAAATGATTACTATTGTCATTTACTACTTTGTTTTGTGTACTTAATCTATTCCACTGATCCACCACTCTATTTCTTAGCAAATACCAGATTTTAATTTTATGTTTGTTGTTTTGTAATATACTTTGAAATCTGGACCTGCTAGGTTGCATTCCTTTTCATTTTTTTTTCCATTGATTTCCCTGACATTCTTGCCTTTTTGTTCTTCCAGGTGAATTAAAAAATATAGCTCTATAAAATATTTTTTGGTAATTTGTTGGCATGCCATTAAATAAGTAACATAACTTAGGTAGAATTTTCATTTTTATTATGTTGACTAATCCTAACATTGAGCAATTAATATTTCTCCAACTGTTTAGATGTATTTATATTTATATGAAAAGTGTTTTGTAATTGTGAATCCCAGGGTTTGTCTTGGCAGGTAGATTTCTATCCCAAGTATTTTATCTTGCTTGTCATTATTTTAAATGGAATTTCTCTTTTTATCTCTTCCTGCCGGATTTTGTTGGTAGTATATAAAAGTACTGATGATTTATGTGAGTTTATTTTATATCCTGCAACTTTGTTAAAGTTGTTAATTGTTTCAACTAGTTTTTTTTTTAAACTGATTCTCTATGGTTCTCTAGTTGGACTATCATATCTGCAAAAAAAATGAGTTTTGTTTCCACATTGCCTGTTTTTATTCCTTCAATTTAATTTTCCTTGTTATATTGCTACTGAGCATTTCTAGTACAATACTGAATAATAGTGGTGATAATGGAAATCTTTGCTTCACCTTTATCTTAATTACAGATGATACTTGCTCTTGGTTTTAGTTAACTATTACTTCTCATTTTGAGAAAGACTCCATTGATTCTCTTGTTTTCTAGTTTTTTTTTTTTAATAAGAATGAATGTTACATTTTGTCAAAAGCTTTTTCTGTATCTATTGATAAAATTATATGATTTTTGTTGTTTTTGTTATGGATAGGGTCAATTACGCTGAAAAATTTCCTAATATTGAACCAGCCCTGCATTCCTGGTATAAATCCCACCTGATCATAGTGTATAATATTTGTGCTACATTTCTATAATTTCCTTCCTAGTATTTTATTTATTTATTTATTGCATTGATGTTCATTAAGGAAATCGATCTATGGTTTCTTTGTTTTTTTTCTCTCCCTGGTTTAGGTATGAAAGGAATTTGGCAGACTTCTTTGCCTGTTTTTTCAAATAGTTTATATAGTATTGGGATTGTTCCTTAAACATTTGATGGAATTCATTTGTAATCCATCTAGTCCTGGGGAGTTTTTCTTAGGGAACTCATTGATAGCTTGTTCAATTTCTTTTTCTAAGATAAGATGATTTAAGTATTACATTTCTTCTTTTGTTAATTTGGGCAGTTAATTTTTTTTGGTAAATATGCATACATTCCAGTTTTATTTTCTGTTCCACTAGCATGTTATTGGGTGAAGTAACTCTTAAACACTGCATTAATTTCATCTTCATTGGTGGTGAATTTACCCTTTTCATTTTTGATACTTTTGATAATTTGGTTTTCTTTTTTCTTTTTTAATAAATTAAGCAATGGTTTATCTATTTTATTGTTATATTCATAAAGTCAGCTCCTAGTTTTGTTTATTAGTTCAATTTTTTATTTCAATTTTATTAATCTCTGATTTTCAAGATTTCAATTTTTGTGTTTAATTGGGGATGTTTAATTTATTCTTTTTTTAGTTTTTTTTTTAGTTGTATGCTTACTTCACTTATCTTCTCTTTCCTTTCTTGATGTATATATTTACAGATATAAATTTTCCATTAAGTACTACTTTGGCTTCATCTCACAAATTTTAGGGGTATTCCACTTATATGTAAAGGAATCAAGACCATGTTCTTGTTTAAGAGAGAGAGAGAAAGAGAGAGAGACAGAGACAGAGACAGGGGCAGAGACAGAGAGACAGAGAGAGACAGAAACAGAGAGAGAGAGAGAGAGAGAGAGACAGACAGACAGACAGACACACACACACACACACACACACTCACAGAAGAGAGAGAATTGATGAAGCTGTTGGGAAAACATGAGACTGAAAGTTGGCCTGATTTACAATTGTGCCAATGGAAGATGATAACAACATATGCCCCATTGGTCCCATATCTGATGAGTTATTCATTTATTCATTTTCAAACATTCTCAACCTGGTGTTTTGGATAACCAAATCATTCTAGAGCTGGCAGTTTCATAGAATCATAGCATCACAGATTGTCCCAGTCAGAAGGGACCTTTTAGTCCCCATTTAGTCTAACCTGTAACTGAACTGTAATTGCCTCCAAAATCCCTTCAGAAAATCATCATTGAGCTTCTATTTGAATGTCTTTCAGTAAGTGGGAACTTATTCCCTCCCAAGATAGTCTGTTAGACTTTTGGAAAGCTCAAATTATTAGGCAGTTTTTTTCCGTTATATTGAGACCAAATCTTTTTTTTTTTAACTTCCTTCAATTGTTTTTGGTTCTGACCTTTGGGGCCAAGTAAAACATGTTTAATCCCTTTCCTTGCTGGCTCATTAAATGTTTGAAAATAAAGATCATGTCCTGTTGAAGACTTCTCTAGGCTAAACATTTCAACTTATTTCAAATAATCCTTGCTTATAGGCCAACATTTTCTATCCTTGTGACATTCTTGATGTGACTCTGGAAACCTCAGTTATTTTCAGAGCAGTGGCTTTAATGTCTAGAAATCTATTACTATCTTCTTAAGGGGACTGGAAAATGACCAGAATGTCCCTCTTACTATTCTCTTGGTCATTTAAGGATGCCTAACTTTGGCTACTTTTAGCAGCAGCTTTCCTTGCTACAAAAAGTAGATATAAAAGGACTATTAGATAGAAGGTCAGGTTTCATCTGAGATACCTTAAGAAATTACATGTGTGAAGAAAGTAAAAACTGTGTCATTCCTGTTCATTGGGAACTCATAAAACAATCTCATGCTCATCCTTTTCATTCACCTCCCATCTTTGAATATGCCCCTGGAACACTGGACTGCTATAAATCAATCAGTCAGTCAACAAGCATGTATTAAACACTTACTATGTGCCAGGCACTATGCTTAGTGATGAGGATTCAAAAAAAAAGGCAAAAACCTCAGTCTATTCCCTCCAGGGGTTCACAGTTTAATGGGGAAGACAACATGCAAACAACTATGTACATTGAAAATATATGCAATGTAAATGGACGTAATCTCAGAGGGAATTCTCACCAGAATCCAGGAGGATTAGGAAGGCTTCTTATAGAAAGTGGGATTTTAGATGGGATTTGAAAGAAGCTGGGGAAGCCAGCAGGTGTAAACGAGAAAGGAGACATTCCAGGAATGGAGGACAGCCAGAAGAAATCCAGAGTTGGGAGATGGAGTGTCTTTTGTGAGGAACAAGTCCGTGGATCATAGATTCTGGAGAGGAGTAAGGTCTAAAAGGACTGGAAAGGGGTGAAATTAGAAAGGGGTTCAAAAGTCAACTAGAGCTGTCATCTTAACTTAACTATTGGACCTAAGATTCCATATTATTTCATTTTGAAAATACGAAACTATTATCCCACTTCCCTTCTAGTTCCCCTTTATATATTATCTTCTCCCATTAAAATGTAAGCTCCTTGAAAATAGAGACTGCCAGGTGTACTTATATTTGTATCCCCAGCAATTGGCACAGTAAGTGTTTGATAAATGATAAGTGCTTAATAAATGTTTTAGCATCATCATTATAGCATTTATGTAGTGGTTTAAAGTTTGAAAGCACTTTACAAATTTGATCTCATTTTATCCTCACAACAACCCTAGGAGGCAGGTGCCATTATTATTCCATTTTATAGATGAGGAAATGAGGTAAACTGAAGTTAAGTGACTTGTCCAGAGTCGTATAGCCAGTAAGTATTGAGTCAGGATAATATTGATATCTAATCTAAGACTGAGCAGAGATTGCCTGGGTTGATATTAATAGCAGCTCCCATTTTCAAAGCGTGCACACAAACACACACGCATCTTTCACAATCACCATGTGAAATGGATAATAATGATGATTATCATAATAATTTATTGACATGATAATTTAAGGTTTAAAAAAGTTTCCACACAATAATCCTGTGGAGTCAGCTATGAAAATATTATAACCTCCATTTTATAGAGGAGGAAACTGAGGTTTGAAAGTTTATGTGAATGGCTTATGGTCATTGTACCTAACAAGTAGACTAGCAAAGGAATTGCCTATTTATGAGGGAGATAAGAATGCAAGGTTGTGTGGAACTGTCTCAGGGCTGAAGATTTGCTGCAGTTGGCTCCAGAAAGTAGAACAAAGAACAATGGGTGTGAGAGAAATGATTACTTCTTTCTTTTAAAAAAAATTAATTTATGGAATAAAACAAGCATTTCTATAACATAGTACAATAAAAAGATTATTGTACATGAAACTACAAGTCTACCATGCACAACTTGTTATTCCTTTCAAATATGACAAAATTATCTTGTCAATTTCTTTTTTCCTTCCTTCCTTTCCCCCTTGCCCTAGAGATGGCTATCATTAGACACAAATAAGTATATATGTGTAAAATTATTCTATACATACTTCTATTTGTTAGTTCTTTCTCTGGATACTGATTGCATCTTTTTCATGGCATTTGCAGTTAATTTGGGAATTGCTAATAGAATAAATTATTTGCTCAAAGTTGTTCTTAAAACATTATTGCTGTTACTGCCTACAATGTTCTCTTTGTTCTGCTCATTTTGCATTTCATTATTTCATGCAAGGCTTTCAATGTTTTTCTAAAATCATTGAGTTCATCATTTCTTGTTGCGGAGTAGTATTTAATCACAATCTATATATACTACAACTTGTTCAGTCATTCTCCAGTTGATGGGCATCCCTGCAATTTCCAGTTCTTTGCAACTACAAAGAGAGCTGCTTTAAACATTTTAGAACATATAGGTTGTTTTCCTTTTCCCCTACTTATCTTCAGAAATAGATCAAGTAGTAATATTGCTAAGTCAAAGGGTATAGATAATTTAATAACCCTTTGGGCATAATTCCAGATTGCTCTCCAAAATGATTGGATCAGTTCACAATTCCACAATGAATTAGTGTTCCATTTTTTCCATATCACCTTTAATAATTGTCATTTTCTCCTTCTATCATTTTAGCCAATTTAGTAGGTGTAAAATGATATCTTAAAGTGTTTGAATTTGCATTTTCCTAATCAATAATGATTTAGACCATTTTTTCATATAACTACAAATTGTTTTGATTTTTTCACCAAAAAACTGCCTATTCATATCCTTTGACCATTTATCAATTGTGAAATGACTGTAGAAATTTTCCCCTGGGCAAGTCACTTAACCCCCATTGCCTCACAAATAAAAACAAAAAAGAAACAAACAAAAAAAAACTGACCCAACAACAACAACAAAACAGCAAAACACAAAAAAAACAAACAAAAATGAAATTTCCCCCCAATTTTCTGCTTTCCTTCTGATGTTACATTAGATTACATTTCCTTACATTTTCTTCTGATCTTACATGAAATTAAAAAGGTTTTGTACAAATAAGTACAAAACCTTTTTAATTTAATGTAATCAATATTATCCATTTTACATTTAACTTTGCTCTATCTCTTGTTTATAATATTGGAATCTAAATCTCATCTAGGTTGAAAAGGAAACTACGTATACATCTGAAGAGGTTTAGAAGTCTTCTGAACTTCTAGAGAGGCTAGAAAACTGGGGAATAGGTTGAGGGAGGGACTTTTAGAAGGGTATATGATTAAGATTAGGAGGGTGGGGTGAATAGATAAGGGAAGGACTCTTAGACTGGTAGTTAAAATAAGGAATATGAGGGTAAGGGGAGAAGATAAGGTAGCTGGGATAAGGTGAAAAGAGAGGGTGAGAAGGAAAATAGTAAGTAAAAATAAAATGGAGGGAAAATCACAAATAGTTATTATAATTTTGAATGTGAATTAGAAAAAAATGACAAAATTCAATTGGAGAAACAAAAGAGTCCAGAATACCAAAGTAAATAATGAAAAAAAAAAGTGTAAAAGAAGGAGGTTTATGAGTACTGGGTTTTAAACTATTTTATCAGGCAGTAATTATCAAAAGTATCTGGTACTGGCTAAGAGACAGAAAGGTAGATCAAAGGAATAGAATAGACATACAATTTACAGCAGCTAATGAATATAATAGTTTTGTGTTTGGCAAGTGTAAAGACTTAAGATTTTGGAATTATTTCTCTCATATTAATAATCAATTATTGAATTAGCACCAGGATTTTTTCAGAAACCTGTAGATTTTTCAGTCTCTGAAGGACATTGCTGGTGGATGAGATTGTCCAGATCCCCAGAACTACATGCATTTTGATCCTAGGTAGGAGATCCCACCCAGCTAAAGAATCTTACAAAGAATTTAAGGCAAATTCTGGCCCCTTGTGTTCCACTAAGACAGATCTGAGTAGGGACAGATCCTTTTTTTTGTCTAAATCACCCTAGGTATGGGTAGTCTGGATAAGGGATAAATATCTTTGTCCAAGACTGAGTGATCAGTCATATCCCCTAACTCCTCATTAGAATAAGGCCATCTCTCATAATATTTATTCTTCTCATTAATTGTTAACCAATCATAGTTGATTGCCACCCTCAGGTACACCCATTCTTCCAAGAGCATATAAGCATTGAGTGGGTTCCATGAGGGATCTTTGGCATTCAAGAGTGCCACTGACTTCCTTTATTTATTATCCATTATCAATGATTACTAAAATTATTAATTACATAGAAACTATTTCTCTTGAACTTTTTATATGTCACAGCAGTTAAAAAGAGGAACTGGATGTCCAGAAAAATTTCCTAATAATTAGTGTTGTCCAAAATTGATGAGGCCCTCTTGGGAGGTATATTGTAAAATTCTCTACCAGACTGTAAACTGCTTGAGGGCAGGGATTATCTTTTGACTCTTTTTTGTATTTTCAGTGCTTAGCATAGTACTTGTCACATAATAGGTGTTTAATAAATGTTTATCAATTGAAGTATTGGATATCCCCAAGCTTGAAACTCCTTAAGCAAAGCCTAGAAACTCCTTCTAAGAGGCAGAGCTAAGATTAGAACACAAATCTTTTGGCTTCCAAATCCAGTGCTCTTCCTGAGAAGCAGAAATGACTCTGTCTTTGTTCCACACAGTTGTAATGAGTTAAACTTTCCCATCCCTCTGAAGAGGACCCAAGACACTTCTGATAGAGAATTGCCTATTAGTGTGATTTTGGAGATTCAAGAAAGGTCCCTCCCTTTGTCTGAAAAAAAATGTCTCTTCTCCACAAAAGTTGATGACCAAAATTCCACTTAAAGGGCTATATTTCTCCCTAGGAGGTATAACATTTTTAGCTCTTGTTAGACATTTACACTTTATTGCAAATTAATCTCAAAAGTAGCAAGAACATAATTGGGGAGAAAATACTTTTATTGCTCCCTGCCAGAGTTAGACTATGTTAGGACTATTTTGTTCAGTTCTGGGGACCACATTTTGGGGAAAGACATTGACAGATCATTCAGAGGAGGTTGATCTGGATGGTGAAAAGATAAGATCATGTTATCTGAGGATCAATTCTGAGAAAAGAGGAGTTGGGGGGATGGGAGTAAAATGAGCATCTTCAAATATTTTAAAGGCAATCCTACGGAAAGGGATTAGCTTCCTTCCACTTGGCCCTAGAAGACAGAAGTAGGAGCAGTGAGTTGAAGTGATGAAGGGTCAATTTCATCTCTAAGGAAGAACTATCAATCAGCATTGTCCAACAATAAAATAGATTGTCTCACAGGGGAGTGAGTTTTCCATTATTGGAGGCATTCAACAAAAGGCTTTGGTTACTTGTCAAAGATATAAGCAGGAGTAGTTCCTGTTTTATGCTGGATAAGATGTCCTCTGAGTCTTGCTATCTTTATGATTCAGTGAAAATCATATGTGCTCACCTATTTCCATTTCCTCTTATGGTGATCCTCCTTGCCAACTTAACATTTTGAGATAAGAAACCAAGAAAAATGTATTCTGTTCATTATTCTCCCCTCTACCCTGTACTTAAGTTTTACTTGGACGCAATAACCAGGCTTTTAAGAGAGGCTAAATGGAATACACTTTGTCATGTTCTTAGTTCAAGCTCTGTCTGCTTTGACTTTGTCAGCATACTATAGGATGGTGAGCTTGAGGGCTGGTTTCTAAGGGACACCTTATCATCAGACCCCATTAAATGACTATAGGTTTACAGATAAGATTGTATAATAATTAATAATGATGATGATGGTGATAATTCACATTTGTTTAGGACTTTAAGGTTTATTAAGTGTTTTGCTCACATTACAGTGAGAGTGGCACCAAGATAATAACCCTCATCAATCTTCATCCTTTTTGATCTCTCTTTAGCCTTGAATCACTGTAAGTCACCCTCTTCTACTTAATACTCTCTTCTCTGTAGGTTTTCATGACACTGTACTTTTCTGGTTCTCTTCATGTCTGACCACTCCTTTTCAGTTTCTTTTACTGGATCTTCACCTAAGTCATGCCTGATAACTGTGTATCCCCCCCAGAGTTCTGTCCTGGGCCTTCTTCTCTTCTCCCTCTATACTATTTCACTTTGTGATCTCATCAGCTCTCATGGATCAAATTATCATCTCTGTGTAGATGATTCTCCTAACTATTTATCCATTTTTTCCTTTTTTCCTAAACTCCAGTATCACATCTCCAACTACATATTGGTCATTTTGAACTGGATGTTCCACAGATATCTTAAATTTGACATGCCCCAAACTGAACTCATCATCTTTCCTCTCAAACCCTATTCTGGACTTCTATTACTGTTGAGGATACCATCATTCTCTGAGTCACCCAAGCTTATAATCTGGGTGTCATTCTATTACCACTCAGAAACATTCCTATTTTTAAGTGCTAAAAATGTAATAAAAATATATTTTTATCCCTTCTACCCCTCCACTTTATAAAAAAGAAAAAAAAAACAAATTCCTTATAACATACTATATAACAAATATGCAGTCAATCGAAACAAAATTCCTAATTGACTATATAAAAAAAAGTTTCAGTTTTCACCCTAAATCCATTACCTCTCTGTCAAAAGAGGGTAGTATGTTTCATCATTGGTTCTTTGGAATAATGGATGTTTATTGTATTGATCATAGTTTTTATAGATTTCAAAGTTTGTCTTTTCAGTGTTCTTGTTATTGTAGAAATTATTCTCCTGGTTTTTTTAATTTAATTTTTTTAAATCTTAGAATCTTCATTCTCTCTAATCCCCTTATATCTAATCTATTGCCAAGTCTTGTCCCTTTCATCTTCATGATATTTCTTTTATGTATCCCCTTCTCTTCTCTGACACTGTCATCACTATGGTACAGGTCCTCATCACTTTAGACCTGGACTGTTGCAATAACCCTCTGGTTGGTCTCACTGCCTCTTCCTACTCTATTCTGTCCTCCACTCAACTGCAAAAGTGATCTTCCTAAAGTGCTGACTATTTCTAACTATGTCACTACTACTCCATCTCACTTAAACTCTAGTGGCTCCCTATTGCCCCTAGCATCAAATATAAAATCTGCTATTTGACTTTTAAAGCATTTCCCAATCCAGCCCCTTAATACCTTTTAATTCTTCATATGTCTTACTCTCCTCCATGTACTCTATGATCGAAGGATACTGGTCTCGTTGCTCTTCACACGTTAGCTCCAGACCACATGCCTTTTACTGGATGTTTCCCATACCTGGAAAACTCTCTCTCCTTGCCTCTGCCTCTTTGTTTCTCCAGCTTTCTTCAAGTCTCAGCTAAAATCTCATTTTCAGCAAGAGACCTTTTCTATATCTCTCAATGCTTGTACTTTCCTTATAAGGTTTTCTTTAATTTCCTCTGTGTGTATATGTATGTATGTATGTACATGTATGTATGTATGTATATGCACACACATATCTGCATATATTTTTTATGTAGTTGTTATCATGGTATTTCTCCCATTAGAATGCAAACTCCTTGATGGAAGGGGTTATTTTTACTTTTCTTTCTACACTAAATGCTTAGCACAATTCCTGTATCATTAAAACATAACAAAAACAAAAACAACATCTTTTTTTTTTGCCTTTCTTTGTATCCCTAGTACTTAGCACAGTGCCTGAAACATAATGGATAATTAGCAAAAGTTTATCGATTGACTGACTGTGTTATATCCTAGAGAATAGAGAGCTCCTCAAAGTTTTTGTTCAGGAGATTATGGTCAATCTGGTGCACTAGGAAGATTATTTTGGCAGTTGAACAGAGGCTAGATTGCAGGGAGAGATGGAAGCAAGGAGTCAAATTAGACCATTAAAATATTGAAGGCTTTAGTCAGTGCAGGGGCTATTTAAGTATCACAATGAGACAGGGAATACATAGTACTTGTTCATTCCTCACTCTCTTAACTGACTTCCCTGATCAAACTTTGACCTGAAGTAGTTTCTGTTCCCAGCCCTTCAAGGAGTCTAAACTGGGATAAATTCCTTAGTTTACAGTGTTGTTAATGCTTCTGCATCCATGGTTCTCGAACTCAGTGGAAAGTTATTCAGTTTCCTATCAAACTTTGCCTGAGTCAGGTTAGGAAGAAGAATCTTAGTCTCAGACCCAACTTCTTTGTGTAGTCTTTCTGGCTGTTATCACATCATAGTGTCCTCCATTCTTTTGAATGATTAACAGATGGAAGACATTTATTAGACCTTAAAATATGCTCTAAGAAGGCTGGCTATCTGTGGGACAGAATGCTGTTGTGCAGATTTGTGAGTTAGAAAGTATCCTGGCATTTCAACTCCTTGAGCGTCGGAGAAATTGCATGCCAAATGAGATTCATTTTAATACTGCTAACTACTGTACCACATTGATATGAAAGAGTTCTTCACCATGAAACATCCCAGAATGCTTTGCAAATGCAAATGCAAAGAGAAAAAAACTCACCCTGCTGTTCAGCCTTTGTTAAGAGACCTGCTGTGGAAAAGTCCCAATTCCCTTGGTTGAAATGTAGCAGCTGTTCTATATCCTGAGCAGGAATTTTGGACCAGGAGACTTGGGATTTTTATCACCTCAATGTGATAGGATCCCTCTGGAGGAATCAGAAATTTTGCAGTAGCAGAGTTTCCTTGAATACCACACCCTTTTAATTTTACATAATATAGAATGTAATTAGTGTAATTGCTATTTAGCATAATGAGCTTATTTTAAATTAATTTCCCCTTAAAATTCTTTTCTCATGCTTTATGGTAGCATAGAGATGATCGTATGTTTTCAAAGCCAATGCCAACAGATTTCAAGTCACAAATCTTAGCAAGCTGGAAGAACTTGGAGTATATGGTTCTATCAGTAGACTGTGTGCTTTCATCCAAGGGCTGTCATACTTCCACCTAAGATGTTGATGTGAAATGATCTATAGGATCCCAGCTCTCCCACAAAACTCCATCACAGATCTAAAAGGGTACAACATGGTATAATGATAGCAAGGAACAAAGGGAAACAAAGGTCCTCCATCTAATATAGGATTACATATGAAGACAGCCAGAAGCCTGAGTATTAGGAGAGGACATATACCTGGGAAGCTCTGGTAAATGGTGTCTAAAGCCACAGGATCTCATCTCTAGACTCTTGAAATAGTAGAATGGGACAGAGCTAGTCACTGTTCAGAGAGACAGGGATAGATAGAGAAAACATGCCTTGGGGTACAAGACACTTGAAGTCCATAAGGGAAAGGCAATAACCCAGGAGGTCTATGGCCCTCCAATATGCTTGAATCCAGTTTACCAGGAGACAGAGGCAGCTCAGTACCCAGCTAGAGGTAATTCTAGGACACCTGACACTAAAGAGTCAACTCATTGGAGTTAGTGCAACAAGAAGGAGACAGAAACTGTGCCAAGGCCAGCCCCATATTAGACTTCCAGGAGATTAAGTTAGAGGCAAGATATTTTGGCAGAAGATGAGATCTAGTTCCCATCATGCCTTCCAGAAGTTCAGAGGCAGTGGGATACAGATTATAGCAGGAAAAGGACCAAATAGGGTCTGCTCACCCTATCTAAGAGTGTGGGAAGGGGTGGAGTCTGTCTCTTGAGCAAATTTAACTTCCATCCAGAAAGTGAGACTAGAGATATGAGTAAACAGAAGAAAACTCTGAGTACTAGGAAGAAATTTTATGGTAAAATTCTATGGTACTCTGAATACTAGGAAGAAATTATAAGAGGTAAATACAGAAGAAGAGAGTATTTCCATAACAAGTACAAATAGAGACTTAGCAAAAAGAGGCTGCATAGACTTGAAAAGTGGCTGGAATGAATTGACTAAGATAGAAAAAAAATAATTAGAAGTGAAATTAGAACACTTGTGGGAAAATGGAAGAATAAACAGCTTACAGCAGAAAGTGGAAGATGTCATCCAAGTAGTACATACCTTGAAAAATAGAATAGAGCAAATTGAACTCAATGATTCCATGACAGGAAGAAATATTAGAACAAAGCCAAAGAACTGACAACTTAGGACATGTAAAGTATCTATTATTGAGATAATTTAGGAATCATCCAACAGTCTGAAAACCATAAAATCAAAAATCCAGATTATATATATATTTAAATCATAAAGGAAAGCTGACAAATATATTAAGGTCAAAGGGGAAAATTAAAATAGAAACAAAATCCACTAGCCCTCTCCTGAAAGAAATCCCAGATTGAAAACATCCAGGAATGCTAAATCCAAAATATAGAGTCAAAGAAAATAAATACAGAGAGGAAGAACTCAAGAACCACCTTCCCTCAAATCACCAAATCCAAATACAAGATTATGCTTCATATACTCTGGGGGAGATAAGGGTAATAAGCATCTCATACCTGCATATGTTAAAAGAGAGAAAATTATGGTTGACTATCTAGAAGACCAAAGAAAAAGTCTTAAAATAAGAAAAACTTACCCTGAAACACTAAATATGTAAACATAATTCTATAAGTAGAAAAAATAAAGGATTTTTAATAGAATAAATGACTTTTAATTATTCCTGATGATGATGAGAACTGGATAAAATCTTTAAAATGCAAACATGACAGATAAGAGAAACCTAGAAAGGTAAATACATTTGAGCAGTTTTGAAGGGAAAAAATGCTTATGAAGTACTTTAGAATTCTATTGTCTACAGGGATCACTGAAGAAGCTAGTAAGAACTAATGCAGTGCTTGGGACTAGAATTGGTTTTGTTACATTTTTATTCATCTTAAAAGAAGAAAGAAAAGAGGTTGTAAGATTACAGACTTAGATCTAGAGAAGTGGGAGAGGGGAGAAAGTGTACTATTTCTCATAATTGAGGTGTGCCAAAAGAAGAATATTCAAACATGCAGAAGAATATGCCTCTTTTTGTAACCCCAGCACTTAGTCCAGTGCCTGGCACATAATAAGTGCTTAATAAATGCTTATTGACTGAGTAGGTGTCTCATAAGCCTCAAACTTATTGAAAACGAGGCAAAGGAGAGTTGAACACACACAACACACAAAGAGTTGGGTGTAGAAATCTAATGAATTCAAAATCAATATAGAGAAAGACTGGGGCTGAGGTGGAGTTAAAGGGAGAATGGTAGAGTTGAGGATAGAATGGTTATAAACAAAACACTTCAACTTTGGAAGATGATCATAAAAGAGGAAGATAAAAGGAAAGAATGAAAATGTAAAAACCAGTAATCATAAACTGGATGATTTGAAGCTGAACATAGGAGTGACTTCAGATCACTTAAAATATAGATTACTCATTTTGATCACATTATTTTTCCTTCCCAAACCTCTTACATGTAAATACAGACAAAAAAGAAAATTATAGAGGACATGATGAGAGGAAAAAAACAGCAATCATAACTGTGAATGTAAATCAGATGAATTCACCCATAAAACAAAGGAAGGTACCAGAATGAATTAGAAAGCAGAATCTACCAAGATATTGTTTACAAGATCCACACTTGAAACATAAAGACTCATAGAAGTCAAAATGAGGGGTTGGCACAGAACTTATCTCCTGGGCATTTTTCTAAAATCAGGGATGGTAATCTTGATCTCAAAGTAGCAGTAAAAATAGACATAGTTAAAAGGAATAAGAATGGGAACTTCATTATGCTTAAAGGAACCATGGATGACAAAATAATATAAATATGTAATAATTGGCTTACCATCTAAGTAATTGAACAGAAAGCTAATAGTATATAAATAATAGGCAGCAAAACTATAATATATGGAATCCTTAGTTATAATGGAATCCTAATGCCTTTATACCTAGACAAAAACTAACAAAAAGTTAAAAAAAGTTAAGTGCCTGAATGTAATTTTAGAAAAAAATTAGATATGATAGATATCTGGTGATTATTGAATGATAAAAATTGACCATGCACTTGAAGATAAAAACCTCAAAAATGCAGAAAATAAGTAACACTTTACTGACCACAATGCAATAATATTATATTTAATAAAGATCCATTGAAGAAAGGATTAAAAATCAACTGGAGATTAAATAACTTAGGCCTTAATTATGGAATAGGTCAAATCACAGAAATAATAGATAAGATGGTGTTTAAGTTGGATGTGAGGAGATGTGGATGAGGAAAGGAGGAGGGAGAGGATGGAACAGGTAGTATTCAAATCACTCTTTAAAGTATGGATCTGATCTCAACAGGTGAAAAAAGAGAGAAAGGACAGTACAGAATTAAAAAAAAATGTTATGACCAAAAGAACAAATTAGTCTGAAAGTAGTGTTAAGGGTAGTCTGAGAGAGGGAGGTAGTGGAAGTTGGAAGACTCGTAATGATCCAGGCAGGTTTAATCAGGGATATGCTGCTAAATGTTTTCCCAGATCTCTGGGGGGAAATGTGCACAGGAAATACTTCTAAGTTTAATTTGCATTATTAACATTTTCTCTATTACTTTCTTAAGTCTAGAGAAACAACAAAACAATAAATTAAGCCCTGATTTGTAGCATTGTCTGATTTCTCAGATACAAGTGTTCCCACTGAAAATTTAATAATTGGCTCTTCTAAGCAGGTAAAACTGGGTCCAGCACAGTCCAGGATTTAATTTAGTCTGGGTCATTTGCTAGGTAGGTATCAATGATAATAGAGAGGTGAGGACAGATTTGAGAGCTGTTGTAGAGGGAATCAATAGAACTTGGCAAGCATACACAGACACACATATAATTAAGGATAGGGAAGGGTCAACAATAATACCAAAGTTTTGGATATAGAAGACTAGGTCAATGATGGAACTATTGACAAAAATAGTGAACTTAGGAAAGAGAAGCAACAGACTTAAGGAGAAAGGCAGTTAGCTATTTTTGACTCGTTGAGTTTGAATGGCTGGTGGAAAAACTCTGTAGGTATTTGGAAATGTAGCTTGGATGAGAGGTCAAGTTCAGAAAAATAGAGTGGGGACTCATCAGAAAACATGGTACTATCGATTGGGGGCATTCTAAATAAAATTGAAAAAAAGACTAATGGAAAACAGAATTTCAGAACTAAGAGGGAACTGGAGATCACATAATGAAACCTCCACATTTTATAAAATAAAAAAATAGATGGAGTGAAAAGTGAAATGAACTTCTCAAAGTCGCAGAATCAAGGAATCTCAGACTTGGAAGGGAACTCTTGGATCTTCTTGTCTCATTCTTATCTTAGCAAGATAAGATAATTTACAATCCCTGAAAAGTAGTCATCCAATCTTTGCTTGAAGACCCCCAATAGGGGAGAATAACCTTCCTCATAGGGCAGCTAGGTGGTACAGTGGATAGAGCACTGGGCCTGGAGTCAGGAAGACTCATCTTGAATTCAAATCTGGCCTCAGACACCTACTCACTGTGTGATCCTAGGCAAGTCATTTAAGCCTACTTGCCTCAGTTTCTCATCTGTAAAATGAGTTGGAGCAGGAAATGGCAAACCACTCCAGTATCTCTGCCAAGAAAACCCCAAATGGGCTCACAAAGAGTTAGACTGAACAACAAAGCACCTCATTAATTAATGGAAGGCTTTCTCTTTAGTTTTCCAGGACATCAAGTCAATAACTGCCTTTCTACAACTTTGACCCACTACCCTTGGATTTGGTGATTCCATCATCTCTGACTTCATTTCAGCAGAGGATCCTACTTACTCAGGAGAATCAAGATTTGGATCACATCCTCTTTCTCCAGGAGGGATCTTTCTGATAGAACCATAGAATGTTGGAGTTAGGAGAGACCTCAGTGATCATCTAGCCCAGAGCTTCTTAAACTTTTCCCACTCAAGACCCCTTTTCCATTTAGGCAGTATTCTTTAGCATTGCATGACCTGAGGGCATGCGCAGTGCAAAGTGCAAAGGGTGCCTGCTTTGTGTTCAAAGCCAAGGCTGCAATGAAGTTGTCCGATGCAACACAGGCAAGCGTTGTCAGAAACACCTAAGATTCATTACGCTTTTGGTTTTGAGTTAATTTTTGGCCATTTCACATTCAGAAACCTTTTACTGTTGCCAATTTTTTGTGACCCCATATGGGTTTGTGACCCACAGTTTAAGAAGTGCTGATTTAGCCCAATCACCTCATTTTACAAATGAAGAAACTAAGTCCCAGAGGGATCAAAAATAACTTTCCTGTAACAAATATCTATTGCTTGTTTGTCTAAGGTGACAGAGTCGATCACATAGAGATCTTTTCTCTATGATCTGTTGCCTTGGGTATTTCAAATTGACCCCTTAATCACCAGCACACATTGAGTCCACAACCTTCATAAGACATGGGCATCCACTCTGTGTCTTAAGAATTCAATAGAAATTCAACCTTAACTTTGCAAGGAATTGTACTACCAATGTGTAGTCAGCTTCTATTCGAGCCAGCAATTACGTGGATGACTCCACTGAAACAGTGAGTATATTAAGAGTTATTGATACCATCTGTTCTCTGCTCCCCTCTCCAATTCTAGCTACATAATAGAGTCTGTATTTTAACATGCAGCCATATGAGGGGACTTGATCGAGATAAATAACTTTCCAAGCTGAGGACATTTTCAGAATTAATGAAGTAGAAAATGTCTGTAAGAAACAAGGTCACGATCTTGATGGTCTTGTTCAGAAAGGGCGATAACAGCAGACAACCTTGACAAAAGGAGACTTTTCCAATTGGAAGGCATTTTAATGCTAAATAAATGAATAAATAAATAAATGAGATGAAGGATAAGGGTTACCTTGGTGATGAACAATGATGATACCGGAGCTGAAGCATATGGCATAGGAGGAAGTGCAAAGTTATGTCAGCTTGCTGTGATTCATAATTAACAGCAAGAGATCTGAGACTGCAGATTGAAGGCATTAAGTATGTTATGTAATCCTGCCCTAGTGAAGCATGACACCACTGAAGCTTTTAATATGCGCTGTCTCACACTCTTGCCTAGTCAAAGATTATTGAAAGGGATTGGAGGCAAATTTGAACATTCTTAAGGAAATGTTTATATTCAATATTCCTATTGTCTTGATCTGGATTAGAAAAGGGGGTGGGGTGGTGGTATTTTTGCATTGGGATGAGCTTAATTTCTTCATCAGTAAAATAAGGGTAATTGGATTGAATACTGTCTGTTGGTCTCTTCTGATTCTAAATTGCTATGTTTCATATATTAACCTTTGTTCTCATGCCACTTCTAGCTTTAATATTATGGGCTCAATTCTAATCTAGTTCCAATATTATGTGTCCCTTCCAACTCAAATTTCTCTATATTCTAGGGTATTTCACAAGGTTAATAGATAAAAACCTTTCAGCTCTAAAATTTTGTGATCCTCATATCTGAAGACATATCAACACAATGAGTGTTAGAAGTGATGGAAAGGGGCAATGATGACTAGTAGGTAGTGTTTATAAAGTGATTTAAGGTTTGTTAGTTAGCCAGTAATCAATAAACATTTGTTAAGTGTCTGTTATGTGCCAGGCACTGTGCTAAGCACTGAGGAAACAAAGAAAGGTAAAATACAGTCCAGGGCTTTATAAATATCATCTAATTTTATCCTTACACTAACCTGAAAGGTGGGCGCTACTATTGTTATTATTTTACAGATAAAAACAAAACAAAACTGAACAGACAGAGCTTAAGTGACTTTGCCCAGGGTCATATAACTAGAAAATACTTCAGGCTGAATTTGAACTCAGGTCTTACGGATTTCAGTTCCAGTGGTCTATGCTCTGCACCACCTAGCTGCTGATTAAGCAATACTTTGGATATGAACTTGAGTGTTTTCCAGGATTTTTCACCCTGGATTTACCAAGATTCACGATTCATTCCGAGACAGTTAGTGTGTAATATTAATAGATATTTCTTTTTTATAGGATTTACCTACCTGTCTTTCAATCAGAAGTCTGGCCAATTGCCCTTGGGCTGAATTCACAGCTGGTATCAAGATCTGGTCTTCTGAACTTTTGTGTGTGTGTGTCCTAGACCCCTTTGTCAGTCTGGTGAATTCTATGGACTCCTTCTAAGAATAATGTTTTTAAATATATAAAATAGCTGCTTCCCTACACCAATCAGAATCCTCTCTTGTCCCTTCATTCTTTCTTCTCTGTTTCTGGTGTTTGTCTCTATGGAAACTTCCTAAACATTCTCTCTCTCCCAATGCCCAGATTTTTGACCTTGTCACTCTGAGCCTGGTCACTAGAACATACTGTGATCTTCAGTGTCTTCTGAAAAATGGGGTGATTAAACACTTGTTACTATTTGGGTATTCAGTCCTGTTCAACTCATTGTTACAGGCCATGGGATTTTCTTGGCAAAGATACTGGAGTAGGTTGCCATTTCCTTCTCCAGTGTGTTCCCTCTATACAGATGAGAAACTGAGGCAAAGAGAGATTAAGTGACTTGTCCAGGGTCACACAGCTAGTAAGTGTCTGAGCCTGCATTTGGACTCAGATTTTCCTGAATCTAGGCCCAGTGCTTTGTCCGCTGTGGCACCTAATTACCCCTAAGACGTACTGGCAAGCCCCTATTCTGGTGGCTATTTTGAAGAAAACACTTAAAGAAAGACAAGCACCTTAGGCATGTAAGCTGTCCAATATACAAATAAGGTAATCACTGTAGGAAAGCCTGGGGACCATTCAGAAGATACATAAAAGCCCAGGACAAGTCCTGCAACTTACAGAAACTATTACCAAAGAAGAAAAGGATAAAAGTACTACCTGGTCAGTCCCTGTTCATCCCCCAAATAAATGTATAAAATAAAATACATAGGATTATAAAGGGAATATATTATATGGAAATAATTATCAGAGTATTAGAAAAAAAAAGTTAATGGACCTTAGTGTAAGGACTCCTGGCTAAGAGCTTTTTCTGGTCATTGACCACTTGTTTTACTCTTCTGAAAGGAGAGAAGAAGTGGGAGAGAGAGAGAGAGACAGAGACAGAGACAGAGAGACAGAGAGACCGAGAGAGACAGAGAGACACAGAGAGAGAGAGAGAATGTCTTTGAGGATCAATAAGATCTGATAGAAGCGCAGAATCATAGTGTCAGAGTAAGGAAAAGACCCCAGAGATCATCTAATCCAACCCAGAACCTCAAAAAACAATTCTATACACACATTTTCTAAGTGGTTATCCAGGCTTCACTTGATAATCTCAAATGAATTAGAATACACCACCCCTTCCATTTCTGGACAACTCTAATTATTAGGAAGTTTTTCCTTAGACCAAGCTTTAATTTATTTCCCAGTAACTCTCCCGTTGCTGATAATTCTGCCCATGAGGTGTAAATCTAATCTCTCCTCTTTAGGACAGCTGTTCAAATGCCTGAGGGCAGCAATCTTGTCTCCTTTACATCTTCTCTCCACTTGGCTAAACATCTCCATTTCCTTCAACCACACCCAACACCACATGAACTCAAGGCCCTTCACTATCTTGGTGGCTCCCCTTGTTCCACTTCCCAGATAATCACTAAGCTCTTAAAATATGAAGATGAGAGGTGGAGCCAAAATGGCAGAGAAAAGGCAAGAATTCACCCTAGCTCTCCCCCAAACCCCTCCAAACCCCTTTAAATAATGCCCCAAAGCAAATTCTAGAGCAGCTGAGCCTACAAAAGGGGGGACTGAAACAATTTCCCAGCTCAAGACAATTTAGAAGGTTGGCAGGAAGGATCTGTTGTGCCAAGGTGAGAGTGGAGCACAGTCCAGTGCAGACCAGGCCCTAGTAAACCAGGAGCAGGTCTTTAAAATCAGAATTGGGTAATGTTGGAGAAGATGTGGGAAAATTAGAACACTAGTGCACTGTTGGTGAGGTGGTGTAATGTTTCAACCATTCTGGAAAGCAATTTGGGACTATGCACAAAGGGCTACAAAACTATGCATACCCTTTGACTAAGCAATGCCACTACTAGGTCTGTGTCCCAAAGTGATAAAAAACAAAAAAGGAAAAGGGCCTATATGTGCAAAAAACATTTATGGCAGCTCTTCTAGTGGTGGCAAAGAACTGGCAATTGAGAGAATGTCCATCGATTGGAGAAGGGCTGAATAAGTTGTTGTATATGATTGTGATGGAATACTATTGTGCTATAAGAAATGATGAGCAGGATGTTCTCAGAAAAACCAGGAAAGACTTACATGAACTGATGCAAAGTGAAATGAGCAGAACTAGGAGAACAATGTACACAGTAACAGCAATGTTATATGATGTTCTACTCTGAACAACTTAGCTATTCTCAGCAATATAAGTATCTAAGAAAATTCTGAAGGATTTATGATGAAAGGTACTATCTGTCATGAAAGAAAGAACTGGTAGGGCCTGAATGCAGATCAAAGATACTTTTTTCTTTACTTTATTTTTCTTTATTTTTGTCTGTTTTCTTGCATAGCATGACTTGCATGGAAATGTGTTTTGTATCACTGCACATGTATAACCTATGTCAATTTGCTTGCCTTCTCAATGGGAGGAGGGAAAGAATATGCAGCACAAAATTTGAAAAAAAAACATAAAATTGTTTTTACATGTAATTGGGGAACATAACATATGAAATTAAATAAATAAATAAAAATATACAGATTGGGATTGAACATGGTTCTCCCAATGTAGTCTAACCAAAGTACTACAAAGTAAGAGTATTACTTTCCCAGTTCAGAGTGTTATATCCCTCTTGATGTAACCTACAATTGAATTGGGGTTTGAGTTTTATTTTATTTTTTATTTTTGGCTGCCAGACAAAAATCCTGAGTCACATTGATCTTGTGGTTCAGAATATTTTTCAGATGACCTGAGGTTTAGCCAAGCCTGTCCCATCTTGAGCTCACGAAGGTGACTCTTTTTTTTCTTCCTGAAAATAAGACTTTATATTTATCCTTTAAAAATTTAACCTTTTAAGATTCATTTCAATATTCTAATCTAATAAGAATAACTAGCATTTATGTAGTGCTTTAAAATTTGAAAATCTCTTTACAAACATTATCTCCTTTGAATCTTTACAGCAACCATGGGAGGTAGGGTTATTATGATCCTCATTTTTTGGATGAGGAAACTGAAGCAGGCAAATCTCAAGGGACTTGACTAATGTTACGGAGCTAGGAAGTATTTAAGGTCAAATTTGAACTCAAGTCTTTCTGACTCTAAGTCTAGTACTCTATGCATTGTGTCACCTAGCTGCCTTAAAGTAGTAACAGACTTCTTACTCTGTCATCTAGTATCTGCCAGTTTTGTGTCCTATGCATATTATGTGTGTGTGTATACACACACGTACACATACATATGTGTATATATACATATATGTATATATACACACATGCTTAGACATACTTTTATCTAAGTCTCGGATAAAAATATTAAATACCAAAGAGCCAAAAACAGATCCCTGGGACACTATGCTTGGAACTGCCTTCCAAGTTCATAGGAATATAGATTTAGAGCTAAAATGAAAGTAGAAGCCATTAAATCACAGGATGGTATATTTAAAGTGGGAAGGGACTCTAGATGCCATTGAGCCAAACACTCTAATTTTAAAAATAAGGAAACAAATATAGAGAGGTTATGTGATTTATACAGATAGGGTTATACAACCCGCCAGCATCTGAACAGGGGGTGATGGGTGGCGAGGAATTTAAACCTTTGTTTTCCTGACTCAAAATCTGGTACTCTATTCACTGTGCCATACAGTCACTCATATAGCACATAAGGAATCTGATGCCTAGAAAGATACAAGTGATTTGCTGAAAGTTACATATATATAAGCAACAGAGCCAAGATTTGGGCCTAAGTCCCACGATGATAAACCATTCCACTACATTGAGCCATTAATTATTACTTTTTGGATCCATCATTCAGTGATTTCTAAATGCCTGTGATTGCTATTGCCTAGACCACATACTTCATCTTGTTCACAAAGTAACTTAAAAGACAGATACGTATATTTTTCCTTATAATTTTGAAACTACCATTTGACATTAAAAAATCTTTTAACTATAATTTACCCTGAAGGGAGCCTCATATGTGAACATGATAGAGAAGGCCAGTTTAGTTTACTAAAATGTTAAATGTACTCATACTAGAGTTAGAGAAGATGGTTTCTAGTGCAGAATATTCACTTTTCTCCATTTTATGGCTCTTTTAGTATTGCTAATATTGGCAAAGTTCCCAAGCACTGGAAAATTGGTTCTCAGTAAGCCTACAACCTTTCTGTTTGGACTGGAAAACAAAATAAAAATGACTACCCTGGAGTTGATATCAAACATAAGTAAATTGATATAATAAAAAAGGATCTGGTTGCTCTGGATGTGTTCAAGTTATCCATCTCAAATCAACAGCATTCTCAGATACTTCAATAATTCTCAATTGAGGTTCCTGAGCTACTTTCAGTGATATTTCAAAGGTCATGTAGAACAGGCCCTGATTAGTCACACCAAAGTAGACACATACTTCCCTTTTTTGTGGCCACATATGAAGTGTAACAAGGAAGTCATAGGATTTTCTCTTAGGTCCATTTGTTGTATCTAATGAAGATAGAATACTAATGGGAAGCTCAGTAAGGAAAGTGAGAGAGAAATTAAGGGGGAAGAGGTTGGATTCTCTCTTCTCACCATTCCAAGGCAGGTACTCAGCTAGTTTCTTTTTGAATCAGGAACCTATTAAAAGATCTTTAGTCTTGTCCCTGAAATATATATTTATATCCAGAGTGCTTAGCACAGGCCTGGCATATAGTAGGTGCTCAATAAATATTGAATGATTGATTGATATGAACTAATTGGACTGCAAGGGCTTTGGGAGCTCTAGGATTTTCCTCTTGGCCTCTAAAGAACCCTGTTTCTTGAAGTTGACTCAGGTACCCCAAGAATAAAGAAGTCAATGATATTTAGCTAATAGATCTAAAAACATTCAATCTCAAGGAGTCCTCAAGAGACCTTCAAGGCTAGCAAATAAGATAAATAGATAATACAGATGGATAAAACATTTGTTAAGCACTTATGTTCCAGGCACTATGCTAAGCACTGGGGATATAAGAACAAACTAAAAGAAAACAGTCTATGCTCTTGAGGAGCTAACATTTGAACGGGAAAGAGGGGTACTGGAAGCATGGCTTACTGGAAAGGTTCAGTCACCTTATCCAATTCCATCCTTCATAGGGACATTCTATTGGCCACAATTCTCCTCCTAAATATAGTGCTGGATTTTTGCTTTGGCCTTGGCCTTTGCCTTCTCCTTGGCCCTTGCTTCGTTAACTTTTATGGGTTTCCCCACTTGCCCCTGTATTCCATGATCAGTTTTCTGTCTCTTCCTTCTTTCACTCCCTTGTTTCAATCCACTTAGATAACGTGCTAGGGTTGTTCTTATTATGTCTTGCATCCTGATCTGTCCATCTCCCTGAGTTGATCCTTTGGCTTTTGTGAGTAAGACCCCATCCAATCCCCTTCAAAGTCAATGGAATGTGGTAACAGCTGAACTCCGGGGTAATGAAAATCAGGCAAGAGTTATAGCCTGAAGACTGAGATTCAAACCGAGGCTCAATTACCTATTATCTACAACAAGTTATTTCACCTCCTGGACACATGCAACTTCCTCTTCTGTAAAGGGATGAGGTGGACTGGATATGAGCATGACTATTTTTTACCATTCTTTGTATCCCAAGAACTAAGCACTGCACGGGGTAAACAGCAGTTCTTAAAATGTGATCCAGGGACTGGTCTATGGGATCTTTTCAGGGAGTCTGTGAGGTCAAAACTATTTTCAAAATAATACTGACACTTTAATTTCTAATATGGTAAATATTATTAGATATATCTGAAATAAGCAAAAACCATTGGAGGGGAGGATTCCTCACTAATTTTAAACAATATGAAAGAGTCCCAAGACAAAATACAGAATCATTGCAATAAGTGCTTAATAATTGCTTATTGATTGATTCTGATGTAACTTCCAACAAAATAGTCTGTGAGATATTTCTAGACATGCTGAGAAAAACTTAGGTGTCAGAAGCTTCCTGCTTCAAATACCAAAGGGAGTGATTAAAGAATGATTTTTCAGCCCTGTTGTCAGTGGGGGAAATGGGAAAACCTGAAGAGGAGACCAATGAAAGAAAGTGGTCCCCTGTGTTCACTTTGCCTTCTTGTTCCAATCTACTGAAGATAACAGTTGAGGTGGAAGGACACCAGGTAAACTGTGAAGGCTTCCTGATGGTGCAAGACCTAGCAAGGGACGGAACATACTAATCTTCACCTCAGCCTTCGGTGGCATCATGTCATTACCTTGGGAGAGGACAGGGTCCCCGACCACACAGATTTACTCGCTCTTAGGAAGTAAGGAGGAAATTGCCTACACCTGCTTTTGGTGGAGAAAGCTGTAATTATTAGCATCTGGAGCTATCAACGAACTATTCTCTGAAGCTGAAAGGAGGCTATGGACCATGATAATACTAATAACAGCAGTAACCACATTAACATTCACACATTATATAGGGCTTTACAGGTTTCAAAGCACTTTCTTCACCACTTAGCAAGCTGGATAGTGCAAGCGTAATCATCTTCATTTAACAAATAAGGAAGTAGGCTTAGAGACAGACACCACCATGTGCCAGGCACATAGTGCTAAGGCTAAGCTCCTTTATAAAAATCATCTCATTTGATCCTCATAACAATCCTGGGGCAGGGCAGGGCCGGGGAGGGAGGGAATGGAGAAGAGGTGCTATTATTATCCTCATTTTATAGTTAAGGAAACTGAGACAAAGAGGGGTTAAGTGACTTGCCCAGGGTCACACAGCTAATAAGTGTCTGAGGTCATATTTGAATTCAAATCCTCCTGACTCCAGAGCCAGTGCTCTGTCCTTTACACTATCTAGCTGTCCTAGGGTAAGTGACTTACAATTTTGATTAGAAAAAATTA